>NC_041382.1:336543969-336580777 GCF_002162155.2 Triticum dicoccoides
CCGCACCCATGCTATCCCGCTACTACACATGTCACACCATTCCCCCTTCCCTTATACTAGGTTTACATCATTAGTGGTCTCTCTACTCCACATACACACACTCCCTCTCACACACAAACGCGCGCACAAACACACACAGACACACACAAACACCCATTAATCTGGATCCTCATCTCTCCCCATGTCCGCATGTGTATCTCACACACTCACTTTCTAATTATGTATATGTGTCTCCATGTTACACAACACAAAGCCCCATGTACATGTCTCTCTCTATCCTCCAAACACATAGACACAAAGAACTTGTTATCATTGCCTCAGTCTCTAGACATATCACACACGCACTCTCTCTCTCTCTCTCTCTCTCTCTCTCTCTCTCTCTCCCTCTCTCTCTCTTGCAAACGCGCTCAACAAGGGTTTCCCCGTGGATAACTTACCGTCTATTCATCAACAGTCGTCGCAGTACGGCGAACACGAGACGTGAAAAAGAATAAATCTACACGTGCTTAGACCACCTAGTACGACTACGAGAACTAGAGCAAGCCAAAAAGCGCGCCGCCGTCACCCCCTCCTTATCGGCGATGGGAAAACCTTTGTTTTACACAGTCGAGAAGTAATTGTGCTAAGGCCTCACATGCTGAGGCGTTGAATAGAATGTAGATGCTAGTTTACGGAAACAAGTATCGATAATACGTTTGTATCTCCATACTTATATTTCTTCTCTTATAAAAACCGAGTTGGTGATGATGGTACGCGTGCCATCTTGCAATATAGACCGTCCGATCTATATCTGACGGATGGAAATTAAACTAAAAGATACCCACACCCCTCTCCACATTTGCAGACAAAGCCTTACCTCGTTCATCCTTATCTCCAACAATCTCATTGTTGAGCAATTAAGAAAGGAAGCCTCTGGAGCCGCTGCCGGCATCGTCAATCCCCATGCCCCGCTCAGTCCGACCACCAATCACCACCACACCCCACTCCTCTTCACCTTATATCCTATTTCTCGAGACATCATTAGTTTTTACACATGGGATTACTCCCGCATGGGTCAATCACAACAAGTGTTTTATAAAAAAAATGCATCTTGATGTTCCGTGCAATGCACAGATCTTGCTAGTACTCCTACATAAGACTAAGTTGGTGATGATGGTGTGTGTGCCATCCCTCATTTGTGACCATTAGATCTACATCTAATGACCGTGAGGTTAGTTGTTACCTTTTCTCACCAACATCCCACTTGTCTACCTATTTGCAGAAAAACCCATAATTAGTATCTTAAAACCAACCACATCTCTCCCTGACCTCACCAAAACAGCCCAAGGAATATAGTCTAATTGAAACATAATATATCTCTAGTGATATATGTATATCAAAATTAGAGTGTTTTGTATCAAGTTTGTGAATAAGTATTATTCTAATTATGATTCGTTGCAACGCACATGGACATTGCTAGTATTTCCAACCATGCAATTTTTTCCTAGTATTCCATAGTTTCGAGTTTTCCATCAAGATATTAGTCACTCATGGTTGATATTTACTTTCAATCATGTACACATATGCATTATATAACTAGCCTTGCTTATTGGGTTCCAAAGCTTCACTTTCACTCCTACTTACAATATGTAGAGTATTTAACAAAAAACTACCACTTCCAACCAGCCCTAGGAAGAATCTATTGTACAAAAAATAGCAAAAACATACCCAAAATTTCTTTATCCACGCCAAAAACTACTACCTAGTACTCCCTCCATCCCATAATGTAAGACGTTTTTGCAAGCTAGTTTAGCTTGCAAAAACATCTTATATTATGGGACAAAGGGAGTACCGATTAGGTTAGTTTAAACCCATTTATGGCAAGGTTGGCCCACACGTCCGTGCTGACGAGGCAGCTTAAACCAACACATTTTGTTTGACCGTTGACACGAGGGACCCACATCTGACCTTCTATCATGTTATTCCCCCCTCAAATCGTTATTTTTCCTAAACATTACTTCAAACAGTACTGATGCGTGTTCGTCGGTGGCGCCGGTGATGAGCGAGTTGGCCGCCGCTCCGCCGGACGGGCCAGACGCTGCGCTGGCCTCCACATGGGTTGGCAGGCTGGCCCGAGCGTGACTCACAAGTGAGCAAGCCGCCACGCTGGCCTTCGCTCGAGCCAGATGGCTGGCCTTAGCGCGGTGCGCGCGAGCAAGACGCTGCGCCGCCGTGCCAATCTAGCTAGCAAACCTTGCAGACAAGCAGCTCGACGGAGCTATCTTGGCTAGCTAGCAGCCGCGAGCGCCGGACGGAGCTGGCATCCTGGCTGCCCAAGATGGGCTCTACACCGCCGGCGGTTTTGACCTCGCCTTCTGCCGGCGGAGGTAGCTGCGTCCCATGGCCGAGGATGACTAGGTGGATGGGCCGGAGGTAGGAGGTCACTCGGGGATTTTTGTGCAGACTAACATGTAGGTCCCACAAGTCATAACGCCCGGTCGAATAGAAGGCGTTGACTTAATGGGCGACATGGGCCCTGTTTGGATACTCTAAGTCAGAGGTTAGAGTTAGATTCTAAACCTGAACAAACTCTAACCAAAGTGGTGTTTGGATGGCAGGGTTAGATTGACAACAAATGTATCCAAACAGGGCCATGGGTTGAAACGTGCCTATGACGACACTTTGTAGAGTAGTCGTTTCTTGGTAGGGCTGGTTGGTAAGAGCATGTACAATGGTTGATAAGGTAGTCTTATCTTAAGTGTGCCATGTATGAAAGTGGTAGTAGTTTATTAGCATTATTAGTGGTTTCTTGCATTATTAGGGGTTTCTTGTAAGGAACAATGTACTACTAGCGACAAAAGGCAATTCTAGGTTGCGTTGTACTCCAACGAGTACTACTAGTGGTCGCGGGAGTGTATACCTCGTTTTGTGGGTTCGATCCCGGCCGAACGCACGGCTGCCTTTTTTTAAATAGTAACTTTGCCGTGAGCCAATATTTTACATGGGTAGTTTGAGTTTTGAAGTCAAACGGATGTGCGGCACCACAATCTGGGTGCACTGGATAGCCTAGCCACGTGAACGAGTTTTCCTTCCCAGCATCTCGTGGCTCGCGTGTTCGCCCTAGCTGCACCTCGCTTGCAGCTTCCTCATCAGCTAGTAGCATATTTAAACTAGCGCCTCCCAATTAAGCCCGAGGAGCCGGAAAAGCCTGGCAAGGCATTGGGAACTATGCAATATGGATCTGTACATAAAGTGCTCTACTACTACTCTGTAGCTTGTGGCGTTGCACGCATGGACTTCACTCCATTATCGGCTCTCTACTATAAAGAAATTCCTCTTGACGTATTTTTTTGAAACGGAGGCAGAAGCTTTGCTTCATCTCATTCATAAAGAAGGAACTACTAACAAAGTTCGACGGGATCTATTACACCTCCACAGACAGAAGCGAAAAGCCTAGTCTCACTGTATCAAATAACTCAAATGTTTTGCCCCCGCAGTAACCGTCGCTGATAAACAGGTTGCTAGTGTGTGCGTGAGAGGAGCGGCTGAGTAGGCCAGCTACGTGAGAGGAGCGGCTCAATAAAGCACCGAAAGTACCCACTAGGCCACTACGCAGGTGTACTTTCCCTACATTGATAGTACATCGATGGTTCTAGAGAACAGTAGTACCCTCCACTTCCAACTGTAGCTCCTTGGCCCTGAGATTCAAGAGTTCAAAACTAGTGCACTATACTAGAAGTACAGTATATCACACTACTAGTTGAGAAAGTAGTATTAGTACTGCTACAGTACGAGTACGTACTCCTCCATCACATAATGTAAGACATTTTTTGACACTAGTTGGCGTGTACAAAAAATAGCAAAAACATACCCAAAATTTCTTAATCAACGCCAAAAACTACTAGCTAGTGCCAAAACTTTCTTACTAGTGCTATTATTTACAGTATAATGCAATCCCATAACGTCCCATAATGCTAGTACTAGTAGTAAATAATAGCCTCACACCTTCGCTAAGGAACGATCTACAGTTGGAAGGGATGAGGCCCTGCGGTTACTACGCTTTTATCTCCTCCTTGCCAGTTCCCCTCCCCTCGAAGAGAAGGCAGTTCGTCGCTGCTCCCATGGATTCGCCAAGCGGTTCTCCTCCTCGTCGGGGCTGGGAGACCTTGGACGACGATCCTCTAGGAGAAATTGCACGCCGCTCCGACGTCCTCACTGCCGCAAGACTCGGTGCTTCCTGCACCAACTTTTTCAAGACGGTGCTTAAAAAGGCTTGGGAAAAGGCCATGCTTGTTGGTCTTGTTGGGGAACGTAGTAATTTCAAAAAATTTCCTACGCAAACGCAAGATCATGTGATGCATAGCAACGAGAGGGGAGAGTATGATCTACATACCTAGTAGATCGACAACAGAAGCGTTTGGTTGATGTAGTCGTACGTCTTCATGGCCCGACCGATCAAGCACCGAAACTACGGCACCTCCGAGTTTTAGCACACGTTCAGCTCGATGACAATCCCCGGAATCCGATCCAGCAAAGTGTCGGGGAAGAGTTCCGTCAGCACGATGGCGTGGTGACGATCTTGATGTACTACTGCAGCAGGGCTTCGCCTAAACTCCGCTACAATATTATCGAGGACTATGGTGGCTGGGGGCGCCGCACACGGCTAAGGAAAAGATCACGTGGATCAACTTGTGTGTCTATGGGGTGCCCCTTGCCTCAGTATATAAAGGATGGAGGAGGAGGAGGCCGGCCAAGGCTTGGTGCGGCCAGGATGTGGAGTCCTACTAGGACTCCAAGTCCTAGTAGGAGTCCACCAAGAGGGGAGGAAGGGAGAAGGAAGTGGAGGAGAAGGAAAGGTGGCCGACCCCCCTTTCCCTAGTCCAATTCGGACCAGAGGGGAGGGGGAGCGCAGCAGCCCCTTGGCCCTTTCTCCTCTTCTCACTAAAGCCCATCAAGGCTCATTGCTTCTCCCGTAACTATCCGGTACTCCGAAAAATACCCGAATCACTCGGAACCTTTCCGATGTCCGAATATAGTCGTCCAATATATCGATCTTTACATCTCGACCATTTCGAGACTCCTCGTCATGTCCCCGATCTCATCCGGGACTCCGAACTCCTTCGGTACATCAAAAATCATAAACTCATAATATAATTGTCATCGAAACCTTAAGCGTGCGGACCCTACGGGTTCGAGAACAATGTAGACATGACCGAGACACGTCTCCGGTCAATAACCAATAGCGGGACCTGGATGCCCATATTGGCTCCTACATATTCTACGAAGATCTTTATCGGTCAGACCGCATAACAACATACGTTGTTCCCTTTGTCATCGGTATGTTACTTGCCCGGGATTTGATCGTCGGTATCCAATACCTAGTTCAATCTCATTACCGGCAAGTCTCTTTACTCGTTCCGTAATACATCATCTCGCAATTAACTCATTAGTTGCAATGCTTGCAAGGCTTAAGTGATGTGCATTACCGAGAGGGCCCAGAGATACCTCTCCGACAATCGGAGTGACAAATCCTAATCTTGAAATACGCCAACCCAACATTTACCTTTGGAGACACCTGTAGAGCTCCTTTATAATCACCCATTTACGTTGTGACGTTTGGTAGCACACAAAGTGTTCCTCCGGCAAATGGGAGTTGCATAATCTCATAGTCAGAGGAACATGTATAAGTCATGAAGAAAGCAATAGCAACATACTAAATGATCGGGTGCTAAGCTAATGGAATGGGTCATGTCAATCAGATCATTCACCTAATGATGTGATCCCGTTAATCAAATAACAACTCTTTGTCTATGGTTAGGAAACATAACCATCTTTGATTAACGAGCTAGTCAAGTAGAGGCATACTAGTGACACTCTGTTTGTCTATGTATTCACACATGTATTATGTTTCCGGTTAATACAATTATAGCATGAATAATAAACATTTATCATGAAATAAGGAAATAAATAATAACTTTATTATTGCCTCTAGGGCATATTTCCTTCAGTCTCCCACTTGCACTAGAGTCAATAATCTAGATCACATCACCATGTGATTAACTTTGATAGTTCACATCATCATGTGATTAACACCCATAGTTCACATCGCCATGTGACCAATACCCAAAGGGTTTTCAGTAATTTAGTTCACATTGCTATGTGATTAACACCCAAAGAGTACTAAGGTGTGATCATGTTTTTCTTGTGAGAGAATCTTAGTCAACGGGTCTGCCACATTCAGATCCGCATGTATTTTGCAAATTTCTATGTCAACAATGCTCTGCTTGGAGCTACTCTAGCTAATTGCTCCCACTTTCAATATGTATCTAGACCGAGACTTAGAGTCTTCTAGATCAGTGTCAAAAACTTGCATCGACGTAACCCTTTACGACGGACCTTTTTTTGTCACGTCCATAATCGAGAAACATATCCTCACTTCACTAAGGATAATTCTAACCGCTGTCCAGTGATCTACTCCTAGATCACTATTGTACTCCCTTGCCAAATCAGTGCAGGGTATACAATAGATCTGGTACACAGCATGACATACTTTATAGAACCTATGGCCGAGTCATAGGGAATGACTTTCATTCTCTTTCTATCTTCTGCCATGGTCGGGCTTTGAGTCTTACTCAACTTCACACCTTGTAATACAGGCAAGAACTCTTTCTTTGACTGCTCCATTTTGAATTACTTCAAAAACTTGTCAAGGTATGTACTCATTGGAAAAACTTATCAAGCGTCTTGATCTATCTCTATAGATCTTGAAGCTCAATATGTAAGCAGCTTCACCGAAGTCTTTCTTTGAAAAACTCCTTTCAAACACTCCTTTATGCTTTACAGAATAATTCTACATTATTTCCGATCAACAATATGTCATTCACATATACTTATCAGAAATGCCGTAGTGCTCCCACTCACTTTCTTGCAAATACAGGCTTCACCGCAAGTCTGTATAAAACTATATGCTTTGATCAACTCATCAAAGCGTATATTCCAACTCCGAGATGCTTGCACCAGTTCACAGATGGATCGCTGGAGCTTGCACATTTTGTTAGTACCTTTCGGATTGACAAAACCTTCTAGTTGCATCGTATACAACTCTTCTTCAATAAATCCATTAAGGAATTCAGTTTTGTTTATCCATTTGCCAGATTTCATAAAATGCGGCAATTGCTAACATGATTCGGACAGACTTAAGCATAGATACGAGTGAGAATCTCTCATTGTAGTCAACACCTTGAACTTGTCGAAAAACCTTTTGCGACAATTCTAGCTTTGTAGATAATAACACTACTATCAGCATCCGTCTTCCTCTTGAAGATCCATTTATTTTTATGGCTTGCCGATCATCGGGCAAATCCATCAAAGTCCATACTTTGTTCTCATACATGGATCATATCTCAGATTTCATGGCCTCAACCATTTCGCGGAATCTGGGCTCATCATCGCTTCCTCATAGTTCGCAAGTTCGTCATGGTCTAGTAACATGACTTCCAGAACAGGATTACCGTACCACTCTGGTGCGGATCTTACTCTGGTTTACCTACGAGATTCGGTAGTAACTTGATCTGAAGTTACATGATCATCATCATTATCTTCCTCACTAATTGGTGTAGTAGTCACAAGAACAGATTTCTGTGATGAACTACTTTCCAATAAGGGAGAAGGTACAATTACCTTATCAAGTTTTTTACTTTCCTTCCACTCACTTCTTTCGAGAGAAACTCCTTCTCTAGAAAGTTTCCGAATTTAGCAACAAAAGTCTTGCCTTTGGATCTGTGATAGAAGGTGTATCCAATAGTTTCCTTTGGATATCCTATGAAGACACATTTCTCCGATTTGGGTTGAGCTTATCAGGTTGAAACTTTTTCACAGAAGCATTGCAACCTCAAACTTTAAGAAACAACAACTTAGGTTTCTTGCCAAACCATAGTTCATACGGTGTCGTCTCAACGGATTTAGATGGTGCCCTATTTAACGTGAATGCAGCTGTCTCTAATGCATAACCCCAAAACGATAGTGGTAGATCGGTAAGAGACATCATAGATCGCACCATATCTAATAAAGTACGGTTATGACGTTCGGACACACCATTACATTGTGGTGTTCTAGGTGGCGTGAGTAGTGAAACTATTTCACATTGTTTTTAACTGAAAGCCAAACTCGTAACTCAAATACTCTTCTCTACGATCAGATCGTAGAAACTTTATTTTCTTGTTACGATGATTTTTCACTTCACTCTAAAATTCTTTGAACTTTTCAAATGTTTCAGACTTATGTTTCATCAAGTAGATATACTCATATCTGCTCAAATCATCTGCGAAGATCAGAAAATAATGATACCTGTTGCGAGCCTCAATATTCATCGGACCACATACATCAGTATGTATGATTTCCAACAAATCTGTTGCTCGCTCCATTGTTCCGAAGAACAGAGTCTTAGTCATCTTGCCCATGAGGCATGGTTCGCAAGCATCAACTGATTCATAATCAAGTGATTCCAAAAGCCCATTAGCATGGAGTTTCTTCATGCGCTTTACACCAACATGACCTAAACGGCAGTGCCACAAATAAGTTGCACTATCATTATTAACTTTGCATCTTTTGGTTTCAATATTATGATTATGTGTATCACTACGATCGAGATCCAACGAACTATTTTCATTGGGTGTGTAACCATATAAGGTTTTATTCATGTAAACAGAACAACAATTTATTCTCTTACTTAAATGAATAACCGTATTATAATAAACATGATCAAATCATATTCATGCTGAACGCAAACACCAAATAACACTTATTTAGGTTCAACACTAATCCCGAAATTATAGGGAGTGTGTGATGATGATCATATCAATCTTGGAACCACTTCCAACACACATCGTCACTTCACCCTTAACTAGTCTCTGTTTATTCTGCAACTCCCGTTTCGAGTTACTAATCTTAGCAACTGAACCGGTATCAAATACTGAGGGGTTGCTATAAACACTAGTAAAGTACACATCAATAAGATGTATATCAAATATACTTATGTTCACTTTGCCATCCTTCTTATCCACCAATCACTTGGGGTAGTTCCGCTTCTAGTGACCAGTCCCTTTGCAGTAGAAGCACTTAGTCTCAGGCTTAGGACCAGACTTGGGCTTCTTCACTCGAGCAGCAACTTGCTTGCCGTTCTTCTTGAAGTTGCCCTTCTTCCCTTTGCCCTTTTCTTGAAACTAGTGGTCTTGTTAACCATCAACACTTGATGTTTTTATTGATTTCTACCTTCGTCGATTTCAGCATCACGAAGAGCTTGGTAATTATTTTTGTCATCCCTTGCATATTATAGTTCATCACGAAGTTCTACTAACTTGGTGATGGTGACTAGAGAATTCTGTCAATCACTATCTTATCTGGAAGATTAACTCCCACTTGATTCAAGCGATTGTAGTACTCAGACAATCTGGGCACATGCTCACTAGTTGAGCGATTCTCCTCCATCTTTTAGCTATAGAACTTGTTGGAGACTTCATATCTCTCAACTCAGGTATTTGCTT
The DNA here is from genome assembly GCF_002162155.2 of Triticum dicoccoides. Taxonomy (NCBI): domain Eukaryota; kingdom Viridiplantae; phylum Streptophyta; class Magnoliopsida; order Poales; family Poaceae; genus Triticum; species Triticum dicoccoides. The sequence continues at coordinate 336,553,491 of NC_041382.1, forward strand.
GAAATATTAACTTCAACTCCTGGAACATCTCATATGCTCCATGACGTTCAAAACGTCTTTGAAGTCCCGATTCTAAGCCATTAAGCATGGTGCACTAAACTATCAAGTAGTCATCATATTGAGCTAGCCAAACATTCATAACGTCTGCATCTGCTCCTGCAATAGGTCTGTCACCTAGCGGTGCATTAAGGACATAATTCTTCTGTGCAGCAATGAGGATAAACCTCAGATTACGGATCCAATCCGCATCATTGCTACTAACATCTTTCAACACAATTTTCTCTAGGAACATATCAAAATAAACACAGGGAAGCAACAACGCGAGCTATTGATCTACAACATAATTTGCAAAATACTACCAGGACTAAGTTCATGATAAATTTAAGTTCAATTTAATCATATTACTTAAGAACTCCCACTTAGATAGACATCCCTCTAATCCTCTAAGTGATCACGTGATCCAAATCAACTAAACCATGTCCGATCATCACGTGAGATGGAGTAGTTTCATTGGTGAACATCACTATGTTGATCATACCTACTATATGATTCACGCTCAACCTTTCTGTCTCCGTGTTCCGAGGCCATATCTTTATATGCTTGGCTCGTCAAGTATAACCTGAGTATTCCGCGTGTGCAACTGTTTTGCACCCGTTGTATTTGAACGTAGAACCTGTCACACCCGATCATCACGTGGTGTCTCAGCACGAAGAACTTTCGCAACGGTGCATACTCAGGGAGAACACTTCTTGATAATTAGTGAGAGATCATCTTATAATGCTACCGTCAATCAAAGCAAGATAAGATGCACAAAAGATAAACATCACATGCAATCAATATAAGTGATATGATATGGCCATCATCATCTTGTGCTTGTGATCTCCATCTTCGAAGCACCGTCGTGATCACCATCGTCACCGGCGCGACACCTTGATCTCCATCGTAGCATCGTTGTCGTCTCGCCAATATTATGCTTCCACGAATATCGCTACCACTTAGTGATAAAGTAAAGCATTACAGCGCGATTGCATTGCATACAATAAAGCGACAACCATATGGCTCCTGCCAGTTGCCGATAACTCGGTTACAAAACATGATCATCTCATACAATAAAAATCAGCATCATGTCTTGACCATATCACATCACAACATGCCCTGCAAAAATAAGTTAGACGTCCTCTACTTTGTTGTTGCAAGTTTTACGTGGCTGCTACGGGCTTAAGCAAGAAACAATCTTACCTACGCATCAAAACCACAACAATAGTTTGTCAAGTTGGTGCTGTTTTAACCTTCGCAAGGACCGGGCGTATCCACACTCAGTTCAACTAAAGTTGGAGAAACTGTCACCCACAAGCCATCTCTGTGCAAAGCACGTCGGGAGAACCGGTCTCGCGTAAGCGTACGCGTAATGTCGGTCTGGGCCGCTTCATCCAACAATACCGCCAAACCAAAGTATGCCATGCTGGTAAGCAGTATGACTTATATCGCCCACAACTCACTTGTGTTCTACTCGTGCATATAACATCAACAAATAAAACCTAGGCTCTGATACCACTGTTGGGGAACGTAGTAATTTCAAAAAATTTCCTACGCACACGCAAGATCATGTGATGCATAGCAACAAGAGGGGAGAGTATGATCTACATACCTAGTAGATCGACAACGGAAGCGTTTGGTTGATATAGTCGTACGTCTTCACGGCCCGACCGATCAAGCACCGAAACTACGACACCTTCGAGTTTTAGCACACGTTCAGCTCGATGATGATCCCCGGACTTCGATCCAGCAAAGTGTCGGGGAAGAGTTCCGTCAGCACGACGGCGTGGTGATGATCTTGATGTACTACTGAAGCAGGGTTCACCTAAACTCCGCTACAATATTATCGAGGACTATGGTGGCTGGGGGCGCCGCACACGGCTAAGGAAAAGATCACGTGGATCAACTTGTGTGTCTATGGGGTGCCCCTTGCCTCGGTATATAAAGGATGGAGGAGGAGGAGGCCGGCCAAGGCTTGGTGCGGCCAGGATGTGGAGTCCTACTAGGACTCCAAGTCCTAGTAGGAGTCCACCAAGAGGGGAGGAAGGGAGAAGGAAGTGGAGGAGAAGGAAAGGTGGCCGGCCCCCCTTTCCCTAGTCCAATTCGAACCAGAGGGGAGGGGGGCGCAGCAGCCCCTTGGCCCTTTCTCCTCTTCTCACTAAAGCCCATCAAGGCTCATTGCTTCTCCCGTAACTACCCGGTACTCCGAAAAATACCCGAATCACTCGGAACCTTTCCGATGTCCGAATATAGTCGTCCAATATATCAATCTTTACGTCTCGACCATTTCGAGACTCCTCGTCATGTCCCCGATCTCATCCGGGACTCCGAACTCCTTCGGTACATCAAAACTCATAAACTCATAATATAATTGTCATTGAAACCTTAAGCGTGCGGACCCTACGGGTTCGAGAACAATGTAGACATGACCGGCAAGTCTCTTTAGTTCGTTCCGTAATACATCATCTCGCAACTAACTCATTAGTTGCAATGCTTGCAAGGCTTAAGTGATGTGCATTACCGAGAGGGCCCAGAGATACCTCTCCGACAATCGGAGTGACAAATCCTAATCTCAAAATACGCCAACCCAACATTTACCTTTGGAGACACCTGTAGAGCTCCTTTATAATCACCCATTTACGTTGTGTCGTTTGGTAGCACACAAAGTGTTCCTTCGGCAAACGGGAGTTGCATAATCTCATAGTCATAGGAACATGTATAAGTCATGAAGAAAGCAATAGCAACATACTAAACGATCGGGTGCTAAGCTAATGGAATGGGTCATGTCAATCAGATCATTCACCTAATGATGTGATCCCGTTAATCAAATAACAACTCTTTGTCTATGGTTAGGAAACATAACCATCTTTGATTAACGAGCTAGTCAAGTAGAGGCATACTAGTGACACTCTGTTTGTCTATGTATTCACACATGTATTATGTTTTCGGTTAATACAATTATAGCATGAATAATAAACATTTATCATGAAATAAGGAAATAAATAATAAATTTATTATTGCCTCTAGGGCATATTTCCTTCAGGTCTTCCATGCGTCCTCGAGGAGAAGGTTCTTCTATGGGACAATCCTTCGAACAGTCCACCGCTCCCTGACCATGGTTGCACGTTGACTCCGCTAGAGTTTCCGACGTTGAGAGGTAGTCGGATTTTGTCCGATAAGCAGGTCAGTAATGGAGTTTGATCATGTAGTACTTAGTTATTCTATTTCCATCCCGTAATTTCTCCGCTGCCCACCGTCTTATATATAGGTCTGGGTCGGTGCCAACGAAGATTGGCTTGCATACCTCTGGCCGGATACCACCACCATTTTGCACAACATCCACAACAGCGCGGCCGTTCCAGTAGACCCCTTCTCCACCATTGGGATCGGCCTTCCGTACTGGCTGGGCTTGAATACGTATGATGATGCCTACATGAGATTGAAGAAGATAGCAATTGCAGACCGGCCGACAAAGCGACGCGGCTACGACGATTACTATCTCATCATGGTGTTCGACATAAGGATTGCTATCAATTCAAGAGGCAGTAACAGCAGAGGCTGGCGCATGTTGGCGGCGACAGATTTGTACCCCTACATGTTCGAAGATGCCATGTGCCATCTAGGATGCATCTTCACGGTGACAAGCCATGGGACTTGTTTCATCTGGTTGCCATGCTACGGTACAGGAGATTACAAACGCAATGCACAAACGATCATTTGCATCCCTAACGGTACTCCATTATTTTGCAGGGACCAGTCATCCCGCGATCAAAATAAGATCGCCGATGCTGGATGTGCATTTGCATCCGCGATTCAGTCTAACCTGGAACCTTGTAGCTGACTTTGGCATATTGGGATCAACTATCTTAGCAGTCGTTACCCATGGTACCACTGATGTGCAACATGGTCACACAATCTACCACGATCGGACCGTCACCATCTACCCAGGTATTCCATTTTTAACCCTCTCGCCTTCTCTTTCATTGTTGTACTAGTACTCTACTTACGTACTAGTAGGAGTTCTTTTTACCTTGGAGGATGCGCATAGCTAGCTAGGCCCTTGAAGACTTGAACCCACTAGCTGCCACCATTTTTGTTTTTCCATGTCTTACTATCTCATCCATGTAGCCAAGAGTAGCTATATATAATAAGCCGATTATTTTACTTCCTCTATACTGGAGTAGCACTATTTGCTGCATAGTATTACTGACCGCCATATTTGAGCACAACATTATTATGCATGGACCTTGACTATGTACGTCACCATGTGTCCAGATCTGAGATGCCATGTGTACCAGATGAACGGCGCCGAGTTCGACCCCCGTGATGCTACGTGGGTGCCGAGGAACACTCTTGGAGAGTACTTGCTTTGCATTGGGGACAACTACCCCATTGTGAAGCGGATGCCACCTTCCATGCATGACACGGAAGGCCTGCCGTTCATGAAGCATGGTTGTGTCTTCAGTGTGCACCGCCGAATGAACGACATGCTGGGACATGCTATCCCTGATTTATGCCACTTCAGCTTGGATGAGTCTCCATCGTGTGGAACCGGACTAGAAAGCTGCGACAATGATTCCGTTGCCCATCGCTATGGATCGTGCCATCCATGAAGAACACCCGGGACTAGAACCTGGAGGAGGACATGTAGCCCATCTATAACGTGTAAGTGGAGTACGGTAAATTGTGAATGGTAGCGCTGTGAATATATGTAGACTAGTTGTGCACAAATTTATCACATGAATTGGAGATGAACTTGTGTGGCATACTGGCATTTGTCCTTTAGAATTTATTACTAGTAAATGTGTTATGTGTACGTGCAACTTGTGTGGTTGTTGCACGGGCTCCAACACACTCTTTGAGAAAAAGGTGGCACGGCTTTGGATATACGTGATGTGGCGGCATCATACAGTAGCATCATTCGCTATAGTTGTAGTACACTCCTACTAGAACGACAACTCCTATAAAACCTTGCGCTTGGCTCTTTGCCTCTTCGGGAGGTTCAACAGTTCGTACTCGTGTGAACCATGCACTTGGCTCTTCGCCTCTTCGGAAGGTCCAACAATGATGATACTACAGTACTATATGCTTCTGGCAATCTGACACCAATTGAACTGCTATACGTCCACCACGAGGGTGAGGGAGAGGGCGAGGGAGAGGGAGAGGGTGCTATAGTCAAAACCCTCTCCTCGTCCTGCGAACCACCGCGCGCGTGGGCGAGGGAGAGGCGTAGTAAGCAAGCTTCTCCTCGTTCGGCGAGTTGACGGGACACATCAAAGTAGTACTAGTACTAGTCCATACTACGTCCTTTCTGGTTAATATGGCTTAATTTGAAACGAGAAAAATATACTGTCTGTCAACGTATGTAACAATACACTCTTTACAGTCACTATATATAGTTTTGCGGTGATTATACAATCACTAGCTCATCGTAGAGCACTATATTGCACCCTATTGACCGGCCATATAGTCGATGTGGCACTTTGTTGACTGGTTAAATTGTCACCTGGTTTCTGGGTCCCACATGTCAGTTAACAGAGCAAAGAAATCAGTTAAACAAAACTTTACGCAGGCGCGACAGGAGTCCAACCCTTGCGCGCGAACCACCCTGGCTGTGTATGTGAGTGCATGCACGTGTACTCCCTCGGTCTTCCAACAAAGAGTGTACATCGGCTAAAAAACAAAGAGTGTAGTACATCTACACTTCCAATGCATTTAGCCTTTAATCTAAATCGATATTGATTGACTAATGCACCAACTTGTGCTCTAGGTATAGGCTACATGTCTATCCTTAATTACAGCATGCAACGACCTTCATTTAATCTTCTTCTCTCAATGGTCGCATGCACACATAAGTCTACTACTTTTGGGTGTTAATTATGCCCTAGTCAATGTGTAAATCTCTAAATGTACAATCTTTCACGGAGGTAGGGAGTAGGTTGAGCACTTGAGCGTGAGCGTGTGTGTTGCGTCGTGTGCTGTGTGCCGCATGGGTGCGTGAGTGTTGCGTGCGTCCATGTGTACGTGTGAGTGTTGCATGTTGCATGCATGCATGCATGGGGCTTACTCCCTCCCATTGACATGTTCATATTTCAAGCTTCCTCTGTTCCCTCAATATGGTGATACTCCCTCTATTCCCAAATATGGAGTAAAATCCTCCCTCTGTTCCCAAATACGAAGTAAAATCCTCCCTTTGTTCCCAAATACGGAGTATTTGTCTTTCTAGAGATTTCAACAAGTGACTACGGAGCAAAATGAGTGAAGTGAGCGTAGAGGCATAGGATAATGTAGAAAGGAAGTTTTTGCGATCCATTATTCCCCATCTCGGCCAGAGACAACTATTCAACTAGTCTTCGCAGTGAAGTGACAATACATGCTGCAGCAGATGGGACACTTAATTAATAAGCTGAACCAGCGTGTTAGCGTTACTAAATTAGCCTTACCCAGTACTGCCATCATGTTTGCCAGTAGAGCACGCTTCTGTCCTCCATTAACTGAGGTATGGGCCCTCTTGTGGTAGACTCACATGTCATCGGTGTAACTATTTACACTCCAAAGGACGGTATATCCTGGTAGTAGTAGTAGAATTGAGATTTAATGCACTTTCTTCCCCGTCTTCCACTCTTCTTCCTCCTCTCTTCCCCATCGTCGGCGGCACACAATTTCCGCCCCGCTCACTGCTCGCCCGCCCGCGCTATCTTCCTTGGTAGCTCGCGCGTACCATATCCCCCCGCTCACTGCTCGGCCACACGAGGAGAAGCTTCTTCGCTCGCCCACCCCAATCCACTTCCCCGCTGGCTCGCAGGCTCCGAAAACCCCAATGGCAGAACCGATTGACACGCAGAGCCACGATTGGAATTCGCTCCCAATGTTCTCTTGGAGCAGATCTGTAATCATATGGACCTACTCAGCACCGTCGTCTAGCCGCATGCTCGGTGTCTTTGTACCGTCTACTCGTCTACAACAGCCCGGCTCTTTTCAAGACACCCTGCTTGCTGATGCCCAATCCTTGCTGGTGTCCCAGACACCGACTTGACGATCCTACGGAGGTTGTTGTGGTGCCCCTCGACATGCTACCACTACCTGTCCACCTATCCTTCATGCGCGCCCACTACTGGGCGGGCATGAAGGCCAACTGGATCGTCCTCATCCACCAATCCGGTAGTCTGTGGCATCTCGTGGATATCTACACCCAGCGAGAGATCACCCTTCCATCATTGGATACCGCCGCCATCGAGCCTCGCAGCCCGCCGGACACTCCTGCCTACTACGCATGAGACGCGTCAAGCTTTTGGCTCAACCTCTGTTTGCTGAAAGTTGTAATCTGTGAAGTGCCCACACCATCAGAAGACTACATGGATTACAAGCTCATTGCCTTGTTCAACATGGGATTAGTCTATCTGGAATCCAATCACCATACATGGTTATGGCTCATCGTCAATCCTGTTGAGGCAACATTTCTGTCTGATGCTATAGTGCACGATGGCATCATTTACACGGTCGACGCACAGATTGGTTGCCTATACAGATGGAATCTATCTTCGTGTAATTGTTCTATCTCATATCATCTTTACCTTATGAATACGACTGCCTGTTCATTGTTACAAATTTAGAATAGATAGTATGTCTATAACCACATCATTGCTATATGTTCCTCTCATTTCCTAGATTTCTATGACCACACATGTTATTGTTAGAGTTGATATGAGAACAATTGGCATCTAATGATTGTTAGAATAGATATTATGAGCATAACATCATGATTGCTATATGTTACTCTCATTTCCAAGATTTTTATAACAACACATGTTATTGCTTAGAGTTGATATGAGAACACTAGTAGTAAGTGCTATGGTAGAAAATGAGTAGGCTCTGTCATAGCTGTTTTCCTCTCATTGTTACATGATGTTTAAACCATGACATATTGCTAGAATATGAAAGCCATTGGCTTATTTTTTTAACTTGGGGTATGATTATGACCACGACATTGCAATTCTCTGTCTATGATATGTTTCACTCTTATAATAATCTTAATTCCGCACATACTCTGAACATGATTGTTTATTTTTGTCCTTTTGGTCTCCAATTTGAATTGTTGTAGCACACACAAATGCGTTGGCCTTCATGATTCCAGGACCTGGAATCATACCAGCCGATGGGTGGTGGTTGATCGCTCGTTCAGCTGACGGCGGTCATTTGATGCTCATTCGCATGTACCAAATTGACCAAACCATTACGTCAAACCACACGCAGCATAATGCCTGGGGCATTCGTGACATTGATGGCTATGGCTGCTTCATGTTCAAGAAAGATCCCAGCTCCGTTGGGCCAGGCATATTCAACTGGAGGCGGGTTTACAGCCTCGGCAACCACTCCATGTTCCTCGGGCTCAATTATCCGATCATCCAACCAATCATCAATCATATCACCGGCGATGATTACCGTGCTATGCAACTTCCATTCGCCAGGGGGACTGTGTTTACACATCATACCATGGGTTTCCTGAATCACCATATCCAGAGATTCGTCGACACAGCTTGTTGCTAGATAATCTTCAGTGTGTGAAAGGCATCAAGCTTCCATGCGATGGATGGCTTTTGCAAACCCGACTTGCGGCGATGTGGTTCATGCCAACAGCAAATATGCACAACTTGATTCGTACTAATATCTAGACTGAGCCATGTATTCTGCTGCTGTAGCACGACCCTCTTTTGTTGGATATTATGTACTGTTGTTAGTTTGAAGCACTCCTCTGGTTTGAAGGATAGATACCTTTCTGGGATCAAGTGCATCCTAACTCACCTGCACAGGATGTACTGATAATGATGATGGAGATGCTATGCAGTATATATATCAATTAGGCTTCAAGTGCGTACTTGTTAGTTAAACCTATGGTTAAAATGTGACACTAAATACGTCTAGTAAGTAGTAGAGTAGCAGTACTAGTATACGTCGGTCAAATTATTCATCATGTCCACACATTGAATTGACATGACAACACGCTGCGCGTGAGGTGACACAAGAATCCCGACGGCGTGTTCGGGTATTCTGGACTTCAGATTTGGAGTACCACTTATCTGTCGAAATCTTTCATTATTCACTTAAAATAGTCGATTGATCATACATTGAGTACCATATAACTGGAATTAACCGATGCAAGTTGAAGAAGGATTGGCCGATGCTGCCGGCTGCCGTCAAGTTCGATCCCACAGATCAGGAGCTGATCGAGCACCTTGAGGCCAAAGTGAGTGCTGACAGCGCGATATCTCACCCTCTCATCGATTTGTTCATACCAACCATCGACAGCGAGCACGACATATGCTACACCCATCCTGAGAAACTTCCAGGTAAGACACCGATCGGCCATCTACTTGCACAAACATATTCCTTTGTTTATAGCTCTATTTTCCTTTTTAGACGCAGACCTAGTGAAGTAATTACAATTTGACAGTTAATAAAAAGTGAAACAAGTGACAGCAACATGCCAAAGATGTTATGAAAATGCCAAGTACGTACACTAAAACCTGTATTCGACAATACTGCAGGTATCACACTAAGTGGCCTAAGCAAGCATTTCTTCTAGCGCAATTCCAGGGCGTTCAAAAGGGGCATGTGGACGCATCGCAAGATACAGTCGAAGTGCGGCATGCACGCGATGTGGCACAACACCTACAATACCTTGCCGGTGATGGTCAACGACAGGCAGATGGGCAGCAAAAAGGTTCTGGTGCTGCACATCAACAAGAACTTTGACCAGCAGAGGACCAACTGGGTGATGCACCAGTACCACCTCGGGGACCTGGAGCAAGAGAAGGAGCGGGAGCTGGTCCTCTGCAAGATTTTCTACTAGACGAACACTAGGGCCAGGAGTAAAAAGATTATAAGTTAGTTTGGTATTGGTACTTGTACTACCTTGTCGATCGCAAGTTGGTATTGTTGTTAACGATCTTTTGGTATGAACTTGGCATTTGCTTCCAACTATCATGCCGAGGGTCGACGTGGATATAAAGCTGAATCATTTGTTTCAAAACAAATTTTCAGGCACCTGATTTTTATTTGATGGGTAGCATAAGCACCTGCCGTTCGAATTCCCAGTTCTCCAAATTTTTCTAAATAAGTGCATGCACTTATTATCACGATGAAAAAACAATATCCCTGCTGCATTGTAGCGACCAGACCTCAAACGGTCCGATCTCTGTGCTTTAGTGTCATCCCTGGATCAGTAATGCTGACATGAACAATACTTGAAGGATTTATAACAGAGTAGCAATCACACACTTATTACATCGAATGTCTCAAAAGAGAACTTAATACAGTAAAATAGGTCTTAAGGCCATCTAATAATGATAACAACGGAAGGCTTGGAAGATAAGTGAGTCCATCAACTCCAACAGCATCACTGAGTATAGAACCACGAACTAAAGGCACCTTACTCGTCGTCTGAAAAGTCTGCAACATGAACGTTGCAGCCCGAAACGGGTCAACACATGGAATATGCTGGCAATGTAACACATAGAGAGTAATGGAAGAAATAAAGCTATACTACATGCATATATGGCTGGTGGAAAGCTCTATGGTTACAGTTTTGCGTAAAGCCTATTTTTCCCTACTACAAAGGAGTAAATTTTATTTAACTATCATGGTAGTTGTGAAACATTGAGAGTGTAGACACCCTCTCAATCCCAATTAAACATCATCATTAAAACCCAACAAAATTAATTAAAGTAACATGATGAGATTCACATGATAATCCAAGTACTAGATACTCAAGACGTCCATAACCGGGGACACGGCTAACCATGATTAGTTTATACACTCTGCAGAGGTTTGCACACTTTTCCCCACAAGAATCGATCTCCTCAGTTGGGATTCTCACACTACATGGTGTTTGAGAAACGGATGACCGAGACATACTCTTTTAGAAGCGCTAGCACCTTACGATCGGGTAGACCGTTACACCTACTTTTCCCTACATCTGCTAGTGTACCACTGTAAGAATTCACATGACTTAGTCAACTATGCTAGAGCCCATAGTAGCTTGTGGCTGCACACGAAAGTTTCTAGTATGAATAATCTCATGATCCCTTTGAGCCTGGGTGGCGGTTCATAAAGAAAAAACACAGGCAATTGCTGGAATACCCAGGTGCCTCAATCCACCCAGATGTGTATTAAAGTTGCCACCTTAAATAAACCTTTGATTAGCAATCTCACATATGTCATGGATACACTCGCCCAATCCACGTCTACTAGCATAACATGTCAATTTAAGCAAACGTAGAAGTAACTCCCAAGGGTTTGATAATAAAACAAGTAATAGGTCCTAACTCATCTACTTTCCCAGAACCCACAATTTAATTAGATCCTAATCATGCAATGTGTGAGGATTGATCTAATGCAATAAAACTGGGTAGTAAGAGGGATGATCAAAGTGTTACTTGCCTTGCTGATGACCCGCAAAACCTAGAGATTCAAAGTAGCAAGCGGCGCACTTCGGGTATTCTATCACAAACAAACAAACACACAATAAGCACTCATCTAATGCACAGGTAAAACTCAAATAAGAAATACAAGCAGAAAGTTCAACTTAAGAACTCCGGTTCACAAAAAGGATCAAATCAAACGAAGCAACGAAAGACAAACGGCGAAAGAAACAAGCTTCATTTACTAATCTGGATCTAGATCAAATTTTACAGATGTAAAAACTTGTTTGAGTTGGTTAAACGGAAAGAGGGTTTCGAGATGAAACTCCATGTGCTCGAATCGCCTGATTCCGATAAACGAGCGAAAAGTTAAACTAAAACGAAAATCGGATCAGAAATCGCGATCAGAAATAATCATGGAAAATCCGAGAAAAAGAAAAGCGACAAACAGGCTAACGAACGAACGTTCGCTGTCTGCGGCTAAACGACGAAAACCGTTCGTAAAAACGAACGAAAAAGCGGTCGTTCGCTAAATAACTAAACCGACGAAAATAAACCGAACCGGATCTGAGAAAGAAAACATATCTAGGTTTTAAAAAAACGATCGGTTTTCTAAGAAAAACCGGCGGCTACCTCGATTCCAGCGAGATCCGGCGAGTCGGCGACGGCGGGTGAGTCCGGCGGGGCGGCGGCGAGCTCCGGCGAGGCGGCGCGGGCGGCTGCGAGGCGGCGCGGGCGGCGGGCGGCAGCGCGAGCGGCGGCGGCGGGCTCCGGCTAGGATTAGGGTTTCGGGCGGGGTGGCTGTAGCGGGCCTCGGGGTGGCTTATAAAGGCCATCCAGCCAAGTGTCCTAGTCGGACACGGCCTGGTTAGGTCGGTTCGTTTTTTTAAAAATAAATTGACGTGCAGAAAAAGAAAGAAAAGAAATACCAAACGGACTCCAAAAATCCCAAAATAAATTTTCCCCGACTTTTAAAATCAAACCGGAGAAAGTGAACATTTATTTGGGGCCTAAATGCAATTTTCAAAAACGCACATTTTTCCTAAATTCAAATAAAACAGCGGAAAACTCCAAAATAAAATATTATTTGATTTTTTTATTAAATCCTCAATATTTCTTTATTTTGGGAAAGTCATTTTATTCCCTCTCACTTATTTTTATAATTGAAATAATTGAAGATAAAATAAATAAAATCAAATGATCCTATTTTCAAAATTTGAGAAAAACCCAATATGAAAATAACGAAATCCCTAACTCTCTCTGTGGGTCCTTGAGTTGCGTAGAATTTCTGGATCAGGCCCAAAAGCAATAAAATATGCTATGCAATGATGATGTAATGTATAACATTCCAAATTGAAAATTTGAGATGTTACAAACCTACCCCCCTTAAGATGAATCTCGCCCTCGAGATTTGGGTTGGCTAGAAAATAGGTGAGGGTGGTCCTTCAGCAAATCTTCCTCTCGCTCCCAGGTGGCTTCATCCTCGGTGTGGTGGCTCCACTGAACTTTACAAAACTTGATAACTTTGCTGCGGGTTACTCGGCTGGCATATTCGAGAATCTTGACTATTTCTCCTCGTAGGTCAAATCACTATCCAACTGAATGGCTTCGAGCGACACTGTATCTCTCAGCGGTATATCAACCATCTCTGCGTGGCACTTCTTCAACTGGAAAACGTGGAACACATCGTGAACTCCTGACAATCCTTCGGGCAATTCCAACTTGTAAGCAACTTCTCCCATACGTTCCAAAACTTTGTATGGTCCCACAAAACATGGCGCTAATTTTCCCTTAACTCCAAAGCGCTTAACTCCTCGAAGCGGAGATACACGAAGATAAACTCTGTCTCCGACTTCGTAAACCGTCTCCTTGCGTTTAGAATCTGCATAGCTCTTCTGCCTGGACTGGGCTACCTTGAGCCTATCACGAATCAACTTCACTTTCTGTTCAGACTCCTTAATCAAATCTGGTCCAAACAACTGGCGGTCTCCAACTTCATCCCACGACAATGGTGTTCTGCACCTTCTTCCGTACAAGGCTTCGAAAGGGGCCATCTTCAAACTGGATTGATAACTGTTGTTGTAAGAGAACTCTGCATATGGCAAGTTGTCGTCCCAACTAGATCCATAATCTAGCGCACAAGCTCTCAGCATATCCTCCAAAATCTGATTGACTCTCTCGGTCTGTCCATGTGTCTGCGGGTGAAAAGCTGTACTGAACTCTAGCCTGGTACCCAAAGTTTCATGCAACTGATTCCAGAACTTTGAGGTAAACTGGATTCCTCTATTGGATACAATGCTCCTCGAAACTCCATGCAGACATACGATCCTAGTCATGTATATCTTTGCCAACTTAGCACCAGTGTAAGTGGTCTTTACTGGGATGAAATGAGCTACCTTCATCAAGCGATCGACTACAACCCATATCGAGTCATAGCCTGAACGGGTCCTGGGAAATCCCGTGATAAAATCCATGCCTAGCTTATCCCACTTCCATTCGGGTATCGGCAATGGTTGTACCAATCCTGCTGGCTTCTTATGCTCTGCCTTTACTCTCTGACATACATCACAAATTGCTACATACTCTGCAATATCCTTCTTCATTCCTGTCCACCAGAAAGTATCCTTCAAATCCAAATACATCTTTGTATTCCCTGGGTGAATCGAGTATGGTGAATCATGGGCCTCTTGCAGAATCAACTTCCTGATCTCCGGGTCATTGGGCACATAAACGCGGTCCTCAAACCATAAAGTATTGTGCTCATCCTCACGAAATCATTTAGATGTTATGTTGTTCAACTTCTCCTTTATAGAGGCAATCTCCTTGTCGGTCTTCTGAGATTCTCTGATTTTATTCATCAAGGTAGACTGAACCTCCAATGCTGCTACATAGCCTCTCAGAACTATCTCCAAACATAGCTCACGAAGATCCTCGGCTAACTCCTTTGGTAACTCTCCGGTCATTAGTGTGTTGACATGTCTCTTGCGGCTCAACGCATCGGCTACTACGTTAGCCTTTCCGGGGTGATAATGCAATCTCATATCATAATCCTTGATGAGCTCCAACCATCTCCTTTGCCTGAGATTCAGCTCCTTCTGCGTGAAAATGTACTTCAAACTCTTGTGATCCGTGTACACCTCACAATGGTTTCCAATGAGAAAATGTCTCCAAGTCTTCAATGCATGCACTACAGCTGCTAACTCCAAATCATGTGTAGCATAATTCAACTCATGGGGCTTAAGCTGTCGTGAAGCATATGAAACAACTCTTCCCTCCTGCATAAGCACTGCTCCAATTCCTCGACGTGAAGCGTCGCAATACACCTCATAATCCTTGCACTGATCTGGCAGAATCAACACTGGCGAGGTAACCAAACGTTTCTTCAACTCCTGGAAACTAGCCTCACATTCCTCAGTCCATTTGAACTTGGTATCCTTCTTCAACAACTCCGTCATAGGTTTTGCAATCTTCGAGAAATTTTCAATGAATCTCCGGTAGTATCCTGCGAGTCCAACAAAACTCCGGATCTCTCCAACTGTTTTTGGGGCTTCCCAATTTGTCACAGTGACAACCTTGGTGGGATCTACTGCTATTCCTTCTCCGGATATAACATGTCCGAGGAATCCAACTTCCTCCAACCAAAACTCACATTTACTGAACTTGGCGTATAACTGATGTTCTCTAAGTTACCAAGTACCAAACACAAATGTTCCTTATGTTCTTCTTCATTCTCCGAGTATACCAGAATATCATCAATGAACACTACAACGAACTTATCCAAAAACTCCATAAACACTTTGTTCATCATGTTCATAAAATAAGCAGGTGCGTTAGTCAAACCAAATGACATAACAATATACTCATACAGCCCGTACCTTGTAGTAAAAGTTGTCTTAGGTATGTCCTGCTCTCGAATCTTCAATTGGTGGTATCCTGATCGCAAATCGATCTTGGAAAATACCTTTGCTCCTTGCAATTGGTCAAACAGATCATTGATCATTGGCAGTGGGTACTTATTCTTGATCATCACTTCATTCAATCCTCGATAATCAACAACCATCCTTAACGATCCATCCTTCTTTTCCACTAGAAGTACTCGTGATCCCCAAGGTGACGAATTTGGGCGAATATATCCCTTATCCAGTAACTCCTTAATCTACTTCTTAATCTCCTCCAAATCCTTTATAGGCATTCTATACGGTCTCTTAGATATTGGTCCTGTGCCTGGCAAAAGCTCAATTAAAAACTCAATGTCCCTATCCGGTGGCATGCCTGGTAACTCTTCTGGAAATACATCCAGAAAATCCTTTACCACCGGTACTTCCTCCTATACAACAACTCTTAGGGAATTTACTTGAGTCCTATTCGGCACATGCCGTGATACATACTTGATCCTTCTTCCTTCTGGGGTGGTAAGCAAAATCGACTTACTGGCGCAACCGATGTTTCCTGCATACATCGATAACCAATCCATACCCAGAATTACATCCAAACCTTGTGATTCCAAAATGATTAAATCCGTGGGGAAAACATGCCTACCTATACTCAATGGCACTTGAAAACATCCTTGACTGGCCATATACTCCGCTCCTGGTGAGCTTACTAACATAGGTGTTCTAAGAACCTTGGTGGGTAGGTTATACTTATCCATAAATCCCCGTGATATATGTATGAATGCGATGCACCAGTATCGAAAAGAATGATTGCAGTAAATGACTTAACCAAAAATTTACCTATTACTGCATCTGGCTGGGCTTCAACCTCCTCCACGTTAACGTAGTTCACCTGTCCCCTGTTGAAAGGGTTTGGCTTCTTCCCTGAGCTTCCATTGCCATTTCCATTCTGGTCTTCAGGACATTCATTGGCGTAATGTCCAGTCTTCTGGCACTTATAGCAAGTGACTTGGCTCAGGTCTCTCTTGGCTGGTGTTGATGGGTTGGTATGGTTCTGGCCGTTGCTTCCTCCATTCCTATTACCATTCTTGGGGCCATTATGATTGTGCGAGCTACCCCCTCCATGGGTATGCTAGAAATGTCCTCCCATTTTCGGGGTAAAACGTGGCTTCTGCTGAGCTCCAGAATTGTACTTCCCTTGTCCATACTTCCTCTTGCGGTTCTCATTCTGCTGCTGCTTCCCTTCAATCATGAGAGCTCTATCTACCAACTCCCGGTAGTTGTTGAAAGTTGCTACCATCAACTGCATGCTCAGCTCATCATTCAGCCCTTCCAGAAACTTCTCCTGCTTAGCTGCATCCATAGCTACGTCATCTGGGGCATAACGTGCTAGTTTACTAAAGTCATCCACATACTGGCCAACTATTCGTCCTCCTTGGCGCAAGTTGCGAAACTCACGCTTCTTCATGGCCGTAGCTCCTGTTGAAACATGGGTAGTACGGAAAGCCTGCTGAAATTGGTCCCATGTCACCATGGCTATAGGATAGGTGACAGTGTAATTCTCCCACCATGATGCAGCTGGTCCATCCAACTGATGTGCGGCAAAGTGCACCTTCTCAACATCAGTACATCCTGTAGTGGTTAACTCCCTTCCAATCTTGCAGAGCCATTCATCTTCTACTATAGGCTCGGTGTTACTAGAGAACACCAGCGGATTTAGCCTAAGAAAATAGGTTAAGTGATCAATAGGTGGTGGCGCTGGTGGTGGGTTGTTGTTGTTCCCCTGATTCTGATTCTGGACTAGTAACTGCATCAACGTATTCTGCTGCTGGATCAACTGAGTGAGCTCCGGTGGAAATGCAAATCCATTGTCACGTCTCGGAGGCATCTGATGGGTTTCGAAAACATGAGAATTAAGAATAGAGAGAGGTCTAGAGAGAAAACACTACCCATATGCACATGAGGCAAATGCAAACAGAATCACTTCATTCAATCAAACAAGGGCATACACTCGGTCTAACTATCGCAAAAGTGCTCAGACTACTCTATTTCACTGTTCAAGAAATCTTTCGATTCACCGATTAATCTTCCGATTTATCGCTAATCGGGGGGTGACCGATAAGATTATGCCTTATCTTTGCCATTTATCTTTTGGACCGATTTATCGTTCTGAGAAGCGATTTATTGGGAATCTACCGATAAATCAAACCTATTCATAGCACTATGTTTGCAAAAACTATGTTTATTTATGCTTTGTGGACCTTGTTACGAAATATGTACTTTTGTCCTATTTTTTGTCATTAATACGAGGATTCAAAGGCTAGAAATAAGGGTAACACTTCTATCAAATATTGTTTTGGTGTTGAATATAGCATATTTTAGTGTTGAGAACCTGAGATTTGCAAAAAAAATCTGATTAATAGTCGACCGATAAAATCGATTAATCGGCCGATTTCCGATTAATCTCTAATCCCTAGCTGACCGAGACGATAACGATAAGCGATATCCTCAAGATTGCTCTATTTACATGGTGGAATACTACTACTGATGGGGTGGTCTACTTGAAATATTCTTTGGTTGCAGACTCCATGATATCTGCTCCAGCTTCGTCAACATAGTCATCATCGCTCAGGTCAGAGTCGACATCGTCGATGATGATGTAGTCTTCCATGCGAATATCCTTGGGTTCTTCGTCTTCTTCTACTGGTGTAGGGTCTCCCATGAATATTCCGATCTTCTTGATCAGGTCGTCATTCTTCTCCACTAGTACGATGATTTCCTCCTCATAATCTTCACGTGTAGCCTTGAGTTCTTCCTCCAGTTCCGTGATTCTTGTCATCGCCTTCTTTAGATCTATCATGTCTGCGCACATCTGGTTCTCCTGACATCAAATGTGCTGGTTTAACTCCTGGATATAAGCTGCGATTGATCTGTCCTTCTTGGTGCTGATCATTTCCCAGTGCTCATCTCGATGCCCACAAATCTGGTAGATAGTATCCTTGAGATCATTGCGGGAAACTTCTCTAATGCGTCCCATGGCAATGTGGTCTGCCATGCTCTTTACTAGACACCAGGTTGGTGCATCAAAGGAAAACTCTATGGGCGCGGTGACAGGCATGAACGTCCTTCCTGGAACTTGACCTTGAATCAACCAGCGCTCCTCTTCGGGTAAAGTGGCGTTGCAGGTCCCGGTGAAGCTTGGTACTCCAATGTTCAGGTACTTAGTGATTTCCTTCAGGTGGCGTCCAAAGGGTGTATCTTCATCTAGTTGTGTGAACTTGTTCCTTGCATCCGCCATCCTAAAATAGTAGAAAAGATGAGGAGTCAGAAATGAGAAGAGTGAGTAGTGATCTAGGTCTTTGTCTTAGTGGTCGTGTCCTATAGTCAGCGTGTGCTCTGATACCATCTTGTAGCGACCAGACCTCAAACGGTCTGATCTCTGTGCTTTAGTGTCATCCCTGGATTAGTAATGCTGACACACACAGTACTTGAAGGATTTATAACAGAGTAGCAATCACACACTTATTACATCGAATGTCTCAAAAGAGAACTTAATACAGTAAAATATGGCTTAAGGCCATCTAATAATGATAACAGCGGAAGGCTTGGAAGATAAGTGAGTCCATCAACTCCAACGGCATCACTGAGTATAGAACCACGACCTAAAGGCACCTTACTCGTCGTCTGAAAAGTCTGCAACATGAATGTTGCAGCCCGAAATGGGTCAGCACATGGAATATGCTGGCAATGTAACACATAGAGAGTAATGGAAGAAATAAAGCTATACTACATGCATATATGGCTGGTGGAAAGCTCTATGGTTACAGTTTTGCAGAAAGCCAATTTTTCCCTACTGCAAAGGAGTAAATTTTATATAACTGTCATGGTAGTTGTTAAACATTGAGAGTGTAGACGCCCTCTCAATCCCAATTAAACATCATCATTAAAACCCAACAAAATTAATTAAAGTAACATGATGAGATTCACATGATAATCCAAGTACTAGATACTCAAGACGTCCATAACCGGGGACACGGCTAACCATGATTAGTTTATACACTCTGCAGAGGTTTGCACACTTTTCCCCACAAGACTCGATCTCCTCCGTTGGGATTCTCGCACTACATGGTGTTTGAGAAACGGATGACCGAGACATAGTCTTTCAGAAGCGCTAGCACCTTACGACCGGGTAGACCATTACACCTACTTTCCCCTACATCTGCTAGTCTACCACTGTAAGAGTTCGCACGACTTAGTCAACTATGCTAGAGCCCATAGTAGCTTGTGGCTGCACACGGAATTTTCTAGCATGAATAATCTCATGATCCCTTTGAGCCTGGGTGGCGGTCCATAAAAAAACACAGGCAATCGCTGGAATACCCAGGTGCCTCAATCCACCCAGATGTGTATTAAAGTTGCCACCTTAAATAAACCTTTGATTAACAATCTCAGATCTTTCATGGATACACTCATCCAATCCACGTCTACTAGCATAGCATGTCAATTTAAGCAAACGTAGAAGTAACTCCCAAGGGTTTGATAATAAAACAAGTAATAGGTACTACCTCATCTACTTTCCCAGAACTCACAATTTAATTAGATCCTAATCATGCAATGTGTGAGGATTGATCTAATGCAATAAAACTGGGTAGTAAGAGGTATGATCAAAGTGTTACTTGCCTTGCTGATGATCCGTGAAACCTAGAGATTTAAAGTAGCAAGCGGCGCACTCCGGGTATTCTATCACAAACAAACAAACACACAATAAGCACTCATCTAATGCACAGGTAAAACTCAAATGAGAAATACAAGCAGAAAGTTCAACTTAAGAACTCCGGTTCGCAAAAAGGATCAAATCAAACGAAGCAACGAAAGACAAACGACGAAAGAAACAAGCTTCGTTTACTAATCTGGATCTAGATCAATTTTTACAGATGCGAAACCTTATTTGAGTTGGTTAAACGGAAAGTGGGTTTCGAGACGAAACTCCAGGCGCTTGAATCGCCTGATTCCGATAAACGAGCGAAATTTTAAACTAAAACGAAAATCGGATCAGAAATCGCGATCAGAAATAATCGCGGAAAATCCGAGAAAAAGAAAAGTGACGAACAGGCTAACAAACGAATGTTCGCTGTCTGTGGCTAAACGACGAAAACCGTTCGTAAAAACGAACGAAAAAGAGGCCGTTCGCTAAATAACTAAACCGTCGAAAATAAACTGAACCGGATCTGAGAAAAAAATGGATCTAGGTTTTCAATAAAAAAAACGATCGGTTTTCTAAGAAAAACCGGCGGCTACCTCGATTCCGGCGAGATCCAGTGAGTCGGCGATGGCAGCTGAGTCTGGCGGGGCGCCGGCGAGCTCCGGCAAGGCAGCGCGGGCGGCTGCGAGGTGGCGTGGGCGGCGGCGGGCTCCGGCTAGGGTTTCGGGTGGTGTCGTGGGTTTGTCACAGCAGATGTCCTCGTGAAAGGACTTAGTCATGGAGCCATCACTACGGGTTAACTTGAAGGGGTTAAACCGGACAAAGGGACACAAGAGTTTATACTAGTTCGGCCCCTTCGATGAAGGTAAAAGCCTACGTCTAGTTGTGATTGGTATTGCTATGGGTTCGAAGGCCAGGGAGCGAATCCGCTTTGTCTGGCTCTCGAGTTGTTGTTTGTCCCTGAACCGCCGCCGGGTCACCCCTTTATATATGCAGGAGGACCCCGGCTGATCTACAGTGTCCCGAGGCTGGCTCATACAAGTGTCCGCCTCGGTCTCCTCTTTCCTATCTTACAATGCAAGTTTATACAATCATGGCGGTTTACTACCATGGGCCCTAAATCGCCTGCGGGCTCTGGGCCTCTAGGCCTCATCCGTAAAGCGCCATCTTCTGGGTTTCCTTGGGCTTCAGTTTAGGTGAAGGTGAACCGGCCCCTCCTGGGCGGTTTACCCTTAGTGGTTATATCCTCAACAGGTGGGGTGGCTGCAGCGGGCCTCGGGGCGGCTTATAAAGGCCGGGCGGCCAAGTGTCCTAGTAGGACACGGCCCGGTTAGGTGGGTTCATTTTTTTAAATAAATTGACGTGCAGAAAAAGAAAGAAAAGAAATACCAAACGGACTCCAGAAATCCTGCAATAAATTTTCCTCGACTTCTAAAATCAAGCCGGAGAAAGTGAATATTTATTTGGGGCCTAAATGCAATTTTAAAAAACACACATTTTTCCTAAATTCAAATAAAACAGCGGAAAACTCCAAAATAAAATCTTATTTGATTTTTTATTAAATCCTCAATATTTCTTTATTTTGGGAAAGTCATTTTATTTCCTCTCACTTATTTTTATAATTGAAATAATTGAAGATACAATAAATAAAATCAAATGATCCTATTTTCAAAATTTGAGAAAACCCCAATATGAAAATAACGAAATCCCCAACTCTCTCCGTGGGTCCTTGAGTTGCGTAGAATTTCTGGATCAGGCCCAAAAGCAATAAAATATGCTATGCAATGATGATCTAATGTATAACATCCCAAATTGAAAATTTGGGATGTTACATGCATCCTAGTTATCAGTGTGTACTTGCAGAATTCTCCCGTTATTGAGCACGTATATGGTTTTTTCAGGTCGAGCAAGTTTCAACTGGGCTGTAGACTGCCCAGGCTTAGTTTTTTTTAATAGGCCCAGCCCATGACGACAACGGGGCACAAAGATCCAGCAGGTATCTACTGGCCTCTGGCCCACCAGCGTTAGTTATATTTTGTCTTACAACATCCGCAGGCAGTTTTTTTTACTGAATCAAACACACAGCCAAGTTCTATTTACCTCTTGAAACGCATGTCCTACATCTGTTTTGTAATCTCTACCTTTAGTTCTACTAGTTCATATACACGTATCATTATATTGAAAATACATAAAATTCCCTTTTCATATTTACATCCTTATTTTTGTTGTTGTTTTCCCTCCCAGCGCTGATTTTTTTACCACTGGTTTTCCCTTAAACCAACTCAATTGTCCAACGTCTTATTTGCTTACAAAAACAAAATGATTTTTTTGGCAAATCAATAAGTTCTTAAAAAATGTTTATCATTTCGGGATTACAAAAGTTCAGACTCCACCGAAATATGCAAAATAAGGTTGAACTTTTTTACCGTGGTCCTGGGCAGAAAATGGGTTGTAATAAATTACTTAAGAATTAGCAAATGGGCTGCAAATTATTAAAAAAATAGAAAATGGGCTCTATGTTGTCAGCCACAGATTTGGAGGCTGACTTGTGGGCCTACTAAGTTCATGCGTACACAAGGTTTCTCAAAAAAGAAACTTAGTCAACAATCGGCTCTACCAGCGTCAGACCATTAGATGTCAATCTAACTGCAATCGTGCTTCTTCAGTCTCTGATCTTCCTGCCCCAGCCGCCCAAACTAGCGCCGTCGGAACCGCCTGCTCCCGCCTCCCATGGCCGGCTGTGCTGCCAGGCAGGCCTCACGACCCCATCATATACTCGCATCCCTGGCCTTTCTATCCCTCTACTCACCCACACCTCCTGTTATTTTCCGGTGTCGGCAGCCGAACCAGTCAACCCTCATACTCTCCACCACGTGGGCAGCCACTGCCGTGTCTTCCCCCGCTCCGTGTCGTTCCCTTCGTAGGCCTCTCCGTTGTCCACCGCCCTGGTGCTCTCGGCACGGCGTGGTCAACATGGTCAACGAATGACATCCATCAGAAGTGGACTGTACGTGGAGAGGCTGACAACTGGGTCCACGGCCGCACACAAGGAAATGCCTCCTTATTACACGCAAAATAATGATTCCTCCACCTAACATCTGGGACGCACCGGAAGGGCCTCTGTATTTCATGAAAAAATGTTCCCTCCGCTGACAGGTCGGACCCACCAACTATATCTTCGCATGCAAGGAAGTGCCTCCTTATTGTGCACAAAAAATGAATACCCCCCTGCCAGCTGGGACCCACCATAGTGGGAGGCTAACTTGTGGGCCTACTAAGTTGACGGGGACGGAGGGCTTTGGCAACTTAGTCAATATATGAACGATTCTAGCTCTAGTGACCGTATGATGTCCATCCAACGGCCGTAGTGCTTCTTCAACCTCTGGTCTTCTTGCTCCAGTCGCCCAAACCAGCGCCGGTCGTGCCGCGTGCTCCTGCCTCCCGTGGCCGGTTGTGATGCCGCAGAGGCCTCACCGCCCCTACTACTCCCACCGCTGGCCAGGCCATCCCTCTACTCACCACACCCCCTGTTATTCTGCGGCGACGACAACCTCACACCACAGCCAAACCAGTGAACCCTCGTACTCCTCTCCGCATGGGCATCCACTGCCACGTCTTCCTCGGCTCCGCATCGTCCCCTTTCTAGGCCTCGCCGTCGTCCACCACCTTGGTGCTCTCGGCGCGGTGTGGTCAGGGCCGGGCCCATAGTGGTGCCAAATGTGCGGCCCGCACAGGGCCTATAATTTTGAGGGGCCCCAAATTTTTTATATAGGCATAGTATTTCTAAAAAAATGCCAAGGCTCTGCCGCACTAGGCCGCTCAGCGTTGGAGTTGGGCCAAGTCGAGGCCGTCAAGCGCTGGTGTCTAGATCGCTCGATGGAAAAAGGATCGCTCGATGTTCTCAAAAAAAGGAAACTGCTCGGTCTAAAAACAAGGGATCGCTCCAGCAGTCGATCGGAATCGCCTTGATCTGAAACCGCAACAGCAGTCCCGTCCGCGGCGCAACCTGAAACAAGATCGTCTCGTCGGTTGTCGCCTTTGCCTCATCAGAGCGATCAGAATCGAGCTGCTGTCATTGCCTTCGTAGCTGCCTCTCCCAATTTTCTAGGATCGATACTTCAGTCAGCTACAGTTCTTTCGCTGTTGCTACAGGAAACGAGATCGCCTCATCGGACCTATCCATGATCGACTGACCGACTCCAGCTTCTAGGTGCTTAGCGAATCCTCCTTTCCGATTAACTTCGGTTCCTACTCCTAATTCCTAATTTCCTAATTATTTTTGTAGGAACCATTACTTCGTTACAGATTGGTTCTTACCTCCTCGATTAAATATCACAGTCTAGTAGTTCAACCGGACAAGACCAACTAGGTGAGTTAGACTGTTCGTTTAATTGCAAAATATTAACGCATGATCTTCAATTGATATATGATATTGTATAACTTCTATGCATCTTTTTTATCTTGTGTTTCAATAATACAGATTTGAGTCATCATGAGGAAAAATTAGTCTGGTCCATATAAGCGCAAGAGAAAAGAAAGAACAAAATTTAATTAGTACATCTTATGTTATATACTATATAAAAAAATTCTGCGAGATACATATACATTATAATTGCTTGTTAGTTCATTTTTATAGTAAGATAGGGCCTCAAATTTTTAGTTTCGCACAGGGCCCCGGATTTTGCCGGCCCGGCCCTGGGTGTGGTCAATGTGGTCAACGACCGACTTCCATCGGAAGAGTACTGTACGTGGAGAGGCTGACAACTGGGTCCACGGCAGCCGCAAGGAAGTGCCTCCTTATTACGCGCAAAATAATTATTCCTGCACCTGACAACGGGGACCCACCGGATGGGCCACCGTATTTCACGAAAAAAAGTTTCCCCCTGACTACTGGGACCCACCAGCTACATCTTCGCATGCAAGGAAGTGCGTTCGGGCAAAAAAAACGATTTGCCCCCTGACTGCTGGGACCCACCAGCTATATCTTCGCACGCAAGGAAGTGCCTGACAGTCGGGACCCACCTGGTCGAAGCGTATGTAGCGTTGTCATTCTGGTCACGAACGTGTACATACATACCGGTCGATGTAGAGCGCGCACGTGTCATAGTAGAGGCGCGCATGTAGCATCTACACGTACGTACATCGGCCAGTGTGCAAGAAAGAAAATACGACCACGTACGTACATACGGGCGGGGTCTCAAACACCTACTCGCGCATACATATGGCCAGGGCTCGTGTACATGTCTGGGTCGGAACGGAGAAACTGCATCGTCGTCGTGTTCATGGGGAGCCAACCGGCTGGGTCGGAATGAAATGCGTCGCCGTGTTCATCAGGAGGGCTTGGACGGAACATCCAATGGAAACGAGGACTGGCGTACTGCAAAACATAGGAAACGACCTTGTGTTTGACCGGCCACGTCCGAAACAGGATCCTGTTCATCAGGTGGGGTCTAGCGTACCGCAAAATGGAGGAAATAGACCTCCCACGGTCGAAACGGGGTCCTATGGATCGGGAGGGGTGTGGCGTACCGCAAAATGGAGGAAATGGACTTGTGTTGGAGCGCTACGGTCGAAACAGGGGTCCTGTTCATCGGGACGGGTGTGGCGTACCGCAAAACGGGACTCCACGGGATACTATTCACCTCCACCGTCAACTCCCTCTAGCCTCCACGGGCTACTGTTCATCCACCGTCGAACTTCTCCAGCCTCCAGCCGCGACTTTTCATCCACGGGCTCCTATTCATCCAGCCTCCATCGCACACTACTCCACCGACTACTGTTCAACCAGCCCTCTCCAGGGGCTCCTGTTCAACCACCCCTCCATGGGCTACTCTTCATCTAGCCCTCCACCGTCTACTGTTCATCCAGCCCTCCATGGGGTCGTCCTATTCATCCAGCCCTCCACGGGGTCCTGTTCATCCAGCCCCAACCGGCTCGATCGATCGGGGTCCTGTTCATCCAGAGGCAACACCACGGGGTTCTGTTCATCCATCCCCACCGGGAACTGTTCATCCAAACCCCCCCAGCAACACTCACTGTTCATCCAGAGGCAGCATCGATCGGCTTCAGTTAGCAGCAGTAGCGAAGGAATCGCTCGATCGGATTCAGTTAACAGCCATCGATCGATCGCTCGAGTTCAGTAACGCGTAGCCTGCAGTGCAATCGCTCGGGTTCAGTTAGAGCCCAACGCCTTGCACCCACGCGCGTCCGTGTACGAGAGAAACGAGCAAACATCTGTGCTTCGCTCGACCCCGACCACCCACCGTAACCGGGAACACCCCGATATTTTCCTTGCCCTCGCTTCTACCACGGTTTTTTCCGTCATGGACGACACAAAGAATGACATCTGGCTGCGTCCCCGGCCCGCCCAGGATGAAAAGCCCATTTTCTGTCATGATTTTTTGTCATAGAAGTAGGAGCCCACCACATCTATGATGATACCGGGTTTTGTCACAATTATCGTCATAGAAGTGTCATAAGTATGATAGAATTTTTTTCGTTTGGCCCAAAATGTCACGGATGTGTCTTTTTTTTGTAGTGGGAGGCGGCGGGAAAGGGCGACGGAATGTTGGGGAACGCAGTATTTCAAATTTTTTCCTACGATCACACAAGATCTATCTAGGAGATGCATAGGAACGAGAGGGGAGAGTGTGTCTACGTACCCTCATAGACCGAAAGCGGAAGCGTTTAGTAACGCGGTTGATGTAGTCGAACGTCTTCACGATCCAAGTACCGAACGTACGACACCTCCGTGTTCAGCACACGTTCAACAAGATGACGTCCCTCGATCTCTTGATCCAGTTGAGGATGAGGGAGAGTTCCGTCAGCACGACGGCATGGCAACGATGATGATGAATCTACCGGCACAGGGCTTCGCCTAAGCACTACGACGATATGACCGAGTTGGTAAATTGTGGAGGGGGGCACCACACACGTCTAAGAGATGTCTATTGTGCCTTTGGGGTGCCCCCGCCTCCGTATATAAAGGGGGGAGAAGGAGGCCGGCCCCCTAGGGGTGCGCCAAGTGTGGGGAGTCCTACTAGGACTCCCTAGTCCTAGTAGGATTCCCTTTCTCCTTTTTTTCCTTTTCCGGAGTAGCAAAAAGGGGGAAAGAGAGAAGGAGTAGGAGAGGGAAAAGGGGGGGCGCCGCCCCACCCCTTGTCCAGTTCAGATTAGCAAGGGGGGGCAGCTCCTGGTCGGCCCTCTCTCTTCTCGACTAAGGCCCATGTTGGCCCA
>NC_041382.1:336581139-336587956 GCF_002162155.2 Triticum dicoccoides
AACCCCCGGTACTCCGAAACTTCCTGAAACCATTCCGGTGTCCGGATGTAACCTTCCAATATATGAATCTTTACCTCTCGACCATTTCGAGACTCCTCGTCATGTCCGTGATCTCATCTGGGACTTCGAACAAACTTCGGTCATCAAATCACATAACTCATAATACAAGTCGCCATCGAACATTAAGCGTGCGGACCTTACAGGTTCGAAAACTATGTAGACATGACCGAGACACATCTCCGGTCAATAGGCAATAGCGGAACCTGAATGCTCATATTGGTTCCTACATATTCTACGAAGATCTTTATCGGTCAAACCGCATAACAACATATGTCATTCCCTTTGTCATCGGTATGTTACTTGCCTGAGATTCGATCGTCGGTATCTTCATACCTAGTTCAATCTCGTTACTGGCAAGTCTCTTTACTCGTTCTGTAATTCATCATTCCATAACTAACTCATTAGTCACATTGCTGGCAAGGCTCATAGTGATATGCATTATCGAGAGGGCCTGGAGATACCTCTCCGATACATGAAGTGACAAATTCTAATCTCGATCTATGCCAACTCAACAAACACCATCGGAGACACTTTAGAGCATCTTTATAATACCCAGTTACATTGTGATGTTTGATAGCACACAGGGTGTTCCTCCAGTATTTGGGAGTTGCATAATCTCATAGTTAGAGGAACACGTATAAGTCATGAAGAAAGCAATATCAATAAAACCGAATGATCAACATGCTAAGCTAATGGATGGGTCTTGTCCATCACATCATTCTCCTAATGATGTGATCCCGTTCATCAAATGACAACACATGTCTATGGTCAGGAAACTTAACCATCTTTGATGAACGAGCTAGTCAAGTAGAGGGGTCACTTTGTTTTGTCTATGTATTCACACATGTATCAAGTTTCCGGTTAATACAATTCTAGCATGAATAATAAACATTTATCATGATATAAGGAAAATAACAACTTTATTATTGCCTCTAGGGCATATTACCTTCGGTCTCCCACTTGCACTAGAGTCAATAATCTAGATTACATAGTAATGATTCTAACACCCATGGAGTCATGGTGCTGATCATGTTTTGCTCGTGAGAAAGGCTTAGTCAACGGGTCTGGAACATTCAGATCCGTATGTATCTTGCAAATTTCTATGTCTCCCTCCTTGACTTGATCGCAGATGGAATTGAAGCATCTCTTGATGTGTTTGGTTCTCTTGTGAAATCTGGATTCGTTCGCCATGGCAATTGCTCCATTATTATCACAAAAGATTTTCATTGGACCCGATGCACTAGGTATTGCACCTAGATCGGATATGAACTCCTTCATCCAGACTCCTTCATTTGCTTCTTCCGAAGCAGCTATGTACTCCTCTTGACACGTAGATCCCGCCACGATACTCTACTTGGAACTACACTAACTGACAGCTCCACCATTCAATATAAATACGTATCTGGTTTGTGACTTAGAGTCATCCAGATCAGTGTCAAAGCTTGCATCGATGTAACCATTTACGATGAGCTCTTTATCACCTCCATAAACGAGAAACATATCCTTAGTCATTTTCAGGTATTTCAGGATGTTCTTGACCATTGTCCAGTGATCCACTCCTAGATTACTTTGGTACATCCTTGCTAAACTTATAGAAAGGCACACATCAGGTCTGGTACACAACATTGCATACATGATAGAACCTATGGCTGAGGCATAGGGAATGACTTTCATTTTCTCTCTATCTTCTGAAGTGGTCGGGCATTGAGTCTGACTCAACTTCACACCTTGTAATACAGGCAAGAACCCTTTATTTGACTGATCCATTTTGAACTTCTTCAAAACTTTATCAAGGTATGTGCTTTGTGAAAATCCAATTAAGCGTCTTGATCTATCTCTATAGATCTTGATGCCCAAAATATAAGCAGCTTCACCGAGGTCTTTCATTGAAAAATTCTTATTCAAGTATCCTTTTATGCTATCCAGAAATTCTGTATTATTTCCAATCAACAATATGTCATCCACATATAATATTAGAAATGCTACAGAGCTCCCACTCACTTTCTTGTAAATACAGTCTTCTCCAAATGTCTGTATAAAACCATATGCTTTGATCACACTATCAAAGCGTATATTCCAACTCCGAGAGGCGTGCACCAGTCCATAAATGTACCACTAGAGCTTGCACACTTTGTTAGCACCTTTAGGATCGACAAAATATTCTGGTTGCATCATATACAACTCTTCTTTTAGATATCCATTAAGGAATGCAGCTTTGACATCCATTTGCCAAATTTCATAATCATAAAAAGCGGCAATTGCTAACATGATTCGGACGGACTTAAGCATCGCTACGGGTGAGAAGGTCTCATCATAGTCAACTCCTTGAACTTGTCAAAAACCTTTCACAACAAGTCGAGCTTTGTAGACAGTAACATTATCGTCAGCGTCAGTCTTCTTCTTGAAGATCCATTTATTCTCTATTGCTTGCCGATCATAGGGCAAGTCAACCAAAGCCCACACTTTGTTGTCATACATGGATCCCATCTCAGATTTCATGGCCTCAAGCCATTTTGCGGAATCTGGGCTCATCATCGCTTCCTCATAGTTCGTAGGTTCGTCATGGTCAAGTAACATGACCTCCAGAACAGGATTACCATACCACTCTGGTGCGAACCGTACTCTGGTTGACCTACGAGGTTTAGTAATAACTTGATCAGAAGTTTCATGGATTATCATTAGCTTCCCCACTAATTGGTGTAGGAATCACTGGAACTAATTTCTGTGATGAACTACTTTCCAATTCGGGAGAAGGTAGAATTACCTCATCAAGTTCTACTTTCCTCCCACTCACTTCTTTTGAGAGAAACTCCTTCTCTAGAAAGGATCCATTCTTAGCAACGAATATCTGTGATAGAAGGTGTACCAACAGTTTCCTTTGGGTATCCTATGAAGACACATTTCTCTGTGATAGAAGGTTGAAGCTTTTTCACATAAGCATCACATCCCCAAACTTTAAGAAATGACAACTTAGGTTTCTTGCCAAACCATAGTTCATATGGTGTCGTCTCAACGGATTTAGACGGTGCCCTATTTAACGTGAATGCAGCCGTCTCTAAAGCATAACCCCAAAACGATAGCGGTAAATCAGTAAGAGACATCATAGCTAGATCGCACCATATCTAATAAAGTATGGTTACGACATTTGGACACACCATTACGTTGTGGTGTTCCAGGTGGCGTGAGTTGTGAAACTATTCCATATTGTTTCAAATGAAGACAAAACTCATAACTCAAATATTCACCTCCATGATCAGATGGTAGAAACTTTATTTTCTTGTTACGATGATTTTCCACTTCACTCTGAAATTCTTTGAACTTTTCAAATGTTTCAGACTTATGTTTCATCAAGTAGATATTCCCATATCTGCTCAAATCATCTGTGAAGGTCAAAAAATAACGATACCCGCCGCGAGCCTCAACACTCATCGGACTGCATACATCAGTATGTATTATTTCCAATAAGTTAGTTTCTCGCTCCATTGTTCTGGAGAACGGAGTCATAGTCATCTTGATCATGAGGCATGGTTCGCAAGCATCAATTGATTCATAATCAAGTGATTCCAAAAGCCCATCAACATGGAGTTTCTTCATGCGCTTTATACCAATATGACCTAAACGGAAGTGCCACAAATAAGTTGCACTATCATTATTAACCTTTCATATTTTGGCTTCAATATTATGAATATGTGTATCACTACAATCGAGATTCAACAAAAATAGACCACTCATCAAGGGTGCATGACCATAAAAGATATTACTCATATAAATAGAACAACCATTATTCTCTGATTTAAATGAATAACCTTCTTGCATCAAACAAGATCCAGATATAATGTTCATGCTCAACGCTGGCACCAAATAACAATTATTTAGGTCTAAAACTAATCCAACGGTAGATGTAGAGGTAGCGTGCCAACGGCGATCACATCGACTTTGGAACCATTTCCCACGCGCATCATCACCTCGTCCTTAGCCAATCTTCGTTTAATCCGTAGCCCCAGTTTCGAGTTGCAAATATGAGCAACAGAACCAGTATCAAATACCCAGATGCTACTACAAGCGTTAGTAAGGTACACATCAATAACATGTATATCAAATATACCTTTCACTTTGCCATCCTTCTTACCCGCCAAATACTTGAGGCAGTTTCGCTTCCAGTGACAGTCCCTTTGCAGTAGAAGCACTCAGTCTCAGGCTTAGGTACAGACTTGGGCTTCTTCACTTGAGCAGAAACTTGCTTGCCGTTCTTCTTGAAGTTCCCCTTCTTCCCTTTACCCTTTTTCTTGAAACTGGTGGTCTTGTTGACCATCAACACTTGATGCTCCTTCTTGATATCTACCTCCGTAGCCTTTAGCATCACGAAGAGCTCGAGAATTGTCTTATCCATCCCTTGCATATTATAGTTCATCATGAAGCTTTTGTAGCTTGGTGGCAGTGATTGAAGAACTCTGTCAATGACACTATCATCAGGAAGATTAACTCACAGTTGAGTCAAGTGGTTGTGGTATACAGACATTCTGAGTATATGTTCACTAACAGAACTATTCTCCTCCATCTTGCAGCTATAGAACTTATTGGAGACTTCATATATCTCAATTTGGGCATTTGCTTGAAGTATTAACTTCAACTCCTGGAACATCTCATATGCTCCATGATGTTCAAAACGTCTTTGAAGTCCCGATTCTAAGTTGTAAAGCATGGCACACTGAACTATCGAGTAGTCATCAACTTTGCTCTGTCAGACGTTCATAACATCTGGAGTTGGCCCTGTAGCGGGTCTTGCACCTAGTAGTTCTTTCAGGACGTAATTCTTCCATGCAGCAACAAGGATAATCCTCAAGTTACGGACCTAGTCCGTGTAGTTGCTACCATCATCTTTCAACTTAGCTTTCTCTAGGAACGCATTAAAATTCAAGGGAACAGTAGCACGGGCCATTGATCTACAACAACATAGACATGCAAATACTATCAGGTACTAAGTTCATGATAAATTAAAGTTCAGTTAACCATATTACTTAAGAACTCCCACTTAGATAGACATCCCTCTAGTCATCTAAATGATCACGTGATCCATATCAACTAAACCATGTCCGATCATCACGTGAGATGGAGTAGTTTTCAATGGTGAACATCACTATGTTGATCATATCCACTATATGATTCACGTTTGACCTTTCAGTCTTAGTGTTCCGAGGCCATATCTGCATATGCCAGGCTTGTCAAGTTTAACCCGAGTATTCTGCATGTGCAAAACTGGCTTGCACCCGTTGTATGTGAACTTAGAGCTTATCACACCCGATCATCACGTGGAGTCTCGGCATGACGAACTGTAGCAACGGTGCATACTCAGGGAGAACACTTGTTCCTTGAAATTTAGTGAGGGATCATCTTATAATGCTACCGCCGTACTAAGCAAAATAAGATGCATAAAGGATAAACATCACATGCAATCAAAAATATGTGACATGATATGGCCATCATCATCTTGTGCCTTTCATCTCCATCTCCAAAGCACCGTCATGATCTCCATTGTTACCAGCTTGACACGCACCTTGATCTCCATCGTAGCATCATTGCCGTCTCGCTAACTATTGCTTCCACGACTATCGCTACCACTTAGTGATAAAGAAGAGCAATTACATGGCGATTGCATTTCATACAATAAAGCGACAATCATAAGGCTCATGCTAGTTGCCGATAACTTTTATAAAACATGATCATCTCATACAAAAATTTATATCTCATCACGTCTTGACCATATCACATCACAACATGCCCTGCAAAAACAAGTTAGACGTCCTCTACTTTGTTGTTGCAAATTTTACGTGGCTGCTACGGGCTTCTAACAAGAACCGTTCTTACCTATGCATCAAAATCACAACGGTTTTTCATCAAGTGTGCTATTTTAACCTTCAAAAAGGACCGACCGTATTCAAACTCAATTCAACTAAAGTTGGAGAAACAGACACCCGCCAGCCACCTGTGTGCGGAGCACGTCGATAGAACCAATCTCATGAACGCGGTCATGTAATGTCGGCCCGTGCGGCTTCATCCAACAATACCGCCGAATCAAAGTAAGACGTTGGTGGTAGGCAGTATGACTCCACAACTCTTTGTGTTCTACTCGTGCATATAACATCTACGCATAGACCTAGCTCGGATGCCACTGTTGGGGAATGCAGCATTTCAAAAAATATCCTACAATCATGCAAGTTCTATCTAGGAGACGCATAGCAACGAGAGGGGAGAGTGTGTCTACTTACCCTCGTAGACCGAAAGCGGAAGCGTTTAGTAACGTGGTTTATGTAGTCGAACGTCTTGACGATCCAACCGATCCAAGTACCGAACATACGACACCTCCGTGTTCAGCACACGTTCAACACGATGACTTCCCTTGATCTCTTGATCCAGTTGAGGATGAGGGAGAGTTCCGTCAGCACAATGGCATGGCGACGGTGATGATGAAGCTACCGGTGCAGGGCGTCGCCTAAGCACTACGACGATATGACCGAGGTGGTAAACTGTGGAGGGGGTCACCGCACACGACTAAGAGATGTTTGTTGTGCCTTTGTGGTGCCCCTGCCTCCGTATATAAAGGGGGGAGGAGGAGGCCGGCCCCCTAGGGGCGCCCCAACTGTGGGGAGTCCTACTAGGACTCCCTAGTCCTAGTAGGATTCCCTTTCTCATTTTTTCCTTTTCTGGAGTAGCAAAAAGGGGGAAAGAGAGAAGGAGTAGGAGAGGGAAAAGTGGGGGG
>NC_041382.1:336588106-336723237 GCF_002162155.2 Triticum dicoccoides
GAAACTTGTCCAAAACTTCCAGAAGCCTAACCTTCCAATATATGAATCTTTACGTATTGACCATTTAGAGACTCCTCGTCATGTACATGATCTCATCTGGGACTCCGAACAAAATTCGGTCATCAAATCACATAACTCATAATACAAATCGTCATCGAAAGTTTAGCGTGCGGACCCTACGGGTTCGAGAACTATGCATACATGACTGAGACACATCTCCGGTCAATAACCAATAGCGGAACCTGGATGCTCATATTGGTTCCTACATATTCTGCAAATATCTTTATCGGTCAAACCGCATAACAACATACGTCATTCCCTTTGTCATCGGTATGTTACTTGCCCGAGATTTGATCGTAGGTATCTTCATACCTAGTTCAATCTCGTTACCGGCAAGTCTCTTTACTCGTTCCGTAATGCATCGTCCCGTAACTAACTCATTAGTCACATTGCTTGCAAGGCTCATAGTGATGTGCATTACCGAGAGGGCCCAGATATACCTCTCCGATACACGGAGTGACAAATCCTAATCTCGATCGATGCCAACTCAACAAACACTATCGGAGACACCTGTAGAGCATCTTTATAATTACCCAGTTACGTTGTGACGTTTGATAGCACACAAGGTGTTCCTCCGGTATTCAGGAGTTGCACAATCTCATAGTCAGAGGAACATGTGTAAGTCATGAAGAAAGCAATAGCAATAAAACTAAACGATCATTATGCTAAGCTAACGGATGGTTCTTGTCCATCACATCATTCTCTAATGATGTGATCCCATTCATCAAATGACCACACGTGTCTATGGTTAGGAACTTAACCAACTTTGATTAACGAGCTAGTCAAGTAGAGGCATACTAGGGACACTCTATTTGTCTATGTATTCACACATGTACTAAGCTTCCAGTTAATACAATTCTAGCATGAATAATAAATATTTATCATGATATAAGGAAATATAAATAACAACTTTATTATTGCCTCTAGGGCATATTTCCTTCAGGGAAA
Source organism: Triticum dicoccoides (assembly GCF_002162155.2). Lineage (NCBI taxonomy): Eukaryota > Viridiplantae > Streptophyta > Magnoliopsida > Poales > Poaceae > Triticum > Triticum dicoccoides. The sequence goes on from NC_041382.1 coordinate 336,589,115, forward strand.
TCCTCGCAGTGGGTGACGTGAATCACTACTGGAAAACGCAACAGGTCCACTCCAAGGCACTCGGCGATGTCAGGATCCGCGTGGAGGGCAACACCATCATGCACCAGGAGGAAGAGGTCAGCGGCGAGAGGGATCATGTCTGGGTTGGCCGTCCATGCAGTGAGCCTGAAGATGTCCAAGTCCACGCGGCGACGCGTCCACGGCTTGAGATGCTCCACCAGGTAGAATGGCGAGAGCAGCGTGAACGTGGTGGCACGGTGCTAGGTGTGGTCAGGAACCCCGGTGAGCTCGATGTGCACCCGAAAGCGGGCACACACCTACTCTGCTCTAGCCAGCGCGCTCCACGGGTGAAGAAGCAGGCGGAAGCGGGCGGTTCGCACACCATCGTTGGCCACTAGGGGACGATACTCCGCACTCTGGAAACGGATGAGGAAATCCTCCAGCAGGTGGCGGTGAACCGAGAAGCGTGCCGCCGGGATGCCTAAGCGCGAGCAGATCACGTCGGAGACCTCCAGGCATGAGACCCCGATCCTGCACCCTATGATGGTGGTGAGCAACGCGCGTCGAAGCTCCTCCTCGGCGGTGTCAATCTCCGCGGACAGGGGCAGGAAACACGTGGGCACAACGGTCGGTCGCAGCGACGGGTGGCCAGAGAGGGGTACAAAGGAGGAGGCCGACCATGCCGTTTGGGAAGCGTGGGGGGAGGGGGCGGCGAGCCCGAAAGACGCAGGCTGCCAGGATCCTTGGACGGACGAGGACAAAGCCGATGGCGTCGACGAAGGCAAATGCTGCAGGGGGGAAGGCTCCCGGAGACGCTTGGGCGACAGGCACGAGTGCGAGGGGGACCGCGGCAAGCGTGGGTTGGTGCACATGCGCACCACATGGTCATAGAAGCCGAAGCGCGCGCAGCGGACATCGTAGCGGCACTTGGCTCTGGGGTGGCCATGGTAGCGGCAATGCGGGCAAAACTCCTTTGAGGCCCCACGCCGGCCAGGCCGGACCGACGGGGCGATATGGGGCGTGGGCGAGCGCGCGGCGGGAGCATGCCGCCGCGGACGACGGCCGGGCTGCCTCCGCTTGCGACCGGCCACGAGCGACTCGCACTCCTTGACGGGCTCCTCCTTGGAGACCCTGTTGATCTCTAAGAAGATGAAGCGCGGAGGGGGCGGAGGCGAGGCCGAAGGAGGGGCGGTGGCCGACGACCCGCAGAGCGCCTGCTGGTAGGAGGGCCTCACGGAGCCACCGGAGGACGGGCTGGACTCGAGCCAGCGCCGATCGCGTCTGCGGCCGGGGGTAGCCGGGGAGTCCATGGGAGCAGGGGAGAGGGGAGGGAACGGGAGAGTGGCCGCCGAGTGCCGGAGCGGCGAGCAGCGGGAGGCTGTGGTCGCCGGGGCTGGAGCGGCCGTCGGCGAGGGTGAGAGCGGGAGCCTAGCGGGAGCAGGAGCCTACCAGGCAAGTGCCGTGATTGCAAGTTTTACTATAAATTGTTCCCATTTGCCAGACATCTTTAAGGTGTATTTTCTTCTTAGGCTCAATAATCGGGATACTAAGTGTGCGTCAATTAATCTGGATCGGAGGGAGTCATTCTTCTGTACTTTCTTCTTGCTTTCTTAGCCATGAATTTAGAACCTCAAATGTCGAGGCTCATGATTTTGCTATGCATGCTTTAGCTTTAGAGGTTGACTGCCATATTATCAACCCGACGATATTTTATTCATCAATGTAGACATTATGACAAATCAACCACACTTTTGTTTGTCTAAAATCAACAACAACATTCTTTTAGGTTAGGAGCAACAACATTTTTTCTCCCGGTGATATAAAAACAAGTATTTCTCCCGTTCCTACAGACACATCTTTTTGGCCGTCGGCCTTCCATCTACTTAATGGAATCACAATAGCTCTCCTACCGTCTTTAAAAAAATAGACACATCTTTGGTCAGACACATCTATGGGTTCTTGCACATAGACCACCGTGAATGGGTTTTGCCCAGGGTGGAGTGAAACACCGAGTTGTACCTAAACTCTGCAAGCGGCAACCATTTGCTCTGAGTGATCAGTTCTCCTCCATCTCCACCTCCTTTGTGTCATCGTCTTCATCTACTTCACCATCAGCATCTACAAGCTATGCGAGGAAACACTAGGGTAAGGTGAGTGCACACCTCGTCGTCTGCCGTTCCGGTACTGGCGACCACAACCCTCGTCATACAACCAGCAACGGCCTCAACAATGCCGAAGCTCATCAAGATGGCTACCTTCCATCTTTCCGCTGCCGAGGAGATCGCTCATGAGGACGAGAACTGGGGCTGCCTCCACTCCGTCCTGCTCGCTGCGGACAAGCCCAAGCCTCGCGTCATCGTCTCCTTCGACCCGGTTGGCATGTGCTTCTCCTTCAATCTTGAGCCGAGCCACTACCTACTGCCACGGGAGTGATTCCTGTGCGCCCGGTGGTGGTGGATGATGGCTATTTACCTTCGTTTGATCTTCCCTCTGAGCTGCTCGCGCGGGAAAGTTGTCTCTCATTGTTGTTCAAATTCTGGTCTCAGACAGGAGACGACAGGTGATATGTCTCCAACATATCTATATATTTTTATTGTTCCATGCTATTATAGTATCTATCTTGGATGCTTTATATGCAATTATATATCATTTTTGGGACTAACCTATTAACTTAGTATCAAGTGCCTACTTTTTGCCTGATTTTGGTTTTTTCCAGGAAATCAGTACAAAACGAAGTCCAAATGCCACGAAACTTTTTGATGACTTTTTCTAGACAAGAGAGACCTTAGAAGCTTCAGGAGGAGACCAAACGTGCAACTAGGAGAAATCAAGGCGCTTGGGCGTGCCCAATTACCTTCTAGGCCTCTCGTGGCTCCGTCTGACCTAATTCCACCTCTATAAATTCTCTAAAATCGAGAAACCAACAGAGATCCACCCAAAATACGTTTTTCGTCGTCGCAAGTTTCTGTTCTTCGGAGATCCCATCTGGAGACCATTTCTGGTACTCTGCCGGAAGGGGAATTGATCATGGAGGGCCGCTACATTAACCTTGCTGCCCTTCCGATGATGTGTGAGTAGTTTACCATAGACCTACAGGTCCATAGCTAGTAGCTAGATGGCTTCTTCTCTCTCTTTGATCTTCAATACAATGTTCTCCTTGATGTTCTTGGAGTTGTATTTGATGTAATCTTCTTTTGCGGTGTGTTTGTTGGGATCTGATGAATTGTGGATTTATCATCAGATTATCTATGAATATTATTTGAGTCTTCTCTGAACTCTTTTATTCATGATTATTATAGCTTTGTATTTCTCTCCGATCTATCCATTTGGTTTGGCCAACTAGATTGATTTATCTTGCAATGTGAGAGGTGCTATGTAACGGGTTTAATCTTGCGGTGATCTATATCCCAGTGACAAAAAGGGACAAGACACATACTTATATTGTTTCCATTTAGGATAAAACATGGGGTTTATTCATATTGCTTGAGTTTACTTTGTCTACATCATGTCATCTTGCTTAAGGCATCACTCCGTTCTTTATGAACTTAATACTCTAGATGCATGCTGGAAAGTGGTCGATGTGTGGAGTAATTGTAGTAGATGGATGCAGGAGTAGGTCTACTTGTCTCGTACATGATGGCTATATACATGATCATTACCTTGGATATCATCATAACTATGCAGTTTTCTATCAATTACCCAATAGTAATTTATTTACCAACCGTATGCTTTTTGTTTGAGAGAGAAGCCTCTAGTGAAAACTATGGACCCCGGGTCTATCTTTATCATATATTAAAAATCCAAAAATATCTTTCTACAATTTATTTACCGTTATTTTATATTGTATTTTTGTTTATCTATGTACCATTATCACACTTGATCCTTGCAATTAACCGCCGAGAGGATTGACAACCCCCTTGATCGCGTTGGGTGCAAGTATTTGTTCTTTTGTGTGTAGGTGATGTTCACGCGGTCTTGTGTGGTTCTCCTACTGGATTGATAACCTTGGTTCTGAACATAGGGAAATATATATCTCTACTTTACTGCATCATCCTCTCCTCTTCGAGGAAATCCCGACGCAGCTCACAATAGCAGGAAGAATTTCTGACGCCGGGGAGACATCACCAAAACCTATCAAGTACTATCACATAAAATTTCATCTCCTTGCATTTACTTTCATTTGTCTTTTGCCTCCCGTTTTCATCTCCCCCACTTCTAAAACGTTTTCACAAAAACACAAAGATATTTTCCGTTTGCCTTTTCGCTTGTTTGGTCGCTTGAAGTTTCTATCATGTCTGAGTTCGTTATCGAAAAAAGTGAGCATGGTAAAATTCCTAAAGTTGAAATTTCCACAAATTTGGATTCTAAAAAATTTCTTGCAAGAAGTAGGAACATTAGAGGGAAAAGTATTATTCAGGAATTCTTTAATTGCATAGGGGCATTGATACATCTCTGTCATATCTACTTTTCCTAACACTTTTCCTCTTATTTTGGACTCTAATTTGCATGATTTGAATGAAACTAACCCGGACTAATGTTGTATTTAGTAGAACTACCATGGTGTTGTTCTTGTGCAGAAATAAAAGTTCTCGGATTGGAACAAAACTTTTTGGAGATTTATTTCAGAATAAAAGAAAAATACTGGAGCCAAGAACAACCGGAGGGCCCCCCCTGGGTGAGCACAACCCACCAGGGCGTGCCCCCCTCTAGGCGCGCCCAGGTGGGTTATGTCCTCCTGGTGGCCCCGCAGACCCTGATTCGGACTCCATAAATACCTATTTCTCCAGAAAAAATCAGGTAGGAAGAATTATCTCGTTTCACGATACGGAGCTGCCGCCACCTCCTGTTCTTCATCGGGAGGCCAGATCTGGAGTCCGTTTTGGGCTCTGGAGAGGGGGATCTTCGATCTTCGTCATCGTCAACCCTCGTTCATCGCCAATTCCATGATGCTCGCCATCGAGAGTGAGTAATTACTTCGTAGGCTCGCTGGTCGGTGAGGATTTGGATGTGATTCATCATGTAATCGAGTTAGTTTTGTTAGGGCTTGATCCCTAGTATCCACTATGTTCTGAGATTGATGTTGGTATGACTTTGCCATGCTTAATGCTTGTCACTTTGGCCCTGGGTGCCATGATTTCAGATCTGAACCGTTTATGTTTTCACCATTATATCTATGTTCTAGATCCGATCTTGCAAGTTATATTCACCTATTAGGTGTTATGATCCATAAACCCCGCAGTGACAATAGTCGGGATACTTTCCGGTGCTGACCATAGTTTGAGGAGTTCATGTATTCACTATGTGTTAATGCTTTGTTCCGGTTCTGTATTAAAAGGAGGCCTTAATATCCATTAGTTTGCTTACAGACCCCGCTGCCACGGGAGGGTAGGACAAAAGATGTCATGCAAGTTCTTTCCATAAGCATGTATGACTATTTACGGAATACATGCCTACATTATATTTATGAACTGGAGCTAGTTTGCATCGCCCTAGGTTATGACTGTTATATGATGAATATCATCCAACGAATCCACCGATCCAATGCCTACGAATTTTTCTTATATTGTTCTTGCTAAGTTACCACTACTGCTGCTACTGTTACACTTGCTACCAAATCATTGCTATCACTTTTACCGTTACTATTGCCGTTACCACTATTATCAAAACTATCATATTACTTTGCTACTAATCACTTTGCCATAGATAATTAATCTCCAGGTGTCATTGACTTGACAACTCAGCTGGTAATACTTGCAAATATTCTTTGGCTCCCCTTGTGTTGAATCCATAAATTTGGGTTGAATACTCTACCATCGAAAACTGTTGCGATCCCCTATACTTGTGTGTTATGAAGATCTTTTTCTGGCGCCGTTGCCGGGGAGCATAGCTATATTTGTTGAGTCACTTGGGATTATTATCTATTTATCACTATAAAGAATCTGAAGGATACCAAGACTAAGATATTTTCCTCTAAGACGAGGGGAGGTAAGGAATTGCCGTCTAGCTCTTTACTTGATTCACCTTCTATTTTGAGTAAACTTGCAACACCACCACATGCCATTAATTCTGATATGTCGCAAGTTATTGATGATGCTACTTCTGCTATGGATAATGCCTATGATGATGCTAGTACCTTGCTTGATGATAATGTGTCACTAGGTGAATTTCTTGATGAACAACTTGCGAGAGCTAAGGATATAGAGAATGCTGAAACTGATGAAATTATTGAAACTGAAAATCTTGAAACACATATTAGACCTAGCTCTCCTAGATATGAATTACCTAAGATACTTGAGGGTTATGTTTTGATGAGGAGACAACTAGAGACTTTCTTGCATGCAATGATAGGGATGATCTTTAGAAATTATTATGCAAACTGAAAGAGAAATCTTTGAATGCTAGAACGAAATGTGATCCTAAGTTTTCTACTTCACCTATCTTTGTTGATGATAAGGATTATGAATTCTCTGTCGACCCAGAGTTAATTACTTTGGTTGAATCTGATCCTTTCTATGGTTATGAAACTGAAACTATTGTGGCACATCTTACTAAGCTGAATGATATAGCCACCCTATTTTCCCATGATGAGAAAATTCGCTAGTATTATATTATCAAGTTATTTCTGTTCTCTTTAAAGGGTGATGCTAAGACTTGGTACAATACTCTTGCTCCTGGTTGTGTGCTTAGTCCCCAGGATATGATTTACTACTTCTCTGAAAAATATTTTCATGCCCATAAGAAACAAGCTGCCTTACAAAAAATATTTAACTTTGTGCAAATTGAAGAAGAGAGTCTCCCACAAGCTTGGGAGAGGCTTCTCCAATTGCTGAATGCTTTGCCCGATCATCCTCATAAGAAAAATGAAATACTTGATATCTTCTATAATGGACTAACCGATGCTTCTAGGGACTTCCTAGATAGTTGTGCTGGTTGTGTTTTCAGGGAATGAACTGTTGAACAAGCTGAGGAGTTCTTGAATAACATATTGAAAAATTATGATGATTGGACTCTTCCTGAAGCACTGCCTAAACCCACTCCGAAGAAGAGGGGTATCTTATATCTCAATCATGAAGATATGCAAGAGGCAAAGAAATGCATGAAGGAAAAGGGTATTAAAGCTAAAGATGTCAAAAATTTACCTCCTATTGAAGAAATACATGGACTTGATATACCACCGCCACGGGTGGTAGTGGTAAATTCTTTAATGAAATCTGATGAAAGTGACATCCCTTACAACAAACACCCTAGTCAATGCCTTTATGAGTTTGATAATTACATTAGAAAACAAGATCACTTCAATGAAAATGTTATGAAACAATTGAAATACAATTCTGATATGATTGCTCGCTTGAGTAACTTGTTATTTAGAATCACTAATGATGTCAGAGATGTAGGAAAACATGCCTCTATGGTTCATACCTAGTTAGAACAAGTTGCTACATCTCAAAAGAATTGCTTAACAAAATGAACAATAATATAAATGACTTTGCTTTTAGAGTAGCAACTTGAGGAGGTAAAATGACTCAGGAACCACTATCATGAGGGTCACCCTAAAATAAATGAACAAGACTCTCAATGAATTAACACTGATGCACCTAGTCCTTCTAAAAGGAAAAAGAAAAAGAAAAATGATATGACTTTGCATACCTCTAGTGAACCTGAAATAGAAAAACCTCTTGGAGCTAATAATGATGTTTCTATTTCTGATGCTGAAACTCAATCTGGTAATGAGCATTCATCTAGTGATAATGAAAAATATAATGACGATGTTCATGAAGACACTCAACTAGATAAAGATAAAGAACCAGATAATGATGTTGAAATAGAACCAGCTGTTGAACTTGATAACCCACAACCCAAAAATAAAAGATATGATAAAAGAGACTTTGTTGCTTGAAAACATGGAAGGGAAAGAGAACCATGGGTTCAAAAACCCATGCCCTTTTCACCCAAATCAACTAATAAGAAAGATGATGAAGAATTTGAACGCTTTGCCAAAATGATTAGGCCAGTCTTTTTGCGTACTTGCTTGACTGATATTTTTAAGATGGTCCCTTATGCAAAATATATGAAAGAAATCATCACTAATAAAAGGAAAATACCTAAAGCTGAAATCTCCACCATGCTTGCTAATTATTCTTTTAAGGATGGAGTACCTGAAAAAATTGGAGATCCGGGAATACCAACAATACCTTGCTCCATCAAAAGAAACTATGTGAAAACTGCTTTCTGTGATCTAGGAGTTGGTGTTAGTGATATTCCTTTTTTACTTATATAAAAGACTTGACTTGAATAAACTCACACCTACTGAAATATTGATGTCTAGTACGCAACTTTATTCTTGTGGACTTGTGTTGGGCCTCCAAGCACAGAGTTTTGTAGGACAGTAGCAATTTTTCCTCAAGTGAATGACCTAAGGTTTTTATCAATCCGTGGGAGGTGTAGGATGAAGATGGGCTCTCTCAAACAACCCTGCAACCAAATACATGAAATCTCTTGTGTCCCCAACACACCCAATACAATGGCAAATTGTATAGGTGCACTAGTTCGGCGAAGAGATGGTGATAAAAGTGTAATATTGATGGTAAAAATATTTTTTTATAATCTGAATAAATAAAAACAGCAAGGTAGCAAACGATAAAAGTGAGCACACACGGTATTGCAATGCTTGAAAATGAGGCCTAGGGTCCGTACTTTTGCTAGTGTAATCTCTCAACAATGATAATATAATTGGATCATATAACCACCCCTCAAAGTGCGATGAAGAATCATTCTAAAGTTCCTATCTGGTGGAGAACATAAAAAGAAATTATTTGTAGGGTACGAAACCACCTCAAAGCTATTCTTTCTGATCGATCTATCCAAGAGCTCGTACAAAAATAACACCAAATAATTTCAGATTCATAATACTCAATCCAACACAAAGAACCTCAAAGAGTGCCCCAAGATTTCTACAGGAGAAACAAAGACAAGAATGTGCATCAACCCCTATGTGTAGATTACCCCAATGTCACCTCGGGAATCTGCGACTTGAGTGCCAAAACATATATCAAGTGAATCAGTACGATACCCCATTGTCACCACAATTATTCATATGCAAGACATATATCAAGTGCTCTCAAATCCATAAAAGTATTCAATTTTATAAAACAAAATCTCAAAGGGAAAACTCAATTCATCACAACAAAATAGAGAGGGGAAAACACCATATGATCCAACAACATTAATAAATCCTGCGATACATCAAGATCGTGACATCTCAAGAACACAAGAGAGAGAGAGAGATTAGACACATAGATACTGGTACAAAACCTCAGCCTCGAGGGTGGACTACTCCCTCCTCATCGTGGTGGCCACTGGGATGATGAAGATGGCCACCGGTGATGATTTCCCCCTCCGGGGGAGTGCCGAAACGGGTCTAGATTGGTTTTCGGTGGCCACAGAGGCCTGCGGCGGCGGAACTTCTGATCTAGGGTTACTTCTGATGGTTTCTCTATTTATATGATCTTTTGGCGTTAGTTTCACGCTAAGATGGGCCTCGAGGTGAGCACAACCCACCGGGGCACAGACAAGGGCCCAGGTGCGCCCTAGTGTCTTGTGCCCTACTCCATCTTCTGGTCCTTCCATGAAACTTCGGGGGTCTCTTTTGTTCCAAAAAAAATCGTCAAAAAGTTTCAGCTCATTTGGAGAACTTTAATTTCTGCACAAAAAACAAAACCACGGTAGTTCTGCTGAAAACAACATCAGTCTGTGTTAGTTCGATGAAAATCATACCAAAACCATATAATTTTTTTGTAAACATGGCATGAATACTTCCTAAATTATAGATACGTCGGAGACGTATCACATCCCCAAACTTAATTCCTACTCGTCCTCAAGTAGGTAAATGATAAAAGAAATAATTTATGAAGTGTGAATGCTAGCAAAGTGCAAAAGTTTGATCAATGACAATTTCAATCACTTTTCCTAGCATCATAACAACAATTCTTTCTTATAAAACTTCTCATGTTAAAGTAGCAACCAATTCACATGTTAAGGTTCAAACAATGAATTCTCTTAAAACTCAACAACCTATGTTCTCAGTCACCAAGCAAATGCAATTCAACTTATTCAACGGATTCTAAGTAAGAGCTCCACATACTCAACCATCATATAGTCTTCCATGATTGCTAACTCTCACCGCATACACATGAGCAAAATGTCTCAACCGGACACATAGAAATCTAGGGGCTTATAATTTCGGCTCCCAATGTATTCACCTCAAGGGTGATGTCAACAATAATAATTTATGCTACCCATATCCAACTGGATATGTGTGCCTAGATCTTTCCTCACCACATGATGCTTGCCAAAAGAGAAAAATAAAAAGGAATAGAGAGAAAAACTTTGACTCTTGCATGAATGTAAATACATAAAAGTAAAAGATAGACCCTTCGCAGAGGGAAGCAGAGGTTGCCATGCACCTTTTGTTTGTGTGATCAACCCCTTACTGCAAAAGAATGTCACGTTATATTGCCCCTTATGATAGCAACCTTTATTATGCTGTCTGTCGCTTTTATTCTTTGCCATCACAAGTTCGTACAATGCTCAATTTTCTCTTACACTAAATGATCTGACACTTCTAGAAGCAATTTTCATTGCCTTATTGCACCGATGACAACTTACTTGAGGGATCTTGCTCAATCCCTAGGTAGGTATGGTGGACTCTTGAAAATAGGATTTGGGTCTAAGGGTTTTTGGATGCACAAGTAGTATCTCTAGTTGGCGCGGAATGTTTGGCTAGCAAAGATGGGGGGCAAGCGCCACATGTTGAAGGATCTATGCCAATATAACTTCTATGTGAATATGAAAAAACATAAATCATTACGCTGTCTTCCTTGTCGAACATCAACAATTTTGGCATATAATATTTTGATGGGGGCTCACAATCACAAAAGATTTCCAAGATAGTGTATTTTCATGTGAAAGTTCTCTTCCTTCTACTAATCATTCATGAATTTCTTGTATGACCAATATTGTGATTGTCAAGCATCAAAAGATTTCACTTTCTAAACCCAATGTGAAGCTACCACTAGGCATGATATAATGTTAACTTCATGATATTCAATTCATTCAACAATTTACTCATAGGATATAAGTGAAGCACAAGAGTAAATGACAAGCTACTCCAAAAAAGATATAAGTGAAGATCAAGCGAGTAGTTATGTAAATGGGTAGCTATTTGAGGACTCTCTGTTATTTAAAAAGTTCCAGATCTAACTATTTTATTAAAACAGCAAGCAAAACAAAACAAAATGACATTCCAAGAATAGCATACATCATGTGAATAAGCAAAAGTTAGGCTCAACCGATACTAATCGATAATTGTTGAAGAAGAAAGGTGGGATGCCCAGCCAAGCTTAGATGCTTGAGACTTCTTGAAATATTATCTTGGGGTGCCTTGGGCATCCCCAATCTTGAGCTTTTGTGTCTCCTTAATTCCTTTTATATCATTGTTTCCCTAAATCTTAAAACTTCATACACACAAAACTCAACAAGAACTCGTGAGATAAGTTAGTATAAACAAATGCAAAAACCTTATCATTCTCTACTGTATAAAATCACTAAAATTATTATTCAACATTGCATACTAAATTCCTCTGCATATTTAATACTCCTATCCTCAACTAGGATCGTTAAACAAGCAAACATATGCAAACATAACAGCAATCTGCCAAAACAGTACAATCTGTAAAGAATGCAAGAGTATCAATACTTCTTAAACTCCAAAGATTATGAAAATTTACCACTCTGTAGAAAATTTATCAGAGCTTATTTTTTAAAAAAATTCAACATTTTATCACATTCTGACTTTTCTAGGGAATTTTTGCAGCAGCGGTAAACTTTCTATTTTCAAACAGCAACATGCAGGCTTGCAAAATGAGCATAGTAAAGGCTATCATTGCCACTTTTATTGAAATAAAAGATGAAAAAATTATTATAAATAACAGCAAGCAAATCCTAACAAAATAAATTGATTCTCCAAGAAAAATACATATCATGTGATGAATGAAAACATAGCTCCAAGTGAGGTTACCGATAATGCTGGAGACGAAAGAGGGGATGCTTTCCGGGGCACCCACAAGCTTAGTTGCTTGGAACTTCCTTGAATATTACCTTGGGGTGCCTTGGGCATCCCCAAGCTTAGGGTCTTTTCACTACTTATTCTCCTCATATCGATATCTCACCCAAATCTGGAAAACTTCAATCAAACAAAACTTAACGGAACTTTGTGAGATAGGTTAGTATGATAAAGAGCAAACCATTTCACTTTTGGTACTGTCAAAGAAAAGATTCATAATTTTTCTCACACAATGCCTACTGTATCATATCATTTCCACAATTTATATTGAGCAATATGAGCCATGGAAACTAGAAAACAAGCAAACTATGCATTGAAAACAGAATCTGTCAAAAACAGAACAGTCTGTAGTAATCTATACTCTAACCATACTTATGCTACTCCAAAAATTCTGAAAACTTAGGAAGCCTAGGAAATTTGTCCATTTATCTTCGGCAAAAATAATTAGCATTTTACCATGCTTCTGATAAAAACGAGAATTGTTTTCCTGAGTGCAAAAGTTTCTGTTTTTCAGCAAGATCAAATCAACTATCACTTTATGCCATCCCAAAGGTCTTACTTGGCACTTTATTGAAAAAAGCAATAAAACATGATTACTACAATATCCTAATCATGTTAACACACAAAAAAGTAGGTAAAAGTGTTGGGTTGTCTCCCAACAAGTGCTTTTCTTTAATGCCTTTTAGCTAGGCATGATGATTTCAATGATGCTCGCATAAAAGATAAGAATTGAGACATAACAAGAGCGTCATGAATCACATGGCAAGCATATTTAAGTCTAACCCACATCCTATGCATAGGGATTTTGTGGGCAAAAATTTATGGGAACAAGAATCAACTAGCATAGGAAGGCAAAACAAGTGCAACATCAAAACTTTCAACATAAAGAGAGGAAACTTGGTATTATTGAGATATGTAAAAGCATAAGTTCCTCTCTCGTAATAATTTTTAGTAGCATCATGAATGAATTCAACAAAATAGATATCACATAAAGTATTCTTTTCACGATACATAAACATAGAAATTTTCTCACTCTCCAAATAAGCAAATTTATTCTCATGAATAGTAGTGGGAGCATACTCAAGAAAATAACTATCATGGGATTCAAAATTAAAATCACGATGACAAGTTTCATGGCTATCATTATTCAATATAGCATACATGTGATGTCGCTAGAAGCTACATTGGTATTTCCCCAAAGAGGAAGGGTTGATGCAGCACATCGGCGGTAGGTATTTCCCTCAGATACGAAACCAAGGCTATCGAACCAGTAGGAGAACCAAGCAACAAAACATAAACAGCCCCCGCACAAAGATAACAAATCCTCGCAACCCGACGTGTTAAAGGGCTTGTTAACCCCTTTCGGGTAACGGTGCAGAAATTGGTGCGTGATGGTAAAAGGGTTGTAATAGATTAGATAAATAGATCGCAATAAAATAAAGTGTAGCAAAGTATTTTTGGATTAATAGATCTGAAAATAAATGCAAATAAAAGTAGATCGCAAAGGCAAATAATATGAGAAGAAAGACCTGGGGGTCGTAGGTTCCACTAGTGGCTTCTCTCGAGAAAGATAGCAAATGATGGGTGAACAAATTACTGTTGGGCAATTGATAGAACTTCAAATACTCATGAAGATATCCAGGCAATGATCATTATATAGGCATCACGTCCAAGATTAGTAGACCGACTCCTGCCTGCATCTACTACTGTTACTCCACACATCGACCGCTATCCATCATGCATCTAGTGTATTAAGTTCATGGAAAACGGAGTAATGCAATAAGAACGATGAGATGATGTAGACAAGATCTATCTATGTAGAGATAGACCCCATCGTTTTATCCTTAGTAGCAACGATACATACGTGTCGTTTCCCTTTCTGTCACTGGGATCAAGCACCGTAAGATCTAACCCACTACAAAGCACCTCTTCCAATTGTAAGATAAATAGATCAAGTTGGCCAAACAATACCCAAATATCAGAGAAGAAATACGAGGCTATAAGAGATCAAAGAAACTCAAATAACATTCATGGATATAAAAAGATAGATCTGATCATAAACTCAAAGTTCATTGATCCCAACAAACACACCGCAAATGAGTTACATCATATGGATCTCCAAGAGACCATTTGTATTGAGAATGAAGAGAGAGAGAGAGAGAGAGAGAGATGAAGCCATCTAGCTACTAACTACAGACCCGAAGGTCTACAAAGAACTACTCATGCATCATCGGAGAGGCACCAATGGAGGTGGTGAACCCTATCCGAGATGGTGTCTAGATTGGATCTGGTGGTTCTGGACTCTGCGGCGGCTGGATGAATATTTCGTTGATGCCTCTAGGGTTTCTGGAATATTTGGGTATTTATAGAGCAAAGAGGCTGCTGAGGGGCACCCGAGGTAGGCACAACTCACCAGGGCGCACTTGGGCCTCCTAGCGTGCCCTAGTGAGTTGTGCCCCCCTCGGGGAACCCCCCAAGCGCAGCCAGGGCCCGTTGTGTTCCTTCTGGCCCATAAAAATTCTCCGTAAAGTTTTGGGGCATTTGGACTCTGTCTGATATTGATTTTCTGCGATGTAAAAAACATGGAAAAAACATCAACTGGCACTTGGCACTATGCCAATAGGTTAGTACCAAAAATGATATAAAATGACTATAAAATGATTATAAAACATCCAAGATTGATAATATAACAGCATGGAACAATAAAAAATATAGACACGTTGGAGATGTATCCGCATCCCCAAGATTAACTCCTACTCGTCCTCGAGTAGGTAAGTGATAAAAACAAAAATTTTGATGTGGAATGCTGCCTAACATGTCATATCATATTCTTTTATTTATAGCATGGACATTTGGACTTTTAGTTGTTCAAAGCAATAGTCTAGTTTTGACATAATAATTTAGATACTCAAGCATATCAACAAGTAACCATGTATTTCAAAATATCAACGCTAAAATAAGTTATCCCTAGCCCATCATGCTCAAACATTGATCCATTCATGAAACACACTCGAACATTAGCTACACCCAATACTTAAGTACGATCATATTGCCTTCTAGTTGGTGCTTTTATAAGAAAAGATGGAGACTCAAATTCAAAAATAAAAATTGCATAAAGTAAAAGAAAGGCCCTTCACAGAGGGAAGTAGGGATTTGTAGAGGTGCCAGAGCTCAAAGCGAAAAACTTATAGATAAGAAAATTTTGGGAGGTGTATCCATCCCACCAATAAAAAAGACTTAGAGTTCCCAATACTTTCCATGGATAGATATATCATAGGCGATTCCCAAACAAAAAAATAAAGTTTATTCCTTTTTCACCATACTTTCACTTTCTATGGCTAACCGTATCCACAGGTGCCCTCCATACCAACACTTTCCAAGGAGTTTATTATTTGACAACATAAAGTAAATTCATTTTTGCATTTCGGGATTGGGAATCCCTAATACCTTTGCCTTACTCTTGTGCAATGACAAGTGAATAAACACTCATCGTGATAATAACACATCTAGCATGGAAAATATTAGCCACCCCTCACCGCTTCGCGAGCGAAAAAATACACAAAAGTGAAGTTTATTTTGAAAATTCGAGATGACACATGCAAATTTGCTTAGAACGGCAAAAGAATACCACATATAGGTAGATATAGTGGACTCATGTGGAAAAACTGGTTTAAAGGATTTTGGATGCACAAGTAGAGATCATACTTAGTGCAAAATGAAGGCTAGCAAAAGATTGAGAAGCGACCAACCAAGAAACGGATAATCTCATAAGCAAGCATTAAGCATAAATAACACCGAATTATGCAACACAAGTAGGATATAATTTCATTGCATGACTATTGACTTCTGTACTTGCATAGGGAGTCACAAACCTTAACACCAATATTCTTACTAAAGCATAATTACTCATCAACATAACTCACATATCACATCATCCTATCTCAAAACTATTACTGAGAATCAAGTTTATTTTGTCCAATGATCTTCATGAATGTTTTTATTATATCCTTCTCAGATATCTATCACTTTGGGACTAATTCTCATGTGTTGCTTTCCATAAGCTCAAACAAATATAAGTGAAGATTATGAGCATAATTTTTTTCTTTCTCTCAAAATAATTTAAGTGAAGCAAGAGAATTTCTTAAAAATACTAATCACACCGTGCTCAAAGAGATATAAGTGAAGCACTAGAGCAAGTCCATTGCTCGTAAAAATTTAAGTGAAGCATAGAGAGCAATTTTAACAAGTCATGACATAATTTTGGCTCTCCCAAATAGGTGTGTCCAGCAAGGATTGATGACTTAAAACACAAAATAAAACAAGCAAAGACTCATATCATACAAGACGCTCCAAGCAAAACACATATAATGCGATGAATAAAAATATAGTTTTGAGTAAAATACCGATGATCGTTGGAAGAAAGTGGGGATGCCACTCGGGGGCACCCCCAAGCTTAGTTAGTTGCTCATTTTTGGATAATAGCTTGGGATGCCGGGGCATACCCAAGCTTAGGCTCTTCCATCCTTGCTTCATCCATCGTAATATAACCCAAAACTTGAAAACTTCAATCACACAAAGCTCGACAAAACCTTCGTGAGATCCGTTAGTATAAGAATAATAAATCACTACTATAAATGCTGTATCAAACCAATTCATTTTTTTGCATTATATCTACTGTATCCCAACTTTTCTATGGCAAAAACTCATCAAGGAAAACCATAGAGCCATCAAAATAAGCACACAACACAAAGAAAACAGAATCTATCAAAATAGAACAGCCTGTAGAAATCTGACTATTTCGAATACTTTAACTCCAAAAATTCTGAAAATTAGGACGACCTGAGCAATTTGTATATTGATATTCTGCAATTAGAATGACTATTTTATCGCTCTCTGGTAAAAAATGCAAATTATTTTTGTGAGTGCAAAACTTTCTGTTTTTTCAGCAAGATCAAACAACTATCACCCAAGAAGATCCTAAAGGCTTTACTTGGCACAAACACTAATTAAAACATAAAAAACACAATCATAAAAGTAGCATAATTGTGCTAACACACAAAAATAGGAAGCAAAAGGCAAAAATAAATTTTATTCAATGGGTTGCCTCCCAACAAGCGCTATAGTTTTACGCCCTTAGCTAGGCATAAAGCAAGGATCTAAATTTTGTGTTCCGAAATTTTGGCAACTTTTGTAAGGGTTGTCTCAAACCCGGGAGGCTCTTTACGGTTCCCTAGATTCTCCGGAAAAGAAACGATCTTTAGATCCAAAATATCCAATCTCTTGTTACAAAGAGTAATCAAGGTATTCATGCAATTGATACTACCATTGAGATGTTTGAGGGGTTCATTATATTTTTGTTATTCAACCATGTGTTTATGCAATTCACCAAGTTTATCCAACATTTGAACTCCCTCTGGGGTGAAAGTAAACCCCTTCTTTTGAGGTGGAATCCCCAAAATTCCTTCTAAAAATTTCATAGACAGCATTGGCATCGAGCTCAATAAAATTCCCTTTAGAGGCAAAATCTAGGAGTTGTCTATGATGCAAAGCCAATCCTATGTAAAAATTACGAAGCAAAACCTTAGCACCCCCCTTAAATTGGAAATACGATACGATTCCATAAGCCTATACCAAGCATCTTTCAAATTTTCTCCTTGTCTTCTCTTGAAGTAAAGCACTTCAAAATCTGGTGACAAAGGAGGAGTAGGCACACTAGCCATTATGACTAGGAAGTAAGAACACAGATAGATCTCGCAAGAAAACGGTGAACGGAAAAGAGAGGCGAATAAAACGACAAATTTTTGGTGAAGTGGGGGAGAGGAAAACGAGAGGAAAATGACAAATAATGTAAATTGCGAGGAGATGAGATTTGTGATTAGGAATCTGGTATATGTTGAATATCCTCCCCGGCAACGGCACCGGAAATTCCTTTTGACGTCGCTTGAAGCTACGTCGGTATTTCCCCACAGAGGAAGGGATGATGCAACACAACAGCAGTAGGTATTTCCCTCTGATATGAAACCAAGGTTATCGAACCAGTAGGAGAACCAAGCAACACAACGTAAACAACCCCTGCACACAGATAACAAATCCTCGCAAACCGACGTGTTAAAGGGGTTGTCAATCCCTTTCAGGTAACGGTGCCAGAAATTGGTGCATGATGGTAAAAAGGTTGTAATAGATTGGATAAATAGATTGCAAATAAAATAAAGTACAACAAAGTATTTTTGGTTTTTGGATTAATATATCTGAAAATAAATGCAAATAAAAGTAGATCGCAAAGGCAAATAATATGAGAAGAAGACCCAGGGGCCGTAGGTTTCACTAGTGGCTTCTCTCGAGAAAGATAGCAAACTATGGGTGAATAAATTACTGTTGGGCAATTGATAGAACTTCAAATACTCATGATGATATCCAGGCAATGATCATTATATAGGCATCACATCCAAGATTAGTAGACCGACTCCTGCCTGCATCTACTACTATTACTCCACACATCGACCGCTATCCAGCATGCATATAGTGTATTAAGTTCATGGAGAAACGGAGTAATGCAATAAGAATGATGACATGATGTAGACAAGATCTATATATGTAGAGATAGACCCATCGTTTTATCCTTAGTAGCAACGATACATACGTGTCGTTTCCCTTTCTGTCACTGGGATCAAGAACCGTAAGATCGAACCCACTACAAAGCACCTCTTCCAATTGCAAGATAAATAGACCAAGTTGGACAAACAAAACCCAAATGTCGGAGAAGAAATACGAGGCTATAAGAGATCATGCATATGAGAGAGCAAAGAAACTCAAATAACTTCCATGAATATAACAAGATAGATCTGATCATAAACTCAAAGTTCATCGATCCCAACAAACACACTGCAAAAGAGTTACATCATATGGATCTCCAAGAGACCATTGTATTAAGAATCAAGAGAGAGATGAATCCTTCTAGCTACTAACTACGGACCCGAAGGTCTACAAAGAACTACTCATGCATCATCGGAGAGGCACCAATGGAGGTGGTGAACCCCATCCGAGATGGTGTCTAGATTGGATCTGGTGGTTCTGGACTCTGCGGCGGCTGGATGAATATTTCGTCGATGCCTCTAGGGTTTCTGGAATATTGGGGGTATTTATAGAGCAAAGAGGCGGTCAGGGGGGCACCCGAGGTGGGCACAACCCACCAGGGCGTGCTTGGGCCTCCTGGCATGCCTTGGTGGGTTGTTCCCCCCTCGGGGCACCCCCCCAGGCGCAGCCAGGGCCCGTTGTGTTCCTTCTGGCCCATAAAAATTCTCCGTAAAGTTTTGGGGCATTTGGACTCCGTCTGATATTGATTTTCTGCGATGTAAAAAACATGGAAAAAACATCAACTGGCGCTTGGCACTTTGTCAATAGGTTAGTACCAAAAAATGATATAAAATGATTATAAAACATCCAAGATTGATAATATAACAACATGGAACAATAAAAAATTATAGATACGTTGGAGACGTATCAACATGTCATCACCATAATCATCATAGATAGCAACTTTGTTGTCATAATCAATTGCAACCTCTTCCAAAACAGTGGATTCATCATCAAATAAAGCCATGACATCTGCGAATCCACTTTCATCAATATAATCATCATAAATAGGAGGTGTGCAATCATCATAATAAATTTTGTCATCAAAACTTGGGGGACTAAAAATATCATCTTCATCAAATATAGCATCCCCAAGCTTATGGCTTTGCATATCATTAGCATCATTGATATTCAAAGAATTCATAGTAGCAATATTGCAATCATGCTCATCATTCAAATATTTTGTGCCAAACAATTTATTGAGTTCTTCTAACAACTAAGCACAATTTTCTGAACCATCATTTTCAAGAAAGATGTTGTAAAGATGATCAATAATATGATGCAACCTCAATTCCATTTTTATGTAGTTTTCTTTTATAAGCCAAACTAGTGATAAAACAATAAACTAAAAGATTCAATTGCAAGATCCAAAGATATACCTTCAAGCACTCACCTCCCCGGCAACGACACTAGAAAATAGCTTGATGTCTACTACGCAACTTTATTCTTGTAGACTCGTGTTGGGCCTCCAAGCGCAGAGTTTTGTAGGACAGTAGCAATTTTCCCTCAAGTCGATGACCTAAGGTTTATCAATCCATGGGAGGTGTAGGATGAAGATGGTCTCTCTCAAACAACCCTGCAACCAAATACAAGAAATCTCTTGTGTCCCCAACACACCCAATACAATGGCAAATTGTATAGGTGCACTAGTTCGGCAAAGAGATGGTGATAAAAGTGTAATATTGATGGTAAAAATATTTTTTTATAATCTTAATAAATAAAAACAGCAAGGTAGAGAACGATAAAAGTGAGCACACACGGTATTGCAATGCTTGAAAATGAGGCCTAGGATCCGTACTTTCGCTAGTGCAATCTCTCAACAATGATAATATAATTGGATAATATAACCACCCCTCAAAGTTCGATGAAGAATCATTCTAAAGTTCCTATCTGGTGGAGAACATAAAAAGAAATTATTTGTAGGGTACGAAACCACCTCGAAGCTATTCTTTCTGATCGATCTATCCAAGAGTTCGTACTAAAATAACACCAAATAATTTTAGATTCATAATACTCAATCCAACACAAAGAACCTCAAAGAGTGCCCCAAGATTTCTGCTGGAGAAACAAAGACAAGAACATGCATCAACCCCTATGCGTAGATTATCCCAATGTCACCTCCAGAATACATGAGTTGAGTGCTAAAACATATATCAAGTGAATCAATACAATACCCCATTGTCACCACGAGTATTCATATGCAAGACATATATCAAGTGCTCTCAAATCCATAAAAGTATTCAATCTGATAAAACGAAATCTCAACGGGAAAACTCAATTCATCACAACAAGATAGAGAGGGGAAAACACCATATGATCCAACTATATTAACAAAGCCCGTGATACATCAAGATCATGACATCTCAAGATGACGAGAGAGAGAGATTAAAAACATAGCTACTTGTACAAACCCTCAGCCCCGAGGGTGGACTACTCACTCCTCATTGTGGTGGCCGCCTGGATGATGAATATGGCCACCGGTGATAATTCCCCCCTCTAATGGAGTGCCGAAACGGGGTCTAGATTGGTTTTCGGTGGCTACAGAAGCCTGTAGCGGCGGAACTTCTGTTCTAGGGTTACTTATGATGGTTTCTCTATTTATAGGATTTTTTGGCATTGTTTTCACGCTAAGATGGGCCTCGAGGTGAGCACAACCCACCGGGGCACGAGCAAGGGCCCAGGCGCGCCCCGGTGTCTTGTGCCCTACTCCTTCATCTTTTGGTCCTTCCATGAAGCTTCGGGGGGGGGGGGGTCTCTTTTGTTCCAAAAAAATCATCAAAAAGTTTTAGCTCATTTCGAGAACTTTCATTTTTGCACAAAAACAACACCACAGTAGTTCTGCTGAAAGCAGCGTTAGTCTGGGTTAGTTCTATACAAATCATACCAAAACCATATAAAATTGTTGTAAACATGGCATGAATACTTCATAAATTATATATACGTTGGAGATGTATCAAATATCTTTGCAAATGGTTGACAAATCAACTGCCATATCTATCGGTATTTGTGAGGATGTGCCCGTTGTTGTTGCAAATGTCACTATCTTAACAAACTTTGTTATACTTGAGATGCCCGAGGACGACAACATGTCGATTATCCTTGGTATACCCTTTTAGAATATTGTAGGGACTGTTATCGATTGCAATAAAGGCAAGGTCACTTTTCATATCAATGGTAATGAGCATACGGTGCACTTTCCGAAGAAACAATTCCAAGTGAATGGTATTAATGTTATTGAAAAATCTTCAACGCTCAGTATTGGAAGTTTTCAACTACCTCTACCTATTGCCAAAAAGAAATATGATATACTTATTGTTGGGGACATGCAGATCCCCATTGAGGTAACTTCGTATTTTACGGAAGTTGTTCGGTTTCATGCTAATTGAAGGTGGTTGTTAATAAGACTTGATCAACCTTATTAATGGTTCATTTTTGAGAGGGATGAAGTTGATGAATTTAGTAGGCACTACCTTTTGTCCTTACCTTGTGTTTTCTGTTTTTCTTAGTTAAATAAAATAATATGCCATGTTTATCCTATTTTCTAGATTTTCTATGCAATAAAAAATAACCAAAAAATAAAAGTTCTTAGAATGTCCTAAAAATTTAATACAATTTGTTTTCTAAATATTTCTGAATTTTTAGTGCAAATAACATTAGAGGGGGGTGCACTAGGTGGGCACAACCCACCTGGGCGCACCAGCAGCCCCAGGCGCGCCCTAGTGGGTTGTGGTCCCCACGTGGCCCCCCTCACTTATCTCTTTAGCCCATGTCATCTCCTACCTCCAGAAAAAATCACAATTTCTCTCTCTCTCTCTCGTGTTCTTGCTCTCAAACCCGCAGATTTTGATCTCTTTGCTTGAAGCTCCGTTTCTGAAACTGTTTTGGGGGATTGCTACTTGGTATGTGACTCCTCCATTGGTCCAATTAGTTTTTGCTTTAGTGTATTATATTTTGAATATTACCTACTCTTGGTGCTGCTATAGATGCTATTGCATGTTGAATTCTTAGAGTTCCAAGTAGTTTGAATGCTTAATATAGCCTCTATGCATGCTTATGAGTAGTTGCTATCAATCTTGTGAAGTTTGGTTGACAAAAAAATTTGTGGACTAAAAATTTCAGAAATTTATCTGTAGGAATAAAATGAGTTTCTTTAGGAAGTTTGCTTCCAAGAAGAGCTCCAAGGGAGTTACTGGGGAATCATCGGACAGTGACCTCCATAATTGGATAATGGCGGAAGTGCGGCTGTGCGGATGGCCGCATAACCCCTTCATGGATGGAGCCGGAATCCGTCAAGAGTTCACACACTTTGCTGCTAAAGCTGGCCTCACTGACTTCATCGCAGCCGAGTGTGAAAACTATAATCTCCATACAAATTCCTTTATGCAAAGTTTTCATTTCATGAGTAGGAATAACCACCCTGAGGTGCAGTTGAACTTATATGCTGAAACCCGTCAGATACCACTCGTTGACTTTTGTGATATATGCCTGATTACATCTGATAGGGAAATAAGAGAGCCTATACCTGCAGAGTTTGAGCACTTCCATAGCACTCTATCAGTGGGAGATGAGAGAGGGGTATCGAGTGTCACGACCACTAGCTTGCAGTTTCCTTCTGTGCATTATTTTGCTCTATTCATTGCGAAGTGTTTACTTGCTAGAGAGAAGGTTGGTGCACTTAGTGCCCCCAATTTCGCTGTCCTACGATGTGCATTACACGATGATAACACTTATAGCCTAGGGGCTATTATTGCACATCGTCTACACCTTAATAGGACCAAGGGTAAAATTCATGGCGGTATTTATGCTACTCGTTTAGTGAGTCACTTTAACATTCAGATTTTCCAACATGATTATCGTTTACCCAAGGTCTATTTGGATCACCAGGCTATGAAAGACAACCAGTTTATTGATATTAATGATTCTATTAACAATATTCCTTACAACCTGGTTTTCAGTGATGATACCCATGATATTATTCCGTTGCCTGCACCTGCTTTGTTTGATTCTATTGCCCGGGGCAGATACAGGATCGTGCTAGATGACATCATTTCTTACCGGAACGCCCAGGTGGTGGCAGAGGAGGAGCCCCAGGAGTGGGATGCTCAGATGCCTGCTCCATAACACTTCGAGATGGGGTTGGATGGCTACTACGGATGGTGATTACCAAGCTAGGCCAAACGCCTAAGCTTGGGGGAGTACATATTTCCACCGACATTACATTCATGTTTACACATTTCAGTCTAGTTGTTGGTGTTCACTCTTTTTCATTGTATTATCCATGTTTGATTTATTTTTCTCGCTTTCTTCTTGTGTGTTTGAAAAACTTTGAGAAAACCCAAAAATATTTCCTACTTCTTTTTGGTTTTTTCTTTCTAGTTTATTTAGGGTAGTATTCACTGGTACATCGACGTGCTATACAAACGGTTTTTAACCCCTTTCCGGGACAACATTTGGAACCGTCGCCAAGAGAGTGCGGGCGATAGGGGGGTCCTTCCCAAACGACCCAGAAACCATCGGGGATAGGCCCTCTTGGGACACCAAATGAGCTTGTGTGCGATCGGGCGAAGCATCGAAACCTAATCATTTCCGTAGGTATGTACATCCCGCACGGTGAATCCTAGAAAAACATTTCCGTAGGTATGTATATCACACACAGTTCTTTGTGTGGAAACGTTTATGCAAGGTGGCCTAGCGCAAAAAGTTCGCTGCCGGAAGCCGTGTGTGATTGTTAGTTAATCGAACACGCCTACTTTCTAGAAACCGTGCGGGTTGTTTGAATTCATTGCCTACGGTGCTGTCTGAGTAACCGCCTACAATAGAAAACCCCAATAAGCAGGGTAATTAGCCTATTATTGATAATCCATGTACTAATCAAATTGATATTTCTTATAAAACAGACGAGATATTTCATATCCGTATAACAGCAACCAGGATTTCATAATCGAATTACATCAGATAGCTTCGGCACTCAGTTACACCATTACACAACAGCACCAAGTTTCACATGCAGCATCAAAAACCTTTGGAAAGTAGCATCATACATGGTAAATAGACAGATGAATCTCATCTGGGAAACTACAGAAGCGGAAGGCAAATATTGAGCCTTCAGTGATGTTGAATTTCCTTGCAACTTTAGGCCAGCAGCTATGGATAATTGCCCGCCCAACCTTCGTCCTCTTCAGCAAGACTTCAATATTGTACCGTGGGTGTTGAATGAATACCTTCTTCGCCTCTTGACCATGCAGGTGGTTTGAGAGGTAATCATCGATGAACTACTTTGAAAAGTACTAAAAACCAAATTATGCATAAATTGCTGTTATAAATTTTGAAATGGCGCAAGGGGTAAATACAAGGTAAAAGAGTTGGTACCATCCTATAGTTGACTGATGTCTTCTTAATTATGCAAACAAAGATCTTGCTGTTATTCGTTGCAAGTTTCTTCATCCTAACAATCTTTCTGAGTTTCTTGACTTGACTGATATTCATGGACATCTCATTTCCCCATATGCAAAATGGGTCGAACAGTGGGTCTAAGCCTCTGACAGCAGGACCTACATGTGCTAGACCAAATTGTAAGAAACCTAAATATTATAATGATTCCTGCAGCTGCACAATAATGTGCTATTAGCCAAAGGACCCTGCTTGAAAAAACCTCGATGGTAAACCGGAGTGTCTCCCATTGTTTCCCTGCAACACACATAAGGAAGATCTTCATCAGGTTAATTGAGAGTTGCCATACTATCAGTAGAATATGTATTGAGTACAACCAAATTCGATTGGTGTCACATGCATAACAATACAAAATTGTACCCACAGCAAAGGAAAATCAAATTGCAGAACTGAACCAAACAGTTAAATGGACAGCAGACCAAATGAACCAAAATAGTTAACTGAGCACGACATTGCAGAATAGAAACATGTACTAGAAGATAAGATAGTTAACAAAACAAACAATGCTTGAGAACAGTACTATGAAATGTAGCAATTATTGGACCAAAGTGTTAACTGAACATTACATTTCAGAGGACTAAACTATTAACTGAACATCAGATTGCATATTAACATTACAGAGGACAAATCACTAGAAGGCACTGGCAGTGGCCTCGAGAAAACAACACAAACTGTATTTTAAAGTAGATAACCGCATGGCGGTGTTGACGGTGGCCTTGAAGATGAGGTGCTCCTCGAAGATATGGCGGTCGACACACATGGTAGCCATAGAAATCTCGTGCGCGCATGCAGCAGCATGCTACTGAGCTTCACGTTATAATGTGTCCAAAATGGTTGTGGGCAGCGCTTAATTGGAGGAGGGGGGCAGTGATTTCAGTGGAAGGTGTCGCGCCGTCAGTCGGGGCATGTGGGACAGGAAAGGAGGAGGACGGTGTGGTTGGGGTGTGGATTACCTGACCATATCGACGTGGCCGCGTAGCAAGAAGAAGGGTCACCGGCGAGAAGGCCTTGCAGCAAGAAGAATGGTCACCGGTGAGGAGGCGGCGCTGCAAGAAGAAGGGTCGTCGGCGAGGAGGCGGAGCTGCAAGAAGGGTAGCCGGCGAGGAGGCGGCGCTGCAAGAAGAAGGGTCGTCGGTGAGGAGGCTGAGCTGCCAGTAAGCAGCAGTGAAGGTTTGAACTTGGAAAGCAAGGACGAACAATGGAAATGTGGCTTTTGGTGGGAGGGAGGTGTGGGGAGATAGATATTGCCACGGTGGCAAAAAAATTCCGCTCGGTGCCGCGAGAAACTGGCGCGCAAGTGTGGTTCAAGCGGGGGCGGTGAACTGTAGACGATGAACCTTCCTGCGTAAGCCAAACAAGATGGTGCGCCAAGATTTTTTATATCGCATCCCACAAAATTCTTTCTAGAAAACTGTTTGTGGTATACCTGATTTTTTCATTATGTTTTGAAAGACAAAATGGTGTTACAAAGGGAAAGGATGGTGTTTGAATTGCTAGAACATTTACGTACAATGAACATGCAACTAGTACATGAGTGTCGTGTTTAAATTTGGAATTATTCCGGGTTCGTTTGGCATTTTTACGCACAAATTGAGTTTCTAGGAATTTAATGTGCATAATTCAAATTTGAAATACAAGCACATGCTCCAATGCACCAAAGTTTGTTGAAAAATCATGTGTGTGTCTTTGGGTGCACTTATAGGTCCCATGCAAGGAATGAAATTCAAACATGTGGGCGTCGTGGCTCGGCCGGAAAGATTGAGAAACTTGGTTTTTGAATTCCTGTAAATCCAAAACACGCCTGAAGATCATGAAACTTGGCATGGTGTCGTGACATGGCACCAAAATGCCGCGGTATTTTTTTGGCCGAATTGGGACAAGCTTTGGTGTAACGTTCTTGCAAACTAGAGCTTCCCTCAAGAAGGCTCGTGGTTCCGAGAGGGAACGTGTCACCTCCGTATGCGAAACGACATACGTACACTGCCTTCTCCCGCCTTAATTATTTACACATGTAGATTAGACGAAATAGAAGTATCGTGCTAAATTTTGGAATTATTTCGGGTTCGTTTGTCCTTTTTTATACATTAATTGAGTTTCTGTGCATTTAATGTGCATCAGTCAAATTTGAACTACAAGCACATGCTCCAATGCACCAAAGTTAGTTGAAAAATCACATGTGTGTCCTTGGGTGAATTTCTAGGTCCGATGCAAGAAATGGGAATGAAATTCAAACATCTGGGCATCGTGGCTCAGCCGGAAAGATTGAGAAACTTGGTTTTTTTAATTCCTGTAAATCCAAAACACGCCTGAAAATCATGAAACTTGGCATGGTGTCATGACATGGCACCAACATGCCGCGGTAATCTTTTTGACCGAATTGGGACAAGCTTTGTTGTAAGCTTCTTGCAAACCGGAGCTTCCCTCAAGAAGGCTCGTGGTTTCGAGAGGGAACGTGTCACCTCCGTGTGCGAAACGACATACATACGTTGCCTTCCCCCACCTTAATGTTTTTACAGAGTCATATTAGACCAAATAGAAGTATCATGCTAAATTTTGGAATTATTCCGGGTCCGTTCATCCTTTTTATACATTAATTGAGTTTCTTCACATTTAATGTGCATAATTCAAATTTAAACTACAAGCACATGCTCCAGTGCACCAAAGTTGGTTGAAAAATCACATGTGTGTCCTTGGGTCAATTTCTAGGTCCCATGCAATAAATGGCAATGAAATTCAAACATCTGGGAGTCGTGGCTCGGCCGGCAAGATTGAGAAACTTGGTTTTTTAATTCTTGTAAATCCAAAACACGCCTGAAAATCATGAAACTTGGCATGGTGTCATGACATGGCACCAATATGTTGCGGTAATTTGTTTGGCCGAATTGGGACAAGCTTTGGTGTAAGCTTCTTGCAAACCGGAGCTTCCCTCAAGAAGGCTCGTGGTTCCTAGAGGGAACGTGTCACCTCCGTGTGCGAAACGACATACGTACACTGCCTTCTCACACCTTAATTTTTTTAGACAGGCAGATTAGACCAAACAGAAGTATCATGCTAAATTTTGGAATCATTCCAGGTTTGTTTGGCCTTTTTATACATTAATTAAGTTTCTGTGCATTTAATGTGCATAATTCAAATTTGAACTACAAGCACATGCTCCAGTGCACCAAAGTTGCTTGAAAAATCACATGTGTGTCCTTGGGTCAATTTCTAGGTCCGATGCAAGAAATGGGAAAGAAATTCAAACATGTGGGCGTCGTGGCTCGGCCGGAAAGATTGAGAAACTTGATTTTTTAATTCCTGTTAATCCAAAACATGCCTGAAGATCATGAAACTTGGCATGGTGTCGTGACATGGCACCAAAATGCCGCGGTATTTTTTTGGCCGAATTGGGACAAGCTTTGGTGTAAGGTTCTTGCAAACTTGAGCTTCCCTCAAGAAGGCGCGTGGTTCCGAGAGGGAACGTGTCACCTCCTTATGCGAAACGACATACGCACACTGCCTTCTCCCGCCTTATTTTTTTACACAGGCAGATTAGATCAAATAGAAGTATCATGCTAAAATTTGGAATTATTCTGGGTTCGTTTGGCCTTTTTTATACATTAATTGAGTTTGTGCGCATTTAATGTTCATAATTCAAATTTGAACTACAGGCACATGCTCAAGTGCACCAAAGTTGGTTGAAAAAATCGCATGTGTGTCCTTGGGTGAATTTCTTGGTCCCACGCAAGAAATGGAAATGAAATTCAAACATCTGGGCGTCGTGGCTCGGCTGGAAAGATTGAGGAACTTGGTTTTTTAATTCCTGTAAATCCAAAACACGCCTGAAAATCATGAAACTTGGCATGGTGTCATGACATGGCACCGACATGCTGCGGTAATCTTTTTGACCGATTTGCCAAGGCGCACATATTAACAATCAACAAACACATTTTGGAACAAGTGCTGTCACGTTACAAATCGGAAACACAAGTATTATTGAAACTGTGGGTGTTCTACTTACCAATTACGTGCCGCCACGCGTCCCCTTATTTATTGGCTAGGAGGTGCCGTGCGGGGTGGCTATTTGAGTATGGGAGGCGTCCGATCAGAAACCTGCGCGTTCTCATCGGGAGGAGAGCCCTTTAACCTCCACCCGTCGCTCACCTCCCTCCCAACGTCTCCATTAATGGCGCCCGAGCTCTTGTTCTACGGCGTGCCTATATGTCTCACTGGACTGAGATTTAAGAGAGAAAAATGAAAATATAAAAATAAAGTTTTGCACAGTTCTTGATGTAAGATCCGACGGACCTATATAGCATCGACTGCGACTTATAGCGAGCATGATGAATATAAGGACGATGATAGTGGATAATAATTGTCTTACATATTTAGGAACATAATTAAAATCCCCGCAAAAAGGAACATAATTAAAAAAGGCCACTTGCGGCAATGCCCGAAATACATAAGGGCAAAAGAAGAAGGATGATAACGATCTGGCTCGCTGATCTCTACTTTCATGATGCGTTGTTGTAGGCCGCGGGAACTAGGCTCCGCAGCGAGCGGCGATGAGCTCTTTCTTGTCCTCAAGATGCTTCTTGAGAGCACCCACGGATTCCTCCACCAACCTTTTGCGCTCGATGTGCAGCATGGCATTCTTGTTCATAAGTTTCTCGATGATGACGCCGGTCCTCTTCAACAAGGCAGTGGTCCCCCCCTACTGCTACGCACTTCCAACTATATTCGCCCTCAGCAGGTCATGCTCGGCCCGGAGCTTCCCATTGCTCTCATTTAGTTGTCGGATGACGCTGGCAAAAGAGGCTTTCATGTCATCCTGCAACCTGACCCAGCCGGAGATCTGATCCATCTGGCTATGGATGATCGCATGCATGCGCCTATAAGAGTCCTCGCCTTCTCGCGAGACATTTTCCCAGGCTGCCGCGGCGTGGGAGGACATCTCTGCTGCATCCGCGGCACAGTGGGACATCTCTTCTGCTTCTGCGACGCAGCTGGACCAGTCTGCCACATTGATGGTGCGGCGGGACCTGCGTGCTGCTTCTGTGGCGCGGCAGGACCTCTGTGCTGCTACGGCCGCGCGATGGGACATGCCGGCTGCATTCGCGGCGAGGCGGAACATCTCTCGTGCTTCCACTTCCATGCTCGCATCTCCCTGGTGGCAATCTCTCGACCGAGAACTCACGCTGGCCATGGCTGACGCAAGGGAACGATTATGAATGACTTGTTTTTTTGTGGATGAGGAGTTGAGGAGGAATGTGTAGTCATCTTGGAGTAGTAGTATTTATAACCGAGTAGTAATACACTCCTGAGTGGGAAACCGTTTAGGTTTTGATCGGTGTGAACAGGTTTGCAATTTGGAGTGTGACGGGATGCATGCTCAAAATTTACTGACGGTTATAAGTGCGACACTATTCCCAGAAGGCGTAACGTGGGCACGTACGCCTTCTCGGCCGCGTACGTGGCGTTTGCACCATACGGTGCACCACAATAGGCAATGTCAGCACATGTCTTGTTCCAACAACCATGCGCACTCGTTATTACCATCGTGCACGCTTCTTTTAATTGGAATGTGTGTGCCCGTCTAGCGCACACACATTGATATATCTAACTGTTTCAGTTTGTTGTGGCTAATCACAAACAGTTCATCCATGTGAAGTGTATGCCATAAATCACAGACACTTTGATCTGGCTGACCCGTTTCTGTTCTGCTGCCTAATCACAAACAGTTAATCCTTCTGAAGCATATGTCCTCAATCGCACACACCTTTATCTAGCTGTCCGTTTCTATTATTCCTCCTCATCACAAACAGTTCATCCGAGTGAACCATATGTTGTATATTGCACACGCCTTCATCTGGCTGCTCATTTCTTTTGTTCCACCTCATCGCAAACAGTTCATTGAACTGAACTGTATGCCCTGCATCGCATATGCAACTAAAATCTAAATCGTGTTTGCTGGCTCCGCCATCGCAAATGTTTTACACCATTTTTGACAGCTCTTTTACACCACCGTTTGCGATTATTGCATCCCACATAGTTTCGTCTAAGGGTCTCTGATCATAGTGTCGTGTTAGCAGCATCCTGCAGTAGTGTATAAAAGAAAACCGAAAAAGATTTCTCGATTCTTCTTCTTGCTTGTTGGGAGCTTTCCTGTGTAAATAGTTTTTATCACTTTTGTTTTTCCTTCTTTAATTTGCTTTCTTCTAGAAAAACTAAAAACTCCAAAAAATTTTCAGTGTGTTTCTCTAAATTTTTTCTGTTTATTGAGTCATACCAAGGAGACCACGATGAAAATGTTGAGTGGCTCTCATATGCATTATTGTTGATCTAACAAAGAGCCCAAATTACCTTGTCTTTTCTTTTCAAATAAAATGTTTGGAGATTCCAGCTTAGTCCAGGACACTCTTGCACTATTAGTATTTTCATATCGTTCGGTCGTGCAAGTGAAAGGCAATAATGACGATATTTGGTGAACTGGCCATGGCAGAGAGAAACGGGTATGAACTCAACTTGTTCTTTTCTTGTAAATATGTTTAACCTAGTATCCATGATACAACATATTATAATCAAACATGTTTGCAATGAAAATTAGAGATTATAGTTTCGCATGCCATGCTTAACTAGCTAGGAGTGGATAATGATTTATCTTGGATGTCAATATTATGATGATATGGTATCCTCCTCTTAATATTTCGACTTGCTTGACTTGGCACATGTTCATGCATGTAGTTGAGTCAAATCAACATAGCCTCTATGATATTTATGTTCATGGTATTCATATCCTACTCATGCTAGTATCCAATGTTCATTATGCATAATGCATGTTCATGAGCGTTTTCGCTCTCTAGTTGGCCGCTTCCCAATCTATTTGCTAGCCTCTGCCTGTACTAAGCGAAAATACTGCTTGTGCATCAAAATCCTAAAACCCAAGTTATCACAGATGAGTCCACCATACCTAGCTATATGCAGTATTACCCTGTCGGTTCTAAGCAAATTTGCATGTTCCACCTCTATTTTTTTTGAATAAATATCCTTTTTTGTGTGCCTAGATTGTTCATAGAGTGACAGGGGGTAGCCAGTATCTTTCATGCTAAGCAGGTTATTCTCATGATGAGTGTTTATTCACTTGTCCTTGCATGAGAGGGGTGGTAATAGGGATTCCCAGTCCCAAAATAAAAAATTGCAAATAATTAAACAAAACTTCCCCAGGATTGATGTTGGTATGGACGGTACCCGTGGATTCGGCTAGCCATGGAGTGTGATTGTTGGTGGAGGGGGAGTAAACCTTTAGTTTTATTGCTTGGGATCCGCCACTAATGTGTTTAGCATGGAAGATATTGCTAACTTTTGGTCGTGACGTAAACAGGAAGGGTGCATTTCTCAAAATTTCATTTACCTCTATTTTAAAAACCGAGCTCTGGCACCGTTGCAAATCCTTGCTTCCCTCTACGAAGGGACTATCTATTTAATTTTATGTTCAGTCATCACCTTCTCAAATAAGCACCAGATTCTCAGAGCACTATTGTCATCCTCATGCATTGTGTATAGTTAATGTTGGATGCATCATGACTGTATATTTTCTACCATGAATTACAATGTTTAGTCGCTGCTTGAACTTTGGAGGTGCTCTGCATTTATATTTTGTGGTCTCAGAAAGGGCTAGCGAGATACCACTATTGTCATATTATATCATGGTTGTTTTGATAGGGTGTTGTCATTTGAGATATTTTATTATTGCTCGTTAGTTGATTATGTATTGACATGAGTTAATATAATTTTTAAGAGTTATTATTGACATGGTTAGTTATAATCTTTGCTGAAAACCTGGGTGCTACTTAAGCTTATTTATGTAAACTAGAGCAAAAGAGTTCGTAAAAGTTTTTCTTTTTCACTTTCAGTTTATCAACTGAATTGCTTGAGGACAAGCAAAGGTTTAAGCTTGGGGGAGTTGATACATCTTCGTTGTATCTACTTTTCCTAATGATTTTCCTCTTGTTTTGGACTCTAATTTGCATGATTTGAATGAAACTAACCCGGACTGACGCTGTTTTCAGCATAACTACCATGGTGTTGCTTTTGTGCAGAAATAAAAGTTCTCGGATTGGAACAAAACTTTTTGGAGATTTATTTCAGAATAAAAGAAAAATACTAGAGCCAAGAACCACCGGAGGGGGCCCTGGGTGAGCACAACCCACCAGGGCGCTTCCTTCCTACCCCGGGTAGCAAAAGTCATGAGATTAGTTATTTAAAACGGGCCTTCTACCTTGGATTGCTTTGGCCCATTTGACTGGATTCCCAGTATGGCACCTTGCCCATAAAAGATAACTACTAACTTCGGTGAAGGAAGAAGA
The DNA here is from genome assembly GCF_002162155.2 of Triticum dicoccoides. Taxonomy (NCBI): domain Eukaryota; kingdom Viridiplantae; phylum Streptophyta; class Magnoliopsida; order Poales; family Poaceae; genus Triticum; species Triticum dicoccoides. The sequence goes on from NC_041382.1 coordinate 336,622,664, forward strand.
AAGCTCCCAAGAGAAGTGAAGTCATCAACCTGGTATTAGTTTACCAATCTAAAACTCAAGTGATACAGGTCAGGATGGGAAGAAAGAAGCGATTTCCTCGAATTTGCTTTCGAAAAGGTGTAGCTGCATGGAACAAAATCTACTAGAGCCAAGAACCACCTGGTGGCCCCGCAGACCCTGATTCCGACTCCATAAATACCTTTTTTGAGAAAAAAATTAGGGAGGAAGAATTATCTCGTTTCACGATATGAAGCCACTGCCCCTCCAGTTCTTCATCGGGAGGCCATATCTGGAGTCCGTTTTGGGCTCTTGAGAGGGGGATCTTCGATCTTCGTCATCACCAACCCTCCTTCATTGCCAACTCCATGATGCTCTCCACCGGGATTGAGTAATTCCTTCGTAGGCTCGCTGGTCGGTGAGGAGTTGGATGAGATTCATCATGTAATCGAGTTAGTTTTGTTAGGGCTTGATCCCTAGTATCCACTATGTTCTGAGATTGATGTTGATATGACTTTTCCATGCTTAATGCTTGTCACTTTGGGCCTGGGTGCCATGATTTCAGATCAGAACCGTTTACGTTTCACCATTATATCTATGTTCTAGATCCGGTCTTGCAAGTTATATTCACCTATTACGTGTTATGATCCGTAAACCCTGGAGTGACAATAGTCGGGATAGTTTCTGGTGATGACCATATTTTGAGGAGTTCATGTCTTCACTACGTGTTAATGCTTTGTTCTGGTTCTCTATTAAAAGGATCCCTTATTATCCCTTAGTTTCCTTACGAACCCCGCTGCCACGGGAGGGTAGGACAAAAGATGTCATGCAAGTTCTTTTCATAAGCACGTATGACTATTTACGGAATACATGCCTACATTATATTTATGAACTGGAGCTAGTTTGCATTGCCCTAGGTTATGACTGTTACATGATGAATATCATCCAACGAATCCACCGATCCAATGCCTATGAATTTCTCTTATATTGTTCTTGTTAAGTTACCACTGTTGCTGCTACTGCTACACTTGCTACAAAATCACTGCTATCACTGTTACCGTTACTATTGCTATTACCACTATTATCAAAACTATCATATTACTTTGCTACTAATCACCTTGCTGCAGATAATTAATCTCTAGGTGTGGTTTTGACAAATCAGCTGCTAATACTTGCAAATATTCTTTGGTTCCCCTTGTGTCGAATCTATAAATTTGGGTTGAATACTCTACCCTCGAAAACTATTGCAATCCCCTATACTTGTGGGTTATCAGGCATTGATTTTTGATGACATTCCTATAAGTCCTAGTTTGTCGACTTAGTCGTGAGGCCAACGCATCTTTGTAGTAGCTTGAGAGGGGTTGAGTGGGACGAGAGACGTGAGATTTTTTGCCCAGGTTTGGTCCCTCATGGTCATGGTAAAAGCCTACATTTTGCTTCATTGATATTGATCATGGTGATGCTCATGAATACAAGGGTGCTCTTTGTCTACCTTTATATCGAGAGCTATTGACTTGTCTGTATCAAACTCCCTCTTCAGGTGCCCCGCCCCTCCTTATATAAGTTAAAGGGGCGGGTTACATGACTAGTCCTAGTAGGATTAGGATTACTGTATTACAAGTGGAGTCCTAGTCTTGCTTCCTTTGTAAGGGTATATTCCTTATGCCTTTCCTCTTAAGCCGGCCTACCATAAATGAGATGGCCTTCTGGGCCTTGGGCCTTATCATCCATCTGACCCGCCATCGGGGTCATCAGTGAGTCGCCAAACCAGTGAGTTGCCAGTCTTCGGGTGGGTTACCAATGAAGCGCCAAGTCTCGGCCAGGTCATATATCCAGCCGGTTCATACCGCGGGGTATATCCCCGACATTAGCCCCCAGTTTAATTTGGATTTATCCATGTTAAGTTGATCCTGCAAAATAAACACAAGAACAAATTTGACAGGTTGTGCTCCGGGTTGAAAGTTTTTCTGAACCAGCACCTGATCATCCTTAAATCCTTGTCATTTCCTTCTTGATACATGTCCATGATCTTATAGCAAATCTCCTTTAGCAGATATGTTCAAACTTTGCCAGTGCAAAAAATCTAGGTACTTCTTCTAGAAAGTACGGGTCAATAGGCTAGCTTAAAAACAATTTGCTGACATTGGTTTCTTGCTGAAAAATATTGTAAAGAACAATCCATTTGATTCAGCTTCCAATACTCTAGTTTGACAAAAAATATTGGTCTTGAAATACTCATCTGATTTTCAGCCGGCTTGAAGATGTAGATGTTGCCGATTTATGATTGCCAAAATTGTCGGGTTATAAACAGATGATGCCTGGTCATGATTGTTGCAGATGCCGGGTCAACCTTATGGTGACTTGGCGCTTGCTTTTGTAAATGTAGCTTTCCAATCATTGAGGAAATAAAATTTGCAAATTCCTCCACTAAAAATATGATACCTGGTTTGCTCAAAATTGAGAACCTGAAGAAGTTTCACCCTTATATTCTATCACCTGTACCCCCAAGTCTCAAGAGGGGAACGTAGTGATAGTTTTAAGACTTGCTTCACTATAAATATTGCAACTTTGGAGAAATACAATTTGTTCATGTAGATCGCCAATGATAAACTGACCATTTTGTACTTCCCATGTGTAGCCCCCAAGTGCCAGGTCATTATGTAATAATGAGCAAGGACTTTGTATGTAGTTCATTGAAAATAATAGCATATGATGTAGCTCCCAAGTTTCGGGTTACCTTTGACAGCAGCAATTAGTAGCCCCCAAGGGCCAGCTCATTACGATGTGATGAGTCGGGTCTTCAATAAGGCGAGTTAAAAATGACCTTGCATTAGCCCCCAAGTGTCATGGTGCATGCTTTCAGCGACATGTGACTTCCATATTTGATATAATCATGATTTGAATAATGTAGCCCCCAAGTGCCGGGTCGTCTGCCTGCAGTGACTCAAGACTATTCCTTCCATTTTAAAATAAAACCATATCCATTGTCCAGATGATGTTGCTGAAAGCCTTTGCATATTCAATATTGAACCATGCTCTTTGCTGTGAACTGGTATTCTTGGATAAATCAATAATAGCCATTGCTCTAAAGCGTCTTTGAAAACCTCAATCATAATATTGGTTATTGATAACCATGATAAAAATCCAGCCATGTTGGCTATTAAATATTTGAATAATACAATCCGGTATGAAAACCTCCATCATTCAATACTATAATAAAAATCCAGCCAAATTTGGATATTAAATATTTGAATCCGTTGACAAGTAAATCCGGAGTTAAATACCCGGCGGCTCTTGGCCGATGGCGACTTAATGCACATCCCTTGTAATCCAGGATTTTTGTAACCCGATGGCTTATAGCCTTTGTAAAAAGCAAGAACTGATAATCCTTTTGAAACACCAACTTTAACCTTTGATGATGGGCTTGCATTTAATCATTTGTGTAAACCATAGCTCTGCATATCCTGCACAAAATTTAAACAACATATGCCCTGGCGACTTAACGTCAAAAGCCAGGGCGAGTAACAACCCAAACATAATATAGTCTTATGCAATTTATAGAAAATACTAGAATTAAGGCCATCGAAGCCAAACTGTACTGGTGACTTAAAGTCAAAAGCCAGGGCGGGTTATCAAACCTCGCATGTTCTTATAACAATTAAAAACATACATGTAAAATTGGCTCATACTGCCGGCTTACATCGCCATATCCAGCGAGGGTGACAACCCAAAGATTTATAGGCGCTTGATTCCAAAGTATACTGGCGACTTATCATCAAAAGCCAGGGCGGGTAATCAAACCCCAAATATTCATACAATTATTGGAAGACATACCTGTAGACTGATACCATGGTGATACCTTGATAGTTATAATCTGGAGTGGGTATTGACCCATAGGCATGAAATATCATGATTTTGATTACTCAATGCAAAATATCCCGGCGGCTTACAATCCGCTATCAGGGCGGGTTACCAACCCAATACGCTCAATTATGAGTCATATAATCAAGGCTACATGGCCTGAATTGCACCAAATATACTTGAGCAAAAGAAATCGTTGATGGACACAAAGCCAAAGTGTCCAGAAGAAAATAATTTCATAAAAAGTCAAGTGCTTTTATAGGCCGCACAACCTTAAAATTCAAGTGCTTTCATGGGCCGCATAGGCGCTAAGATTCAAGTGCTTTCATAGGCCGCACAGCCTTAGAGTTGTCCTCGCTTACTATAAGCCGACCCTCACATGACAAACCATCATTTTAACCTATACAATGGTCTTAGTTTAAATATTGACTATTAAGAGTACGACGAGTCATTCAGGATTACCTGGTGGAGTAGCATCGTGCAGACAGGCAGCTCAAAACTCAGTTATGGCAAGGAAGCTGGTCAAGTGGGTATGAAAGCTATACTCATTTAGTAGGAAGCCCCCAAGTGTCCTCTGGCATGTAAGCCGATCAAGAGGGTAAGCATAGCTATGCTCATTGAGCAGGAAGCCCCCAAGTGACCTATAATATGGCATGTAAGCCGATCAAGAGGGTAAGCATTGCTATGCTCATTGAGCAGGAAGTCCCCAAGTGACCTATAATATGGAATGTAAGCCGATCAAGAGGGTAAGCATAGCTATGCTCATTGAGCAGGAAGTCTCCAAGTGACCAATAATATGGCATGCAAGCCGATCAAGAGGGTAAGCATAGCTATGCTCATTGAGAAGGAAGCCCCCAAGCGACCCATACTATGTAAGCCAATAAGGCAGGATACCCATGTTTAAACTGCGCATCCTGTCAACAAGTTCTCTTTGGCAACCTTCAATTTTTTCTGAGAACTCGAACTTGCGAGAGATGGATTCTTCTTGAACCGGATGTTAAGCTGGATATTAAGAGCTCAAGACTTTGTGAGAGACAGATTTCCCTTGAGCCGGATATTGACCCGGAATCTCTTCTTATAACCCGGAAACTTTCTTTTGAGCTAGAACTTTCTGATTGCTCACCACTTTTTAAGCCGGAAATTTTCTAACGGTCTTTAAATTTGCACTAGTGTGGCAGTAATTCCCGAGACCGGGTTATTTTTACTCTAATGACCCGGGGTTCTTGAATTTGCTGAAACTGGCAAAACTTGTTAAGTCATGTCTGTGTAGCCCCCGAGTCTTAAGAGAACTCAAGGAGTTGGCTTGAGATTCTTCATTTTTGGCCATAGCATAAGATGCATATCCTTGGCGCTGATAACCCGATGTAAATCCACAGAAGGTTGAGGTCAACTGCGGCAGGTTATAAATGATCCCGTATGAGCTGTGTCAGTAACTCGGCTAATGGTTCATCCCAGCTGACTATTGAAGTTAACCAAACTGCAGTGGCGGCAACTTGTGCGCCTGCCCATCGAACCATCTGGTGCAGACAGAGGCTGATAATATATTATGACTTTCTTTAGAGTTGTTGGAATAGACCGGGCAGCAGGAGCGGTGACTTGCGTGCACTCATTAAGCTGTTTGTGTGAGCAGTCATGGCTCTGATTTGTTGATGTATATGCAGGAGTCGACCGTGTCATTAGAAGACGGCACGGACGCAGGCGAGTCAACTGCATGCATGGGCATATGAGTCAGCCATGGCGTTGTAAGCCGATGCAGATGGGCGAGTCAATTGCAGGCGTGTCAAACCACGTGGACGGGCGAGTGAATCACAGGCACAGTAAGCCGCGCGGACGGGCACGTCAAACGCAGGCGCCGTATATATCCATGACACAACCATTACTCTTGCCGTGAACAATTGTCCTGCGTCAAAAAATTAAGCAAGCCAGAGTACTTGTTCTTTAAAGAATAAAAACATAGCAATAAAAATTGACTGGACAGAATTCACCTGATTTGTTTGGACGATAGATGATCCGTTCCATGAACCACTTCCATTACTTGCAATGTCAATTTTAACCACTCTCTCCTGCCCTTGCAAAAGGGCGTCAACCACAACAAGTGAAAACATGGTGGCTCAGAACGAGGCCGATTGGGGCAGCTCAGCACGAGGTCATAGTGACGATAGCGGATGCAGCGGCTTGAAGCACGATCGTAGCAGAGCCTGGAACCGGGCGGCTCATGTCGGTGTACAAAAGTAGGGGTCCCTTTTTGTACCCCTTTACCTGTGTGCGGGCAGTCGCAGCCCCACGCCCGTGGCCACACTTGGCGGGGCAGAAGAAGCCAAGGTTACCAGAGCCATGCTCAAGAACAGGAGCATGAAGAACTGAGGGGCGAGGTGAAACTCCCCCGGCAAGGTCCTTGCCGGGCGCGACCTTCACGGCCCCGGCAAGAACCTTACCGGGGCAACTTGCCCAACGCCAGCAGGGCTGCCACCCTTGGGCCTAAGAGTTCTGACGCCCTCAACCACATTGGAACCAAAGCTCAGGAGGCGCCTCCGTGGTGGCATGAAGATCTCTGTGAAGACCAAGAACATACAAGACTGGATGAGAATCAGAAGATGAAGATCCTCGGCAAGATCCTTGCCGAGGATACCCACGAGACCCCCCCGGCAAGACCCTTGCCGGGGATGCCCACGACGCCGCGGCAAGACCCTCGCCGTGGCCCCGGCAAGACCCTTGCCAAAGACATCCGCAGGGCCGCAGCCAGCCCCACACCTTCCAAGACTCCACCGCCGTTCCCACACAGCTGTCAGTTCGGATGCGCGTCGAAGCCAGGCAAGGCGGTGACAGCTGGGACGAGCTTCCTTGCCGTCCCCGATAAAGAAAGAAGGGCACATTGGCAGCACATTAAATGCATTTGTCCTATGGTGCCAGGAGATAGACTCGACTACTGTACAACTTTACACCTGTTGTGTGCCACTGTGGCAGCCCCTTTTGACTATAAAAGGAGGCCCGTAGCATACTGAGAGAGAATTCAGACTTTTTGGACCCTACATGCTTTGTAGCTAGGCCAAGAACACCAGATAAACATAAACTAGCAGGAGTAGGGTATTACACATCACTTGCGGGCCGAACCTGGATAATCCCCCGTGTTGATCCCTCAAACCCGCTCTTTCCACAGCCCCACGCCCGCCAACCCTAGCAAAAGGGATTCTTAATAATCCTGTAGGTGTTGTTTCCCCTGACATCTTTGGCGCGCCAGGTAGGGGGCGCAAGCTGTGAAAATCCGGTTTGAAGGTTAGCACACCGACTTCATCATCACCATGCTCCCCAAGAGAAAGGGTACCACAGCGATCAGCTCGTCCGGGGCCGGCCCGTTTGCGCCAGCGCGAGCAGGCGGCTGGGTGGCCATGGATGGAGCCGGAGACGTGGCCCGCGAGCATCCACGACATTCTAGCGATCGGAGCCAGGCGAGCGGCATCATCTGAATCCGAGACGATGAGCCACACGCCGCTGGGTCCGGGGGCAGGGCCGTGCTACCCACGGGCAGCGCGGCAGCCTCTACGGCACCCCAGCTAGCACCCATGCCACGCCTTTCCTAGGTCGCGCGCGATGAGAAACACCGCGATGCCGGAGCCCCCGGGCACCACCGTGGAAAGAGCCCTGTGCGCCACTCGCAGGACGAACCAGGCCGGCGTGCATTCTCGGACGCCGGTGCAGGCAGTGTGCGACCGCGAGACCGTGACAGAGCCCCTTCTAACCCGGTTAGAAGTCGGAGTGAGTCACGGTCTATGCAGCTCTCGCCACCGCCTACGCCGGCAGAAGCGCTGGCGCGTGTGCAGCTGCTCCTCGACTTCCCCCTGCTATGGAGAAGCTCGACGAGTGGAGGGCCACCATCCGAAGCCTTGTCAGCTTTGCCGGCAAAGATGAGCCACTCCCAATGGGGCCCTCGCGCCAGCATCCTGCCGAGCCAGTGCATGCCGGCGGTGGGGGGACCAAAGACGCTGCAACCACGATGCACTCTCCCCCTCCCCCTCGTGACCGCGACAGCAGCCACCGGACCGTTGGGCCAACGTCAGGGACAACGTTTCCACCGCGTCGTCCGACCCGCTAACCCGTTGCGACCAACATCAAGTCCTTCAGGAACGGGCCCAGGAAGATGCTCGAACTACCATCGAACGACGATGGGAGATGCGCCATTAGTCAGATCGGCGCGCGGGGCCTACTATGGACCACCCAGCGCCGGGGTGCCCCTTGGACCTGCCTTACGAGGCGGGTTGTCCAGCCTTTACCCGAGAGCTGCGGTAGTTCCAGTGGCCCTCCCACCACACGTTCAAGCCCGATGTTGGCGAGAAGTACAACGACAAGACCCATCCATCAGAGTTCCTCAGCATCTACACCATCACAATGCAAGCTACTGGAGCTCGCAACGACAAGGTGCTTGGCAATTACTTCCCGTTGGCACTCAAACCCAACGTCATGTCGTGGTTGATGCACTTGCCAGTGGATTCCATTTCTTCTTGGCCGGATTTGTGTCATGAGTTTATTGGTGCCTTCACTGGAGGCCACCAAGCTCATGGCCAGGCAAGCGATTTGCATATCACCCCCTAGAAAGAAGGTAAAAACTTGCGCAAGTACATACAGAGGTTCAGCCAGGTGCAGTACAACATCCCAAATGTTCATCCCGCCGCTGTCATCAGCGCATTCCATCAGAATGTGCGCAACCGGAAAATGTGTGAAGAGTTGGCGATGAACAAGGTAAAGGATGTGGCCGAACTTTATGTTCTGGCCGATAGATGTGCTTGAGCTAAAGAGGGGAGGAAGTACCCCGACGAAGACGTCGATGGGGAAACCGACTCCACAGACGAAGACACCGCCGCCCCGACAAAGAAGGGCCGGCGCCGCAATAGGAAACGTAAGGGCAAGATTGTGCTTGCCGTTGAGGGATCCGGCGAGCCCGACGCCGCCAAAAAGGCCAAGGCTGACGACCCCGGCGAGGTGATCAAAGTGCTGGTTGACAGTGGGGCCGGTTTGGCACCGAGGATCACCCTGGTCGCACAACTGCGGTCGGGTGTTTGCCGTTGTTGGTTTCACCAACAATACGCAACCTCAAGGTGATCAAAGTGCTGGTTGACGGTGGGGCCAGTTTGAATTTGATCTCGCCCGCTGTGATCAAGAAGCTGCAGATTCCTGAAGGAGATCTCGCGGAGACGGGCACGTTCCAAGGGGTCAACCCGGGAAGGAGTCAGCCGAAAGGTAAAATCACGTTGCCCGTTGATACGTCTCCAACATATCTATAATTTTTGATTGTTCCATGCTATTATATTATCTGTTTTGGATGTTAATGGGCTTTATTTTACATTTTTATATTATTTTTGGGACTAACCTATTAACCCAAGGCCTAGTGCAAATTGCTGTTTTTTTTGCCTATTTTAGTGTTCTGCAGAAAAGGAATATCAAATGGAGTCCAAACGGAATGAAACCTTCGGGAGCGTGACTTTTGGAACAAACGTGATCCAGAGGACTTGGAGTGGAATTCAAGAAACGAACGAGGAGTCCACTAGGCAGGGGGGCGCACCTACCCCCAGGGCACACCCTCCCCCGTCGTGGGCCCCTCGTGGCTCAACCGACCTACTTCTTCCTCCTATATATGTTCACATACCCCAAAAACATCCAGGAGCACCATGAAGCCCTATTTCCACCGCCGCAACCTTCTGTACCCAAGAGATTCCATCTTGGGGCCTTTTTCGGAGCTCCTCCGGAGGGGGCATTGATCACGGAGGGCCTCTACATCAACTCATGGCCCCGCCGATGATGTGTGAGTAGTTTACTTCAGACCTTCGGGTCCATAGTTAGTAGCTAGATGGCTTCTTATCTCTCTTTGGATCTCAATACAAAGTTCTCCTCGATCTTCTTGGAGATCTATTCGATGTAACTCTTTTTGCGGTGTGTTTGTCGAGATCCGATGAATTGTGGGTTTATGATCAAGTCTATCTATGAACAATATTTGATTCTTCTCTGAAATCTTTTATGCATGATTGGTTATCTTTGCAAGTCTCTTAGAATTATTAGTTTGGTTTGGCCTATTAGATTGATCTTTCTTGCAATGGGAGCAGTGCTTAGCTTTGGGTTCAATCTTGCGGTGCTCGATCCCAGTGACAGAAAGGGAAACGACACGTATTGTATGGTTTCCATCAAGGATAAAAAGATGGGGTTTATATCATATTGCTTGAGTTTATCTCTCTACATCATGTCATCTTACCTAAGCCGTTACTCTATTCTTATGAACTTAATACTCTAGATGCATGCTGGATAGCGGTCGATGTGTGGAGTAATAGTAGTAGATGCAGGCAGGAGTCGGTCTACTTGTCGCGGACGTGATGCCTATATACATGATCATGCCTAGATATTCTCATAATCATTCACTTTTCTATCAATTGCTCGACAATAATTCGTTCACCCACCGTAATACTTATGCTATCTTGAGAGAAGCCACCATTGAAATCTATGGCCCCGAGTCTGTTTTCCATCATATAAGTTTCCAATCTATTTTACTTTGCAATCCTTACTTTCAATCTATATCATAAAGATACCAAAAATATTTATCTTATCATTATTATCTCTATCAGATCTCACTCTCGTAAGTGACCGTGAAGGTATTGACAACCCCTTTATTGCGTTGGTTGGGAGGTTCTTATTTGTTTGTGTAGGTACGAGGGACTTGCGTGTGGCCTCCTACTAGATTGATACCTTGGTTCTCAAAAACTAAGGGAAATACTTATGCTACTTTGCTGCATCACCCTTTCCTCTTCAAGGGAAAACCAACACAGTGCTCAAGAGGTAGCAAGAAGGATTTCTGGCGCTGTTGCCGGGGAGTCTACACACAAGTCAAGACATACCAAGTACCATCACAAAATCTTATCCCTCGCATTACATTATTTGCCATTTGCCTCTTGTTTTCCTCTCCCCCACTTCACCCTTGCCGTTTTATTCGCCCTCTTTTCCGTTCGCCTCTTTTTCCTTCCTGCCTTCTCTGTGCTCGTTCTTTTTTGCTATTTGTTGCCTTCATGTCTGAAACTAGGGAGGTTATCATTGATAAGGATAATAATATGAAAAACTTTGATGCTATTGATGATCCTCTTGAAAATTCCACTATTTTACATACTAAAAGGTTTTAGATTGGTAGCGGCAATATTATTGGGAAGGGAGTTATTCAAGATTTCTTTACTTGTGCCAGTGCTTTGCCCACCATGAGCGGATCTATCCTTCATAAAACTAGTAGTCTCGCGGATGCTATATCTTTGCTCATAGTTGAACTTGAAAGACAATTTTTACATATGCATCCTTCCATACAAAGGATTTTCCTAGAATTTTCTAATATTGAGCATTCTTCTGTTAAGCGAGCAGCAACCATCTTTTTAGCTCATGAGTTCAGATTTATAATAAAATAAGCCAATGAAATTTTTGCGCATTATAGGGTGGATGCTGGCCGTCCTCCCATAGAAGCAATCATTTTTTATCAAGAAGACATTATGCGTTTACGATCTCTAGATCATGTTGCTTTTAATGAAGACCTTAGAAAAAAGGTTCCTACTGATGTTCTTGTTAATAGGATCTCTGAACTTAATGATAATTTTGCTATCCAGGACAATGGGGTAGGTTTTTCCCTTGAACAAAAGCTCATGTCTTTTTGTCAAAAGAATGCTTATAATGATGAATTGGTTGTACAATATGAGGGGCCAAAGGAGGAACCAACACCTCCCGAGCTTGATCTTGGGGAATTTTGTCCCATTAAATTTTAGCCCTTTTGATTACTTTTGCTTGCCACAAAGAAATCTTGCTGCTGAACGTAGGGAGTATGAGATGAGTTTTCGCGATTTACCTTATCATTATCATGGTAATACCTAGATCTATCCTTGCTTTTATGCCTAGCTTGGGGCATTAAACGATAGCGCTTGTTGGGAGGCAACGCAATTTTATTTTTGTTTCTTTATTTTTGATTCTGTTTAGTAATAAATAATTCATCTAACCTCTGTTTAGATGTGGTTTTATGCTTTAATTAGTGTTTGTGCCAAGTTGAACCTTTGGGAAGACTTGGGGAAAGTCTTTGCGATCTTTCTGTAAAAGACAGAAACTTTAGCGCTCACGAGAATTGCTGCCATTTTTTACTGGAGAGTGATATTTAGTTAATTATTGTTGAAGATGATTAATAGATAATTTCCTCACGTCCAGAAATTTATTTTAGAATTTTTGGGGTTCCAGAAGTATTCGAAACCTACATATTAGTACAGACTATTCTGTTTTTGACAGATTCTGTTTTTCGTGTGTTGTTTGCTTATTTTGATGAATCTATGGCTAGTAATAGAGTTTATAAACCATAGAAAAGTTGGAATACAGTGTGTTTAACACCAATATAAATACAATACCTTGAAGTGGTGGTTTGTTTGCTTTTACTAATAGAGCTCACGAGATTTTCTTTTAAGTTTTGTATTGTGAAGTTTTCAAGTTTTCGGTAAAGATTTGATGGATTATGGAATAAGGAGTGGAAAGAGCCTAATCTTGGGTATTCCCAAGGCACCCCAAGGTAAAATCCGAGGAAAACCAAAATCCTAAGCTTGGGGATGCCCTAGAAGGCATCCCCTCTTTCATCTTCGTCCATCGGTAACATTACTTGGAGCTATATTTTTATTCGCCACATGATATGTGTTTTGCTTGGAGCGTCTTGTATGATTTGAGTCTTTGCTTTTTAGTTTACCACAATCATCCTTGCTGTACACACCTTTTGGAAGAGACACACATGAATTGGAATTTATTATAATACTCTATGTGCTTCATTTATATCTTTTGAGTTGGATAATTTTTGCTCTAGTGCTTCGCTTATATCTTTTAGAGCACGGCGGTGGTTTTATTTTATAGAAATAATTGATCTCTCATGCTTCACTTATATCATTTTGAGAGTCCTTTAGAACAGCATGGTAATTCACTTTGGTTATAAATTTTAAATGCTAAGAGAAGTTGGATGCTTGATAGATGGTTTTGAGATATAAAGGTGGTAATATTACAGGTGTGCTAGTTCAGTAATTGTGAAATTGATGAATACTTGTGTTGAAGTTGGCAAGTACCATAGCATGCACGTATGGTAAACTTTGTGTGACAAATTTGAAGCAAGGGGTGTTCTTTGATTGCTTTCCTTATGAGTGGCGGTCGGGGACGAGCGATGGTCTTTCCCTACCAATCTATCCGCCGAGGAGCATGCGCGTAGTGATTGGTTTTGATGACTTGTAGATTTTTTCAATAAGTATGTGAGTTATTTATGACTAATGTTGAGTCCATGGATTATGCGCACTCTCACCCTTCCATCATTGCTAGCCTCTTCGGTACCGTGCATTGCCCTTTCTCACCTTGAGAGTTGGTGCAAACTTCGCCAGTGCATCCAAACCCCGTGATATGATACGCTCTATCACACATAAGCCTCCTTATATCTTCCTCAAAACAACCACCATACGTACCTATTATGGCATTTCCATGGCCATTTCGAGATATATTGCCATGCAACTTTCCACCGTTCCATTTATTATGACACGCACATCATTGTCATATTGCTTTGCATGATCATTTAGTTGACATCGTATTTGTGGCAAATCCACCATGCTAAAAAAATTCATACATGTCACTCTTGATTCATCGAAATCCCGGTGCACCGCCGGAGGCATTCACATAGAGTCATATTTTGTTCTAAGCATCGAGTTGTAATTCTTGAGTTGTAAGTAAATAAAAGTGTGATGATCATCACTAGAGCATTGTCCCATGTGAGGAAAGGATGATGAAGACTATGATTCCCCCACAAGTTGGCATGAGACTTCGGACGAAAAAAAAGAGGCCATAAAAAGAGAAAAGAAGGCCCAAATAAAAAAATGAGAGAAAAAGAGAGAAGGGACAATGTTACTATCCTTTTTCCACACTTGTGCTTCAAAGTAGCACCATGATCTTCATGATAGATAGTCTCTTATTTTGTCACTTTCATATACTAGTGGGAATTTTTCACTATAAAACTTGGCTTGTATATTCCAATGATGGTCTTCCTCAAATGCCCTAGGTCTTCATGAGCAAGCAAGTTGGATGCACACCCACTTAGTTTCTTTGATGGGCTTTCATATATTTATAGCTCTAGTGCATCCGTTGCATGGCAATCCCTACTCCTTGCATTGACATTAATCGGTGGGTATCTCCATAGCCCATTGATTAGCCGCGTCAATGTGAGACTTTCTTCCTTTTTGTCTTCTCACACAACCTCAATCATCATATTCTATTCCACCCATAGTGCTATGTCCATGGCTCGCGCTCATATATTGTGTAAAAGTTGAAAGAGCTTGAAAAGGCTAAGTATGAAACAATTGCTTGGCTTGTCATCGGGTTTGTGCATGATGGGGGCATTTAGTGTGACGAAAATGAAGCATGGCCAAACTATATGATTTTGTAGGGACAAGTTTTATTTGGCTATGGTATTTTGATAAGACATAATTGCTTGATTTGCATACTTGGAGTATTACTATTTTTATGTCAACAATAAACTTTTATCTTGAATCTTTCAGATCTGAACATTCATGCCACAATAGAGAAAAATACATTGAAGAACATGCTAGTAAGCATTCCACATCAAAATTTTTGTTTTTATCATTTACCTACTCGAGGACGAGCAAGAATTAAGCTTGGGGATGCTTGATACGTGTCCAACGTATCTATAATTTTTGATTGTTCCATGCTATTATATTGTATGTTTTTGATGTTAATGGGCTTTATTTTACACTTTTATACTATTTTTGGGACTAACCTATTAACCCAAGTCCCAGTGCAAATTGCTGTTTTTTTGCCTATTTCAGTGTTTTGCAGAAAAGGAATATCAAACGGAGTCCAAACGGAATGAAACCTTCGGGAGCGTGATTTTTGGAACAAACGTGATCCAGAGGACTTGGAGTGGACGTCAAGAAACGGATGAGGAGTCCACGAGGCAGGGGGGGCACGCCTACCCCCCTGGGCGCGCCCTCCCCCCTCGTGGCTCAACCGACCTACTTCTTCCTCCTATATATGTTCACATACTCCGAAAACATCCAAGAGCACCACGAAACCCTATTTCCAACGCTGCAACCTTGTGTACCCCAGAGATCCCGTCACGAGGCCTATTCCGGAGCTCAGCCGTAGGGGGCATTGATCACGGAGGGCCTCTACATCAACTCCATGGCCCCTCCGATGATGTGTGAGTAGCTTACTTTTGACCTTCGGGTCCATAGTAGTAGCTAGATGGCTTCTTCTATCTCTTTGGATCTCAATACAAAGTTCCCCTCGATCTTCTTGGAAATCTATTTGATGTAACTCTTTTTGCGGTGTGTTTGTCGAGATCCGATGAATTGTGGGTTGATACGTCTCCAACGTATCTATAATTTTTGATTGCTCCATGCTATATTATCTTCTGTTTTGGACATTATTGGGCTTTATTATCCACTTTTATATTAGTTTTGGGACTAACATATTGACCTAGAGCCCAGTGGCAGTTCCTGTTTTTCCCCTTGTTTCAGTGTTTCGAAGAAAAGGAATATCAAATGGAGTCGAAACGGAATGAAACCTTCTAGAGAAGTTATATTTGGAAGGAAAGCTTGCCGATAGACTTGGAGTGCATGTCAGGAAAGAAACGAGGGAGCCACGAGGCAGGGGGGCGCGTCCACCCCCCAAGGGCGCGCCCTCCACCCTCATGGGCCCCTCATGGCTCCCCTAATGTATTTCTTCCGCCTATATATATACATATACCCTAAAACGATCGGGGAGCACAATAGATCGGGAGTTCCGCTGCCAGAAGCCTCCGTAGCCACCAAAAGCCAATCTAGACCCATTCCGGCACCCTGCCGGAGGGGGAATCCCTCTCCGTTGGTCATCTTCATCGTCCCGGTGCTCTCCATGACGAGGAGGGAGTAGTCCACCCTCGGGGCTGAGGGTATGTACCAGTAGCTATGTGTTTGATCTCTCTCTCTCTCTCTCTCGTGTTCTTGATTTGGCACGATCTTGATGTATCACGAGCTTTGCTATTATAGTTGGATCTTATGTTTCTCCTCCCCCTCTACTCTCTTGTAATGGATTGAGTTTCCCCTTTGAAGTTATCTTATCGGACTGAGTCTTTAAAGATTTGAGAACGCTTGATGTATGTCTTGCCATGCGTATCTGTGGTGACAATGGGATATCACGTGATTCACTTGATGTATGTTTTGGTGATCAACTTGCGGATTCCGCCCATGAACCTATGCACAGGGGTTGGCACACGTTTTCGTCATGATTCTCCGGTAGAAACTTTGGGGCGCTCTTTGAGGTTCTATGTGTTGGTTGAATAGATGAATCTAAGATTGTGTGATGCATATCGTATAATCATACCCACGGATACTTGAGGTGACATTGGAGTATCTAGGTGACATTAGGGTTTTGGTTGATTTGTGTCTTAAGGTGTTATTCTAGTACGAACTCTAGGGCTGTTTGTGACACTTATAGGAATATCCCAACGGATTGATTGGAAAGAATAACTTTGAGGTTGTTTCGTACCCTACATAATCTCTTCGTTTGTTCTCCGCTATTAGTGACTTTGGAGTGACTCTTTGTTGCATGTTGAGGGATAGTTATGTGATCCAATTATGCTATTATTGTTGAGATAACTTGCACTAGTGAAAGTATGAACGCTAGGCCTTGTTTCAACGCATTGCAATACCATTTGTGCACACTTTTATCATTAGTTACCTTGTTGTTTTTATATTTTCTGATTACAAATACCTTTATCTACCATCCATATTCCACTTGTATCATCATCTCTTCGCCGAACTAGTGCACCTATACAATTTACCATTGTATTGGGTGTGTTGGGGACACAAGAGACTTTTTGTTATTTGGTTGCAGGGTTGCTTGAGAGAGACCATCTTCATCCTACGCCTCCTATGGATTGATAAACCTTAGGTCATCCACTTGAGGGAAATTTTCTACTGTCCTACAAACCTCTGCACTTGGAGGCCCATCAACGTCTACAAGAAGAAGGTTGTGTTGTAGACATCAAGCTCTTTTCTGGCGCTGTTGCCGGGGAGGTGAGTGCTTGAAGGTATATCTTTAGATCTTGCAATCGAATATTTTTGTTTCTTGTTTATCACTAGTTTAGTTTATAAAAGAAAATTACAAAAAATGGAATTGAGTTTGCCTCATACACTTCATCTTTTTAATATCGTTCGTGAGTATGATGGAAAAGAAAATTGTGCCAAAGTGTTAGAAGAAGAATGCATTAAAATGTTTGGCACTAAATATTTGAATGATGAGCATGATTGCAATGTTGTTAGTATGAACTCCTTGAATATCCATAGTACTAATGATGATTGCACTAGTTATGATGAAAATGTCTCCTATAAACATGTCAATTTTTGTGGAGTGCACTGGGTTTGCAAGTACACACCAAATAGGGAAGATAGATATTGCAAGAGGCATAAGTACTTAGAAACTAAATTGTTGCAAGAAAGGCTAGATGATTGTGCTGAAAATTTAAATTTTTTTGGCCGTACTTGTGGACTTTGCAATGAACAGGGTCATTTAGCTATCCGATGCAAATTGTTTCATGATCTACTCGTGTCCAAAAATTGTGATGACTTGATTTCCCTTGCACATTATAATGAACTTAGCTTGCTTATGGGTTGCAAAGAAATGAAACATATAACCGGGCATCTTCCAGAATTTGCCCGTTATAAACTTCTTGGCTTTGATCTAGAGGAAATTTATATGTACTGTGCGGTGAATTTTATTGAAAATCCTTATATTGCCAACTACATAAAGAAAAGAAAACAAATAGAAGATGAAGAGAATACTAATGAAAGGGAAGAGACTTCCCAATACCCTCCTATTATTTCTTACGATGAATTATGTAACGAGGAAGAGCCTCCTATTCAACCAATCTCATTAATAAGGAGCTCCAAAAAGAGGATTGAACCCACACATGATGTGGTGAAGAAGAAGAAAAGAAAAAGGAAGAGAGGTAAAAAGATATCTCCCCAAATAATGCTGCTCCTATTACTATTGTTCCTCATGAAAATATAATTGTGGAAGATAATGATACTTCTTATGATCTTGAAAATCTTTTTGGCACTTGCTTGGAAGAATATGATAATTGCTATACTATTGGTGCTATCCATACTATTAATTATGAGAGTGATTATGCTTATGATATGAAAAGGCCCAAGCTTGGGGGTGCTATGTTTGATGAATATGATGTTTTTGAGAATATATTTGCTGCAATTAATGTTTGTCCCAAGCTTGGGGAAGCTATGATTAATGAAGATGATATTTTTAGTCTCCCAAGTTTTGATATGCAAATTTATAATGATGATAGCATGCCTCCTACTTATGATGATTATTGTGATGATACTTATGCTATAAAAAGTAGTGATTATATTTATAAAACTTGTCATGATTATGATTACCCTTTTCTTAACATTACTGTTTTAATGTGGAAACAATTTATAGTATTCGAGTCTCTTATGATACTCCCACTATTCCGAATGAGAAGAATTTTGCTTATGTGGAGAGTAATAAAAATTCTATGCTTGTAGATCATGAAAAGAATGCTTTATGTGATAGTTATATTATTGAATTCATTCATAATGCTACTGAAAATTATTATGATGGAGGAACATATGCTTGTAGGAATTGCAATAATATCAAGTTTCCTTTCTATGTGCTTAAAGTTTTGAAGTTATGCTTGTTTTGCCTTCCTATGCTAGTTGATTATTGTTCCCACAAGTTGTTTGCTCACAAAATCCCTATGCATAGGAAGTGGGTTAGACTTAAATGTGCTAGTAATATTATTCATTATGCCCTCTTTATGTTACAATTCTTATCTTTTATGTGAGCATCATTGAAATCATCATGCCTAGCTAGGGGCATCAAACGATAGCGCTTGTTGGGAGGCAACCCAACTTTATTTTTGTTCCTTGCTTTTTGATCCTGTTTAGTAATAAATAATTCATCTAGCCTCTGTTTAGATGTGGTTTTATGCTTTTAATTAGTGTTTGTGCCAAGTACAACCTTTGGGAAGACTTGGGGAAAGTCTTTGCGATCATGCTGTAAAAAACAGAAACTTTGGCGCTCACTAGAATTGCTGCCATTTTTTATTAGAGAGTGATATTTAGTTAATTCTTTTTGAAGATGATTAATAGACAAATTACTCAGGTCCACCAATTTATTTTATAATTTTATGATTTCCATAAGTATACGTTTGATACAGATTACTTCAGACTGTTTTGTTTATGACAAATTCTGTTTTCTATGTGTTGTTTGCTTATTTTGATGAATCTATGAGTAGTATCAGAGGGTATGCACCATAGAGAAGTTGTAATACATTAGATATTACACCAATATGAATTTATAATGAGTTCACAACAGTACCTAAGTGGTGATTTATTTTCTTATACTAACGGAGCTTATGAGTTTTCTGTTAAGTTTTGTGTTGTGAAGTTTTCAAGTTTTGGGTAAAGATTTGATGGACTATGGAATAAGGAGTGGCAAGAGCCTAAGCTTGGGGATTCCCAAGGAAACCCAATGTATTATTCAAGGACAACCAAGATCCTAAGCTTGGGGATGCCCCGGAAGGCATCCCCTCTTTCGTCTTCGTTCATCGGTAACTTTACTTGGAGCTATATTTTTATTCGCCACATGATATGTGTTTTGCTTGGAGCGTCATTTTATTTTATTTAGTTTTGCTTGCTGTTTGAATAAAATACCAAGATCTGAAATTCTTAAATGTTAGAGAGTCTTCACATAGTTGCATAATTATTCCAGTACTCATTGATCTTCACTTATATCTTTTGGAGTAGTTTGTCATTTGCTCTAGTGCTTCACTGATATCTTTTTAGAGCACGGTGGTGGTTTTATTTTATAGAAATAGATGAACTCTCATGCTTAACTTATATTATTTTGAGAGTCTTTAGAACAGCATGGTAATTTGCTTTTGTTATGAAATTAGTCCTAAGATGATGGGCATCCAAGAGGGATATAATAAAACTTTCATATAGAGTGCATTGAATACTATGAGAAGTTTGGTACTTGATAATTGTTTTGAGATATGGAGATGGTGATATTAGAGTCATGCTAGTTGAGTAGTTCCAAATTTGAGAGATACTTGTGTTAAAGTTTGTGATTCCCGTAGCATGCACGTATGGTGAACCGTTATGTGATGAAGTCGGAGCATGATGTATTTATTGATTGCCTTCCTTATGAGTGGCGGTCGGGGACGAGCGATGGTATTTTCCTACCAATCTGTCCCCCTAGGAGCATGCACATAGTACTTTGTTTCGATAACTAATAGATTTTTGCAATAAGTATGTGAGTTCTTTATGACTAATGTTGAGTCCATGGATTATACGCACTCTCATCCTTCCACCATTGCTAGCCTCTCTAGTACCGCGCAACTTTCGCCGGTACTATAAACCCACCATATACCTTCCTCAAAACAGCCACCATACCTACCTATTATGGCATTTCCATAGCCATTCCGAGATATATTGCCATGCAACTTTCCACTGTTCCATTATTATGACACGCTCCATCATTGTCATATTACTTTGCACGATCATGTAGTTGACATCGTATTTGTGGCAAAGCCACCGTTCATAATTCTTTCATACATGTCACTCATGAGTCATTGCACATCCTGGTACACAGCCGGAGGCACTCATATAGAGTCATATCTTGTTCTAAGTATCGAGTTGTAATTGTTGAGTTGTAAGTAAATAAAAGTGTGATGATCATCATTATTAGAGCATTGTCCCAGTGAGGAAAGGATGATGGAGACTATGATTCCCCCACAAGTCGGGATGAGGCTCCGGACGAAAATAAATAAATAAAAGAGGCCAAAGAAGCCCAAATAAATAAAAAAAGAGGCCATAAAAAAAGAGAAGGCCCAAATAACAAAAATAAAAAATAAAGAAAATGAGAGAAAAAGAGAGAAGGGACAATGCTACTATCCTTTTACCACACTTGTGCTTCAAAGTAGCACCATAATCTTCATAATAGAGAGTCTCCTATGTTGTCACTTTCATTTACTAGTGGAAATTTTACATTATAGAACTTGGCTTGTATATTCCAATGATGGGCTTCCTCAAAATGCCTTAGGTCTTCGTGATCAAGCAAGTTGAATGCACACCAACTAGTTTCTTTTGTTGAGCTTTCATACACTTATAGCTCTAGTGCATCCGTTGCATGGCAATCCCTACTCACTCACATTGATATCTATTGATGGGCATCTCCATAGCCCATTGATACGCCTAGTTGATGTGAGACTATCTTCCCCTTTTTTGTCTTCTCCACAACCACCATTCTATTCCACCTATAGTGTTATGTCCATGGCTCACGCTCATGTATTGAGTGAAGATTGAAAAAGTTTGAGAACATCAAAAGTATGAAACAATTGCTTGGCTTGTCATCGGGGTTGTGCATGATTTAAATACGTTGTGTGGTGAAGATGGAGCATAGCCAGACTATATGATTTTGTAGGGATAACTTTCTTTGGCCATGTTATTTTGAGAAGACATGATTGCTTTGTTAGTATGCTTGAAGTATTATTATTTTTATGTCAATATTAAAGTTTTGTCTTGAATCTTATGGATCTGAATATTCTTGCCACAATAAAGAAGATTACATCGATAAATATGTTAGGTAGCATTCCACATCAAAAATTCTGTTTTTATCATTTACCTACTCGAGGACGAGGAGGAATTAAGTGAAGGAAATATGCCCTAGAGGAAATAATAGTGTTATTATTATATTTCCTTATATCAAGATAAATGTTTATTATTCATGCTAGAATTGTATTATCCGGAAACATAATACTTGTGTGAATACATAGACAAACTAAAAGTCACTAGTATGCCTCTACTTGACTAGCTCGTTAATCAAAGATGGTTATGTTTCCTAACCATAGACATGTGTTGTTATTTGATTAACGGGATCACATCATTAGGAGAATGATATGATTGACATGACCCATTCCATTAGCTTAGCACCCGATCGTTTATTATGTTGCTATTGCTTTCTTCATGACTTATACATGTTCCTATAACTATGAGATTATGCAACTCCCGTTTGCCAGAGGATCACTTTGTGTGCTACCAAACGTCACAACGTAACTGGGTGATTATAAAGGTACTCTACAGGTGTCTCCAAAGGTACATGTTGGGTTGGCGTATTTCGAGATTAGGATTTGTCACTCCGATTGTCGGAGAGGTATCTCTGTGCCCTCTCATTAATGCACATCACATAAGCCTTGCAAGAATTGCAACTAATGAGTTAGTTGCGAGATGATGTATTACGAAACGAGTAAAGAGACTTGCTGGTAACGAGATTGAACTAGGTATTGAGATACCGACGATCGAATCTCGGACAAGTAACATACCGATGACAAAGGGAACAACGTATGTTGTTATGCGGTCTGACCGATAAAAGATCTTCGTAGAATATGTGGGAGCCAATATGAGCATCCAGGTTCCGCTATTGGTTATTGACCAGAGACGTGTCTCAGTCATGTCTACATTGTTCTCGAACCCGTAGGGTCCGCACGCTTAAGGTTTTGATGACAGTTATATTATGAGTTTATGAGTTTTGATGTACCGAAGTTAGTTCGGAGTCCCGGATATGATCACGGACATAACGAGGAGTCTCGAAATGGTCGAGACATAAAGATTGATATATTGGACGGCTATATTCAGACACCGGAAGTGTTCCGGGGAAGTTTCAGATAAAACCAGAGTACCAGGGGGTTACCAGAACCCCCCGGGGGGTTAATGGGGCTCATGGGCCTAAAGTGAAGAAGAGGAGAGGCTGCCAGGGCAGGCCGCGCGCCCCCTCTACCCCTAGTCCGAATTGGACAAGGAGGGAGGGGCGCCCCCCCCCCTTTCCTTCCTCTCCTCTCTCCCTTCCTTCCCCGTCTCCTACTTGGACAAGGAAAGGGGGGGAGTCCTACTCCCGGTAGGAGTAGGACTCCTCCTGCGCACCTCATACTAGGGCCGGCCGCACCCCCCCTTGGATCCTTTATATACGGAGGCAAGGGGCACCCCTAGACACACAAGTTGATCCACGTGATCATTTTCTTAGCCGTGTGCAGTGCCCCCTTCCACCATAATCCTCGATAATATTGTAGTGGTGCTTAGGCGAAGTCCTGCGACAGTTGAACATCAAGATCGTCACCACGCCGTCGTGCTGACGGAACTCTTCCCCAACACTTTGCTGGATCGGAGTCCGGGGATCGTCATCGAGCTGAACGTGTGCTGAAACTCGGAGGTGCCGTAGTTTCGGTGCTTGGATCGGTCGGATCATGAAGACGTACGACTACATCAACCGCGTTGTCTTAACGCTTCCGCTGTCGGTCTACAAGGGTACATAGACCACACTCTCCCCTCGTTGCTATGCATCACCATGATCTTGCATGTGCACAGGATTTTTTTTGAAATTACTACGTTCCCCAACAGTGGCATCCGAGCCTAGGTTTTATGTGTTGATGTTATATGCACGAGTAGAACACAAGTGAGTTGTGGGCGATATAAGTCATACTGCTTACCAGCATGTCATACTTTGGTTCGGCGGTATTGTTGGACGAAGCGGCCCGGACCGACATTACGCGTACGCTTACGTGAGACCGGTTCTCCCGACGTGCTTTGCACAAAGGTGGCTAGCGGGTGTCAGTTTCTCCAACTTTAGTTGAACCAAGTGTGGCTACGCCCGGTCCTTGCGAAGGTTAAAACAGCACCAACTTGACAAACTATCATTGTGGTTTTGATGCGTAGGTAAGATTGGTTCTTGCTTAAGCCCGTAGCAGCCACGTAAAACTTGCAACAACAAAGTAGAGGACGTCTAACTTGTTTTTGCAGGGCATGTTGTGATGTGATATGGTCAAGACATGATGCTAAATTTTATTGTATGAGATGATCATGTTTTGTAACCGAGTTATCGGCAACTGGCAGGAGCCATATGGTTGTCGTTTTATTGTATGCAATGCAACTGCGCTGTAATGCTTTACTTTATCACTAAGCGGTAGCGATAGTCGTGGAAGCATAAGATTGGCGAGACGACAACGATGCTACGATGGTGATCAATGTGTCGCGCCGGTGACGATGGTGATCATGACGATGCTTCGGAGATGGAGATCACAAGCACAAGATGATGATGACCATATCATATCACTTATATTGATTGCATGTGATGTTTATCTTTTATGCATCTTATCTTGCTTTGGTTGACGGTAGCATTATAAGATGATCTCTCACTAAATTTCAAGATAAAAGAGTTCTCCCTGAGTATGCACCATTGCCAAAGTTCGTCGTGCCCAGACACCACATGATGATCGGGTGTGATAAGCTCTACGTCCATCTACAACGGGTGCAAGCCAGTTTTGCACACGCAGAATACTCAGGTTAAACTTGACGAGCCTAGCATATGCAGATATGGCCTTGGAACATTGAGACCGAAAGGTCGAGCGTGAATCATATAGTAGATATGATCAACATAGCAATGTTCACCATTGAAAACTACTCCATTTCACGTGATGATCGGTTATGGTTTAGTTGATTTGGATCATGTGATCACTTAGAAGATTAGAGGGATGTCTTTCTAAGTGGGAGTTCTTAAGTAATATGATTAATTGAACTTAAATTTATCATGAACTTAGTACCTGATAGAATCTTGCTTGTTTATGTTTGATTGTAGATAGATGGCCCGTGTTGTTGTTCCGTTGAATTTTAATGCGTTCCTTGAGAAAGCAAAGTTGAAAGACGATGGTAGCAATTACACGGACTGGGTCCGTAACTTGAGGATTATCCTCATTGCTGCACAGAAGAATTACGTCCTGGAAGCACCGCTGGGTGCCAGGCCTGCTGATGGAGCAACACCAGATGTTATGAATGTCTGGCAGAGCAAAGCTGATGACTACTCGATAGTTCAGTGTGCCATGCTTTACGGCTTAGAATCGGGACTTCAATGATGTTTTGAACGTCATGGAGCATATGAGATGTGTCAGGACCCCGACTCAATGCCACATCGATCTAGCATGTAACACCTCATATCACTTTGCGGCCTCACGCACGGTATTCCCACGGGTGTCGCCTTACCTTTGCCCGGGACCGTTTGCGCCTTTTGGCACATGTATATGATAGTGTCGCTAGCATCCATATGATAAGGAGTCCGGGCTGACATGGCTAGTCATAAACCCAAAGTGGCACAAACTTACAGGGACAGGCATCCATGACCCAGCATCGAACGTGTCGGTCATCAGCGAGTGAATCCAGGCTGTAGCACTGGGCTAGCAGGACTCCGGTGAACCGGGCTGTAGCGGGCTAACAGGACTCCGGTTTTCATCGCGTGACATTTCCCCGAAGGGACAGACACAGGAACGAAGAAGGACACATGCCGGCCAGCCTAAGTGTTCCGGAGCAGTAGCAAGCTACCATGGCTCGGTGGAAACACTAGGAGACATTTCCCGGTAAGAGAGGCTACTAAAGATAAACAACTAGATAGTCAGATCCCACACATACCAAGCATTTCAATAACATACACACAATATGCTCGATATGTGCAAATACAACATGGCATCACAACATGACTCTACAACTCAAGTATTTTATTCAATAGGCTCCGAAGAGCGAGATAATACAAACATGGGTCTCATGACCCAACACTCAGAGCATACAAGTCAAAGCACAAGCGGAAGCTTAACATGTCTGAGTACAGACAACTATAAATGAAAAAGGCTGAAAAGCCTGACTATCTACCAGATCCTGCCGAGGGCACAAGATCGTAGCTGAGGTAACAAGCTAAACATTGAAGTCCACGCGGAACTACTAGCGAGACCGAAGTCTCTCTGCAAAAACATAAAATAGGCAAACGTGAGTACAAATGTACCCAGCAAGACTTACATCAGAACTAACTACATATGCATCATTATCAACAAAGGGGGTGGTGGAGTTTAACTGCAGCAAGCCAGCTTTGACTCGGTGGCTAACCTGAACTACGACTGCAATGTAACTCTTTGAGGTGGCGCACACGAGTCCACATATTCACCATATCAATACACCACTATGGATCCGCTCCCGTCTCCCTACGAGAACGCCATCCATAGCGCTCACGCTTATCTTGCGTATTTTAGAGTATCCACTTTCACTTGTCTATGAACTATGCAAGGGGTCCAAGTTTCCATATCCGAGGAATCCGGCTATTCGAATAGATAATGATAACCCTGCAGGGGTGTACTTCTTCACACACGCTCCCGCCACTTATCGCCCTGTACACGTCATGTACCTCGGCAACCTTCAAGCGGAAGCCGGGCGAGGGAGTCGGCCACGACCTGACTAACCATACAAGTCTCTCGTCCAGGTTTATCGCCTATTCGGGTTCCATCCGCAAGGAGATCCGGCCGGGGTGTCGCTCACGGCCCCAAACGATGTGAGCAGGGTTCCCAAGCCCACCATCCGGGTGCCACTTGGTACACCGGGCCACTGTGCCTAGTCTGTCCCAAGCCCACCTGTACCGGGTGCCACTTGGTAGACTACTAACACTACCTACAAACACCAGAAACTAGTTGCAACTCCTGGACAGAGATCATGTTGATTAATAAGTCGAGAGGGGTCGAGTTACCGGAACCCAATGTGTGGTAGTAACTGTTCATGGATCACAAACACAGAACTCAGTTCCTGAGGACGGCTGCAATGAGACAACCCACCATGTACTCCTACATGGCCTCTCACCGCTACCTTTACCAAATCGTGTTCACACACTTAGCTCACACACAGTAGGACATGTTCACACGCCTCTGATTCATCCCCGATGAATCAGACCTGACTCAACTCTAAGCAGTAGCAGGCATGACAAACAAGCATGAATGAGTAGGCACATCAGGGCTCAAACAACTCCTACTCATGCTAGTGGGTTTCATCTATTTACTGTGGCAATGACAGGTCATGCAAATGATAAAGGGGTTCAGCTACTGCAGCAAGTAACAGATGAATCGGTGTTGTCCTAATGCATTAAAAGAGAGCAGGGCGAGAGAGTAGGATTGTATCGGAATGAACAAGGGGTTTTGCTTGCCTGGCACTTCTGAAGATAACATTGAGTCTTCATCAGTGTCAACGATCACATCATTGGTACAGCGTCTATCGAGGGGGAACAACACCGGCAAACACAGAAGAAACACGATCAATGCAATGCACAATATGATGCATGCTATGACATGTCAATATGAGTGTGTTTTGGGCTAATGCAACTAGCAACAGGTTAAATGAAGTTGGTTTGAATCCAAGATTCAAATTCTAACTCCACATGTGGTTATTTAAATGCCATTTAATTGAGTTGTCCTAAACAGCAGCTATAAGTTGTTCTAACATGCATGAAAATGGTACAGATGGATAGATTGGATTTTTCTGATCATTTTTCATATATAATTTATCTCATTTGGAGTTACGGTTGATTTTCTATGAATTTTGGAAGTTTATACAATTTTCTGGAATTTTCTGAATAAAAATAAATCTAGAAAACATTACTGTGTCAGCATGATGTATTAGTGACGTAAGAAAGTCAACGGGGCTGGTCCAGGTCAAGTCTGGCCAGTGGGGTCCACACGTCAGTGTCTCAGACAAGTTTGTGTCGCTGACATGTGGGCCCAGTCAACGGCCACATCAGCGCGGTCAAAGCTGACGCGTGGGGCCACTGCAATTAGATTAAACTAAACAGGAGTTAAGCTGTGATTAATTAGGGGCATGGGGCCCATGAGTCAGTGGCCTAGGGGGTTGGTTAGTGTGGGGGGGTTAGCCGCTAACGACGGCCACGTCGGATTCGCCGGCGGTTGGACGACGGCGACGACCCAGAGCGGCAGTGGCTCGCCGGAGTTGCGCCAGAGACGACGGATCGACGCGCCAAGGGCACCAGGAGGTAGCCCGTGGCCGCGCGCATCCAGGGGAACCAACGGAAGGGTGCAGGGTGGACGGAGTTCGCCGGAAGCGAGGTTGTGGCGGCGGCCGGAGTTCGGGCGCCGATGAAAACGACGACACCGTGCACGGGAGGATCTACGGTTAGCACCTACGCGTTCTATGAGAGCTCACGAACCCAACGGAGGCACGCACGGGACCAAATGGCCACCGGAGCCTCGTCGGCGATGAGCTCGTGCGGCGGCGTGCTGTCGGGGGAGAGAGGCGCGGCGGCTACGGCATGCTAGAGAGAAAACGGAGAGGGGGAGGATGATCAGGAGCTCACGTGGAGTGCAGTGGTGGCCTCGGCGTGTTCGGGGAAGCTCGGACGGCGACGAGTCGACGATGGAGATCCGCGGCGGCCGACGATGAAGAAGTGGTCGGGGACGGCGCGTTGGAGCTCTTCCGGCCATGTGAGCTGACGGGGAGGACGAGGGTGGCACAGCGGAGCTCGGGGGCGTGTCGGAGAGGCTTCGGGATGGCTGCGGCCACGCGAGCGCTGGTCGGCGGCGACGGGCTCCATTCGGTCTCGGGAGGGAGAGAGAGCAGAGGGGGATAGGGACGGAGGGAGAAGTGAACGTGGCGCCAGGGAGGTGCGTGGCATCTCCAGGGGGTCGGGGAAGCGAGCAGAGAGGCAGGAGGAGGTGGAAGCAGGAGGTGGAGTTCGGGCGCGCGCGCGTCGACACGCCGACGTCCTTCTGGCAAGGGAGGAAGACGACAGGGGGGGAAGTGGCGGTGGGCTGGGCCAGTCAAGCTGGGCCGGCTGGGCTCCCAGGTGAGCAACAGGTAGGTCTTCTGCTCTTTTTTAATTTTTCTTCTGTTTTGTTTAATTTACTTCCTTTTGCCACTGTTTCTAAATAAAACAAATTCAGAGATAGTGACAAAATTTCCCTGAACATTTTATTTAGCACAATGGAATTATACCAAAGCACATAAAAATGTTTCAGTTATTTTAACATATATTCAGTAATATTTGGATATAAGTTCAAATTCAAAAAATAGTATTGATTTAAATTCAAAGTCCCAAAAATAAATCCTTAAAAATGTTCAATATTTTGGTTGGGACCAGAACCCTTGCCAAAAATTATCAAACATTTAAGAAGAGCATTTTGGA
This sequence comes from Triticum dicoccoides, assembly GCF_002162155.2. NCBI lineage: Eukaryota > Viridiplantae > Streptophyta > Magnoliopsida > Poales > Poaceae > Triticum > Triticum dicoccoides. Next base: position 336,651,623 of record NC_041382.1, read on the forward strand.
ACAATGAATGAGATTTTAGGGTTTTTGCCCTTCTTTTATTTAAGTTTTTGAGGCTTCCAAATTTCCTCAGTTCAAGTTTCAAAATTTAAACATGATGCAAACGCTAGGCAGCACCAGAAGCTAGGGATGTGACAAGATGTTCCAGGAGTTGAAGTTAATATTTCAAGCAAATGCCCGGATTGAGAGATATGAAGTCTCCAATAAATTCTATAGTTGCAAGATGGAGGAGAACAGTTCTGTCAGTGAGCATATACTCAAAATGTCTGGGTATAATAATCACTTGATTCAATTGGTAGTTAATCTTCCAGATGATTGCATCATTAACAGAATTCTCCAATCACTGCCACCTAGCTACAAGAGCTTTGTGATGAACTATAATATGCAAGGGATGAATAGGACTATTCCCGAGCTCTTCGCAATGCTGAAAGTTGCGAAGGTAGAAATCAAGAAGGAGCATCAAGTGTTGATGGTTAACAAAACCACTGGTTTCAAGAAAAAGGGCAAAGGGAAGAAGGGGAACTTCAAGAAGAACAGCAAGCAAGTTGCTGCTCAAGAGAAGAAACCCAAATCTGGACCTAAGCCTGAAACTGAGTGCTTCTACTGCAAGCAGACTGGTCACTAGAAGCGGAACTGCCCGAAGTATTTGGCGGATAAGAAGGATGGCAAGGTGAACAAAGGTATATGTGATATACATGTTATTGATGTGTACCTTACTAGAGCTCGCAGTAGCACCTGGGTATTTGATACTGGTTCTGTTGCTAATATTTGCAACTCGAAATAGGGACTACGGATTAAGCGAACACTAGCGAAGGACGAGGTGACGATGCGCGTGGGAAATGGTTCCAAAGTCGATGTGATCGTGGTCGGCACGCTACCTCTACATCTACCATCGGGATTAGTATTAGACCTAAATAATTGTTATTTGGTGCCAGCGTTAAGCATGAACATTATATCTGGATCTTGTTTGATGTGAGACGGTTCTTCATTTAAATCAGAGAATAATGGTTGTTCTATTTATATGAGTAATATCTTTTATGGTCATGCACCCTTGAAGAGTGGTCTATTTTTGATGAATCTCGATAGTTGTGATACACATATTCATAATGTTGAAGCCAAAAGATGCAGAGTTGATAATGATAGTGCAACTTATTTGTGGCACTGCCGTTTAGGTCATATCGGTGTAAAACACATGAAGAAACTCCATACTGATGGACTTTTGGAACCACTTGATTATGAATCACTTGGTACTTGCGAACCGTGCCTCATGGGCAAGATGACTAAAACACCGTTCTCCGATACTATGGAGAGAGCAACATATTTGTTGGAAATCATACATACAGATGTATGTGGTCCAATGAATGTTGAAGCTCGTGGCGGATATCATTATTTTCTCACCTTCACAGATGATTTAAGCAGATATGGGTATATCTACTTAATGAAGCATAAGTCTGAAACATTTGAAAAGTTCAAAGAATTTCAGAGTGAAGTTGAAAATCATCGTAACAAGAAAATAAAGTTTCTACGATCTGATCGTGGAGGAGAATATTTGAGTTACGAGTTTGGTCTACATTTGAAACAATGCGGAATAGTTTCTCAACTCACGCCACCCGGAACACCACAGCGTAATGGTGTGTCCGAACGTCGTAATCGTACTTTACTTGATATGGTGCGATCTATGATGTGTCTTACAGATTTACTGCTATCGTTTTGGGGTTATGCTCTAGAGACGGCCGCATTCATGTTAAATAGGGCACCATCAAAATCCGTTGAGACGACGCCTTATGAACTGTGGTTTGGCAAGAAACCAAAGTTGTCGTTTCTAAAAGTTTGGGGCTGCGATGCTTATGTGAAGAAACTTCAACCTGATAAGCTCGAACCCAAATCGGAGAAATGTGTCTTCATAGGATACCCAAAGGAGACTGTTGGGTACACCTTCTATCACAGATCCGAAGGCAAGACATTTGTCGCTAAGAATGGATCCTTTCTACAGAAGGAGTTTCTCTCGAAAGAAGTGAGTGGGAGGAAAGTAGAACTTGATGAGGTAACTGTACCTGCTCCCTTATTGGAAAGTAGTACATCACAAAAACCGGTTCCTGTGACACCTACACCAATTAGTGAGGAAGCTAATGATAATGATCATGAAACTTCAGAACAAGTTACTACTGAACCTCGTAGACCAACCAGAGTAAGATCCGCACCAGAGTGGTACGGTAATCCTGTTCTGGAAGTCATGCTACTAGATCATGATGAACCTACGAACTATGAAGAAGTGATGGTGAGCCCAGATTCCGCAAAATGGCTAGAAGCCATGAAATCTGAGATAGGATCCATGTATGAGAACAAAGTGTGGACTTTGGTTGACTTGCCCAATGATCGGAAATCAATTGAGAATAAATGGATCTTCAAGAAGAAGACTGACGCTGACGGTAATGTTACTGTCTACAAAGCTCGACTTGTTGCAAAAGGTTTTCGACAAGTTCAAGGGATTGACTACGATGAGACCTTCTCACCCGTAGCGATGCTTAAGTCTGTCCGAATCATGTTAGCAATTGCCACAGTTTATGATTATGAGATTTGGCAGATGGATGTCAAAAATGCGTTCCTAAATGGATTTTTGGAAGAAGAGTTGTATATGATGCAGCCGGAAGGTTTTGTCGATCCAAAGGGAGCTAACAAAGTGTGCAAGCTCCAGCGATCCATTTATGGACTGGTGCAAGCCTCTCAGAGTTGGAATAAACGCTTTGATAGTGTGATCAAAGCATTTGGTTTTGTATAGACTTTTGGAGAAGCCTGTATTTACAAGAAAGTGAGTGGGAGCTCTGTAGCATTTCTGATATTATATGTAGATGACATACTACTAATCGAAAATGATATAGAATTTCTGGATAGCATAAAAGGATACTTGAATAAGAGTTTTTCAATGAAATACCTCAGTGAAGCTGCTTACATATTGGGCATTAAGATCTATAGAGATAGATCAAGACGCTTAATTGGACTTTCACAAAGCACATACCTTGACAAAGTTTTGAAAAAGTTCAAAATGGATCAAGCAAAGAAAGGATTCTTGCCTGTGTTACAAGGTGTCAAATTGAGTAAGACTCAATGCCCGACCAATGCAGAAGATAGAGAGAAAATGAAAGATGTTCCCTATGCTTCAGCCATAGCTCTATCATGTATGCAATGCCGTGTACCAGACCTGATGTGTGTCTTGCTATAAGTCTAGCAGGGAGGTACCAAAGTAATCCAGGAGTGGATCACTGGACAGCACTCAAGAACATCCTGAAATACCTGAAAAGGACTAAGGATATGTTTCTCATATATGAGGTGAAAAAGAGCTCATCGTAAATGGTTACGTTGATGCAAGTTTTGACACTGATCCGGATGATTCTAAATCGCAAACCGGATACGTGTTTACATTAAACGGTGGAGCTGTCAGTTGGTGCAGTTCTAAACAAAGCGTTGTGGCAGGATCTACATGTGAAGCGGAGTACATAGCTGCTTCAGAAGCAACAAACGAAGGAGTCTGGATGAAGGAGTTCATATCCGATCTAGGTGTCATACCTAGTGCATGGGGTCCAATGAAAATCTTTTGTGACAATACTGGTGCAATTGCCTTGGCAAAGGAATCCAGATTTCACAAGAGAACCAAGCACATCAAGAGACGCTTCAATCCGGGATCTAGTCCAGGTGGGAGACATAGATATTTGCAAGATACATACGGATCTGAATGTTGCAGACCCATTGACTACGCCTCTTCCATGAGCAAAACATGATCAACACCAAAGCTCCATGGGTGTTAGAATCATTACTGTGTAATCTAGATTATTGACTCTAGTGCAAGTGGGAGACTGAAGGAAATATGCCCTAGAGGCAATAATAGTGTTATTATTATATTTCCTTATATCATGATAAATGTTTATTATTCATGCTAGAATTGTATTATTCAGAAACTTAATACTTGTGTGAATACATAGACAAACTAAAAGTCACTAGTATGCCTCTACTTGACTAGCTCGTTAATCAAAGATGGTTATGTTTCCTAACCATAGACATGTGTTGTTATTTGATTAACGGGATCACATCATTAGGAGAATGATATGATTGACATGACCAATTCCATTAGCTTAGCACCCGATCGTTTAGTATGTTGCTATTGCTTTCTTCATGACTTATACATGTTCCTATGACTATGAGATTATGCAACTCCCGTTTGCTGGAGGAACACTTTGTGTGCTACCAAACGTCACAACGTAATTGGGTGATTATAAAGGTACTCTACAGGTGTCTCCAAAGGTACATGTTGGGTTGGCGTATTTCGAGATTAGGATTTGTCACTCCGATTGTTGGAGAGGTATCTCTGGGCCCTCTCGGTAATGCACATCACATAAGCCTTGCAAGCATTGCAACTAATGAGTTAGTTGTGAGAAGATGTATTACGAAACGAGTAAAGAGACTTGCCGGTAACGAGATTGAACTAGGTATTGAGATACCAACGATCGAATCTCGGGCAAGTAACATACCGATGACAAAGGGAACAACGTATGTTGTTATGCGGTCTGACCGATAAAAGATCTTCGTAGAATATGTGGGAGCCAATATGAGCATCCAGGTTCAGCTATTGGTTATTGACCAGAGACGTGTCTCGGTCATGTCTACATTGTTCTCGAACCCGTAGGGCCCGCACGCTTAAGGTTTCGATGACAGTTATATTATGAGTTTATGAGTTTTGATGTACCGAAGTTAGCTCGGAGTCCCGGATATGATCACGGACATAATGAGGAGTCTCGAAATGGTCGAGACATAAAGATTGATATATTGGACGGCTATATTCGGACACCGGGAGTGTCCCGGGGAAGTTTCGGATAAAACCGGAGTACCAGGGGGGTTACCGGAACCCCCCCGGGGGGTTAATGGGCTTCATGGGCCTAAAGTGGAGAAGAGGAGAGGCTGCCAGGGCAGGCCGCACGCCCCCTCTCCCCCTAGTCCCACTTGGACAGGGAGGGAGGGGCGCCCCCCCCTTTCCTTCCTCTCCTCTCTCCCTTCCTTCACCCTCTCCTACTTGGACAAGGAAAGGGAGGGGAGTCCTACTCCCGGTAGGAGTAGGACTCCTCCTGCGCGCCTCCTACTAGGGTCGGCCGCACCCCCCTTGGATCCTTTATGTATGGAGGCAAGGGGCACCCCTAGACACACTAGTTGATCCATGTGATCATTTTCTTAGCCGTGTGCGGTGCCCCCTTCCACCATAATCCTCGATAATATTGTAGTGGTGCTTAGGTGAAGTCCTGCGACAGTTGAACATCAAGATCGTCACCATGCCGTCGTGCTGACGGAACTCTTCCCCGACACTTTGCTAGATCGGAGTCCGGGGATCGTCATCGAGCTGAACGTGTGCTGAAACTCGGAGGTGCCGTAGTTTCGGTGCTTGGATCGGTCGGATCATGAAGACGTACGACTACATCAACCGCGTTGTCATAACGCTTCCACTATCGGTCTACAAGGGTACGTAGACCACACTCTCCCCTCGTTGCTATGCATCACCATGATCTTGCCTGTGCGTAGGAATTTTTTTGAAATTACTACGTTCCCCAACATTAAGCTTGGGGATGCTGATGCGTCTCCAACGTATCTATAATTTTTGATTGCTCCATGCTATATTATCTTCTGGTTTGGACATTATTGGGCTTTATTATCCACTTTATATTATTTTTGGGACTAACCTATTGACCTAGAGCCCAGTGCCAGTTCCTGTTTTTTCCCTTGTTTTAGTGTTTCGAAGAAAAGGAATATCAAACGGAGTCGAAATGGAATGAAACCTTCTAGAGAAGTTATTTTTGGAAGGAAAGCTTCCCGATAGACTTGGAGTGCACACCAGGAAAGAAACGAGGGAGCCACGAGGCAGGGGGCGCGCACACCCCCTAGGGCGCGCCCTCCACCCTCGTGGCGCCCTTGTGGCTCCCTTGATGTATTTCTTCCGCATATATATATATATATATATATATATATATATATATATATATATATATATATATATATATATATACATACATACATACATACATATACCATAAAACGACCGGGGAGCACATGGAGTTCCGCCGCCAGAAGCCTCCGTAGCCACCGAAAGCCAATCTAGACCCGTTTCGGCACCCTACCGGAGGGGGAATCCCTCTCTAGTGGCCATCTTCATCATCCCGGTGCTCTCCATGACGAGGGGGGAGTAGTCCACCCTCGGGGCTGAGGGTATGTACCAGTAGCTATGTGTTTGATCTCTCTCTCTCTCTCGTGTTGTTGATTTGGCATGATCTTGATGTATCGCGAGCTTTGCTATTATAGTTGGATCTTATGTCTCTCCTCCCCCTCTACTCTCTTGTAATGGATTGAGTTTCCCCTTTGAAGTTATCTTATCGGATTGAGTCTTTAAAGACTTGAGAACACTTGATGTATGTCTTGCTGTGCATATCTGTGGTGACAATGGGATATCACGTGATTCACTTGATGTATGTTTTGGTGATCAACTTGCGGGTTCCGCCCATGAACCTATGCATAGGGGTTGGCACACGTTTTCGTCGTGATTCTCCGGTAGAAACTTTGGGGCACTCTTTGAGGTTCTATGTGTTGGTTGAATAGATGAATCTGAGATTGTGTGATGCATATCGTATAATCATACCATAGATACTTGAGGTGACATTGGAGTATCTAGGTGACATTAGGGTTTTGGTTGATTTGTGTCTTAAGGTGTTATTCTAGTATGAACTCTAGGGCTGTTTGTGACACTTATAGGAATAGCCCAACGGATTGATTGGAATGAATAACTTTGAGGTGGTTTCATACCCTACCATAATCTCTTCGTTTGTTCTCTGCTATTAGTGACTTTGGAGTGACTCTTTGTTGCATGTTGAGGGATAGTTATGTGATCCAATTATTCTATTATTGTTGAGAGAACTTGCACTAGTGAAAGTATGAACCCTAGGCCTTGTTTCAACGCATTGCAATACCGTTTGTGCACACTTTTATCATTAGTTACCTTGCTGTTTTTTATACTTTCAGATTACAAATACCTTTATCTACCATCCATATTCCACTTGTTTCATCATCTCTTCGCCGAACTAGTGCACCTATACAATTTACCATTGTATTGGGTGTGTTGGGGACACAAGAGGCTTTTTGTTATTTGGTTGCGGGGTTGCTTGAGAGAGACCATCTTCATCCTACGCCTCCTATGGATTGATAAACCTTAGGTCATCCACTTGAGGGAAATTTGCTACTGTCCTACAAACCTCTACACTTGGAGGCCCAACAACATCTACAAGAAGAAGGTTGTGTAGTAGACATCATGGGTTTATGATCAAGTCTATCTATGAACAATATTTGATTCTTCTCTGAAATATTTTATGCATGATTGATTATCTTTGCAACTCTCTTCGAATTACAAGTTTGGTTTGGCCTACTAGATTTATCTTTCTTGCAATGGGAGAAGTGCTTAGCTTTGGGTTCAATCTTGCAGTGCTCAATCCCAGTGACAGAAAGGGAAACAACATGTATTGTATTGTTGCCATAGAGGATAAAAAGATGGGGTTTATATCATATTGCTTGAGTTTATCCCTCTACATCATGTCATCTTACCTAAGGCATTACTCTGTTCTTATGAACTTAATACTCTAGATGCATGCTGGATAGCGGTCGATGTGTGGAGTAATAGTAGTAGATGTAGGCAGGAGTCGGTCTACTTGTCGCGGACGTGATGCCTATATACATGATCATGCCTAGATATTCTCATAATTATTCGCTTTTCCATCAGTTGCTCGACAGTAATTCGTTCACCCACCGTAATACTTATGCTATCTTGAGAGAAGCCACTAGTGAAATCTATGGTCCCCGGGTCTATTTTCCATCATATAAGTTTCCAATCTATTTTACTTTGCAATCTTTACTTTCAATCTATATCATAAAATACCAAAAATATTTATCTTATCATTATTATCTCTATCAGATCTCACTCTCGTAAGTGACCGTGAAGGGATTGACAACCCCTTTATTGTGTTGGTTGCGAGGTTCTTATTTGTTTGTGTAGGTACGAGGGACTTGCGTGTGGCCTCCTACTGGATTGATACCTTGGTTCTCAAAAACCGAGGGAAATACTTACACTACTTTGCTTCATCACCCTTTCCTCTTCAAGGGAAAACCAACATAGTGCTCAAGAGGTAGTACCCGTTACGTTCGGGGGCGAGCTGAACTACAGAACAAAGAAATCGTTTTTGATGTTGCCAAAATCCCCTTGCCGTACAACGGGATCCTTGGCCGCCCGGCACTGACCAAGTTGATGGCGGCATCACACTACGCCTACAACACATTGAAGATGTCGGGGCCACTTACCATCATCACCGTCCCCATCTTACAAGAAAGACACGCTCATCTGTGCCGACCTACTCTACGGAGAGGCTGTTGCACCAACTGCCGCCAGGGCACTTGCTCCTGCTGCCGAAGCCCCAGGAAGGAAGAAGGCCAGCAAGACCTCTTGCACCCACTCCGGCAAGCGTACCTCTTCAGAGTGTTGTGCTCCCATTGAGGACATGCGGAGAGCTCCACCGGCAAGAGCAAGAAGTCCAAGGCTGCACAACTAGAAACCAAGAAGGTGTCCGTCAAGGAGGACGACGCGGGCGGGGATTTCACTATAAGCTCCACCCTCGACAACAAATAGGAAAGCACGCTCATCGCCTTCCTACGGGCGAATGTCGATGTATTTGCATGGCAAGCATCTGATATCCCCAGCGTTCCTAGGGAGGTGATTGAGCACCATCTTGATGTCTGTCCTCACGCACGGCCCGTCAAGCAGAAGGTCAAGAAGCAAGCTTTGGAGCAACAAGAGTTCATCATTGAAGAGATCAGGAAGTTGGAGGCGGCAGGCCTTGTAAGAGGAGTACTCCATCCCACGTGGTTGGACAATCCGGTGGTGGTGTGTAAGGCAAATGGGAAGTGGAGGCTATGTATTGACTACACAGACATTAATAAGGCATGTCCAAAGGATCCTTTCCCTCTGCCACGCATCGACCAGATTGTAGACACCATTGCCAGGTGTGACCTACTGTCATTCCTCGATGCCTATTCAGGATACCACCAGATCTTCATGATGAAGGAAGACGAAGAGAAGACCGCGTTCATCACCCCATATGGTACGTACTATTTTGTACGAATGCCTGTCGGGTTGAAGAGCGCTGGTTCAACATTTGCCCGAGCGGTCCAGATTGGTTTTGAGCCCCGGCTACATAGAAATATGGAAGCTTATATGGATGACATAGTGGTCAAAACCAAGGACAGGGCCATGCTCGTGCAAGATTTAGAAGAAACATTCGCAAATCTGTGCAAGATCAACCTCAAGCTCAACCCAGAGAAGTACGTGTTCAGCGTCCCCTCCGGTAAAATTCTTGGGTTCTTCGTGTCTCAACGCAGAATCGAAGCAAATCCCGACAAGATCAAGGCGACGGGGCAGATTGAGGCACCAAAACGGCTCAAAGACATCCGTAGGCTCGCCGACTGCGTTGCTGCCCTGAGTAGGTTCATCTCCAAATCTGCTGAGCGTGCCCTCCCCTTTTTCAAAGTTTTGAAAAAGGTGGGTCTAGTAAAATGGATTCCGGAGGCAGAGGTAGCACTGCAAGATTTGAAGAGGTACCTCTCCTCCACGCCCATACTAGTCGCGCCTAAACCACGGGAGCCGTTTCTGCTGTACTTACCAGCAACGAATCAAGTGGTCAGTGCTGCGCTAGTGACACAAAGGGAACTTGAGGGAGAAGCAGCAGTTGTAGCGGAGCCGTCGGATGGCGGGCCGGGGTCCCCCCTAGCAGAGCTTGACACCGGCATACCAGAACCCCCGGCAAGGCAGAGTCTGAGCGGATGGGCGAAGTGGGACAGAAGAAGAAGATGGTGCAGCACCCAGTGTATTTTGTCAGTTCCCTCTTGCAGGGGGCTAGGTCAAGATATTCTGGAATGCAGAAGCTGCTTTTCGGCCTCCTCATGGCCTCGAGAAAGCTACGCCACTATTTACAAGTGCACGAGATCACTGTCGTCACCCGCCTCCCTTTGCAATGGATTTTGCACAACCCATATGCCACAGGGAGGATTGTGGAGTGGGCATTGGAGCTGTCAAGCTTTGGCCTCAGGTTTGAAAGTACTTCAACGATCAAGAGCCAAGCTTTGGCAGAGTTGATAGCAGAGTGGACTGCAACGCCCGATGAGGAGATTTAAGAGACCACCCTTCCCGGCAAAGAGACGAGCAGTGAGTGGATTATGTACTTTGACGAAGCTTTCTCGCTCCAAGGTGCTGGTGCTGGCGTGCTACTCGTCGCACCCACCAGAGAGCACCTAAAGTCCGTAATCTCGATGCACTTTCCTTGAGAAAAATCAATGAACAATATGGTGGAGTACGAGGGGTTGCTTGCCGATCTCAGGATCGCGGCAGACCTCAGAATCAAGAAGCTCATCATCAGGGGTGATTCGCAACTCGTCATCAAGCAAGTTAACAAGGATTACCAGAGCCCGCTGATGGAGGCCTACGTGAATGAGGTGAGGAAGTTGGAAGAACGTTTCGACGTCCTACAAGCAGAGCATGTTCCCCGAGCGGAGAATGGCGTTGCCGCTGACTTGTCAAAATGCGCCGCCCTCAAGTTGCCTGTGGAACCAGGTACCTTTTTACTTCAGTTAACTCAGCCATCCATTGAGCCATCGTCAGGGCAGAACAAGCAAAGGAAGACAAGCCCCGGCAAGTACCTCCCTGCCGAGCTCCCCAGGAGCCGCCGGCAAGGAGGTTGCCGGGTACCCCAAGCTTGCCGAGGGGCAACTACCTCCGACAGGGCCCCAGTCCCTGACCGTGGAGGCAGCTGCCCCTGCGGCCGAAGATGTGCCTTTGGTCCTTGTCGTCGAGCCCCAGGCTACGGCACGGGCGCAGCCCACCATCCGTTTCCTCCAAATAGGAGAGCTCCCCGAGGAACAGGAAGAAGCAGAGAAAGTAGCCCGTTGATCCAACATGTACCGGTTTGTGGATGATACACTATACATAAGGAGGCCAAACAGTGTGAGGCTGAAGTGCATTCCTCAAGAGGACGGACTAAAGCTGTTGGTGGAGATACATGGAGGTGTATGTGGCTCCCGCATAGGGTCAAGGGCCCTTGCCGGCAAGGCATTTCGGCAAGGTTTCTTCTGGCCCACAGCCCTCCAGGATGCAGCTACGCTAGTAACCAAGTGTGAAGCATGTTAGTTCCACTCGAAGAAGCTTCATCAACCAGCTCAAGCCCTTCAAACAACTCCTCTCTCCTGGACATTCTCGGTCTGGGGGCTCGACATACTGGGCCCTTTCCCCCGTGTTGTCGGGGGCTTTGAGTACTTGTATGTCGCAATCAACAAGTTCACAAAGTGGCCCGAAGTGGAAGCAGTGTGGAAGGTGAGAGCACAATCGGCCATCAAGTTCTTCTAGGGGCTAGTTTGCCATTTCGGTGTGCCAAACAAGGTCATCACCGACAACGGCATGCAGTTCACAAGCCGCACCTTCATGCAATACATCTAGGACCTTGGTAGCAAGGTCTATTTCGCTTGAGTGGCACACCCACGGAGCAACGGCCAGGCGGAGAGGGTGAATGCTAAAGTACTGTGAGGCCTGACGACAAAGACTTTTGACAAGATGCACAAGTGTGGAAGGCATTGGATTGATGAGTTGCCATCGGTTCTTTGGTCGATCAGAACAACGCCAAATCAAGCCATCGGCCAGACACCCTTTGCCCTGGTATACAGGGCAGAAGCAGTTCTCCCCATAGAACTCACATACGGGTCACCTCGAGTGCTCGCTTCTGACGAGCTTGAGAAAGAGCAGTTGCGGCAAGATGACGCGACGCTCCTTGAGGAAGATCGTCTTCGGGCGGCTGTGCGAGTTGCACGCTACCAGCAAGCCTTGCGCCGCTACCATAGCCGCAAGGTTCATGCCCGAAGTCTTGAGGAAGGCGACCTTGTTCTTTGGCGCGTTCAGTCGGCCAAGAATTCCAACAAGTTGACGCCAAAGTGGGAAGGCCCTTATCGGGTAATACGAGTCACCAGGCCTGGCGTAGTCCACCTGGAGACCGAAGATGGTATCCAAGTGAGCAACTCCTGGAACATCGAACATCTTCGTAAGTTTTACCCATGAGGCACGGTTGCCGGGCCTCCCGGCAAACCACCTTTTGTACAAGCCTTGCCGACAAGGCATGTAACCCTTTGTACAGAGCCAGGCGCAGACCCTGAGCATAAATAAATGAAGCGCTGGGGCCCTAAGTTTTAGCATACATGCTAGGTTAAGTCTCCCTCTTTGGTAGGGCTGATAGTGCTCAGCAGCAACTAACCCCTAGCATAGAGGTCGGGTGTGTGTCTTTCCGCCTTTTCCAGTCCTTTCTTTGGTTCGCAGGCTGCGCAGGCGTTTCTACCAAGCCATTTAATGGAAGGGATACGGATCGACATCCTCGACCCCGACGAGCCATTGCCAAGAAGGCTGCAGATTCATGTATTCAACCATGGCAAGCCAAGGTTGCCGGGGGCTGCGGATTCAAATAAGTCTTTTATCCACTATTATGCATTTCCGCATGGAGCAGGGACGTATGAAGCCTCGTTTATTCCTGGGCCACCGTGCTCCCCCTTTCCTGTGCCCAAGAACTATTCTCTGGGCCGGAACTTGGTTGTAGTTGCGGTGACAAGGGAGCAAACGAAGGGCCTAATCCTACTTCGCCCCTGCCTCCATCGAGAGCGTGAGTATGGTCGTGCTATGAAGTGAGGGGACGGCAAGGCCTGTTGCCGAGCGATAATGTTTATCTTAGGAATAACAAGGATTCATTCCTTGGCATGGGCCTCGCTCACACACAAAGAACCCGGCAAGCACCCTTTTTCATTAATACATTCCAAATAGGTACTGTTCGTACGGAATGTAAACATGAGCAAGGGGATTACAAGGTTTAAATCTAACGAGTGCCCGCAGGCTTAAAAACTAAAAAGGATAGGTGCCCTATGATCCCCGTCCTTGCCCTTTTCCTCCCAGGTGTGGTAGGTGAAGGCAAAAAGGAAGCAACGGGGGACGCGCCAATGGAGAGCTTGACGAGGAAGACCCTCGGTAGGGCGTGTGGCCAAGGGAGGAGGGCGGCGCAGTCAGTCGGAGTCGGCGTCCTCCCGCTTGACGCCCTCGTCATCGCCGTCGTTGTGCTCCTCGTCACTCCCGCTTGAGGAGGAGTCTTCATCATCGGAGGAGCTCTCCACGCAACACCTTAGGAGAGTTCCCAAGTGCCCAAAGACCTTGATGGAGAGCAGGCCATTCTCCATTAATTTGAAGTGGAGAATGAGCCCCTCCGACAGGCTGTGGGCACAAGCGAAGGTCTTCGATCCACGACGAAGATACATAACGTGAGGGGCGGGGAAGTCGACGTAGACCCGCATGCTGCCATTCCCATAGCCCCTCATATGCAGCCTCGAAGCCTTTGGCAGGTCGAGCTCCATCTTCCGAGAGAACGTAGTAGGGAGACGAAGACGATGGCGCACTGGCCTGTGCAGCCTGATGACGAACTCGTGGGGCTGGTCTCCGACGTGGCCCTCCATGGGGGGAGGGGCCGCTGGCGGAGGCGAGGCCGGCGCACCGCCCCGCCCTCCTCTTCCTCGAGCGCCACGGCGGCCTCGGCCTCGCCCCCTCCCCCTTCCTCTCACGGCCAGCTCCGCCGCCACGAGCTCTTGGGAAGGAGGGGCACGCTGTCGAGCAGAGACCCTCGTCGCCGCCATCGAAGTGCTGGCGCGCCCTCTCCCCATATCAAAAGGAAGGAAGGAGCCAAGGTGGAAGGATATAAATGATGAAGGATTGAGGGGTGCCATCCCCCTTCCCTTCTTATAAAGGGGCGGGGCTGGGTCTCGGCCGCCCCACTTAACCAACCTGGCCGCCAGGGGCGCAGGGAATCAAGACCGACCCGCTGCCCCAATCAGCGACGACCCAGTTTCCCGCCTCGCCATTTAAGGCCCGTGCCCCCTACCCCACGTCCACCACCTACCATTTTCGACTCATGGGGCACACGTGGCGAGCAAGCCAAATTCGAGAAGACAAGTGAAGCGACCGTTTTCCACCTCATGATCATGGGGCACGGGCGCCTTGAAGGCCACGACTCAAGTACATTTAGTAAATGAGCCGCGCCCCTGTGTTTTCCTCTTTTTATGGGGAAGGCGCGGGCCGCCTCTTTACCACGATGTGACGCATGCGTGCAGCAACCACCCCACGCACGACCCCCACTTCACGCACTCAACGCGGGTCATGGGGAAGTGCAACGAGCGAGGGAGTTACTACAGTAAAACCTATGATAACCCACAAGTATAGGGGATCACAACAGTTTTCGAGGGTAGAGTATTCAACCCAAATTTATTGATTCGACACAAGGGAACCAAAGACTATTCTCATGTATTGGCAGCTGAGTTGTCAATTCAACCACACCTAGAAACTTAATATCTGCAACAAAGTGTTTAGTAGCAAAGTAATATGATAGTAATGGTAATGATATCGAAAGTAATACTTTTGGTGTTTTATAGTGGTGATAACAATAGCAACGGAAAATTAAATAAGCGAAGAACAATATATGGAAAGCTCGTAGGCATTGGATCGGTGATGGAGAATTATGCCGGATGCGGTTCATCATGTAACAGTCATAACCTAGGGTGACACAGAACTAGCTCCAGTTCGTCAATGTAATGTAGGCATGTATTCCGAATATATTCATACGTGCTTATGGAAAATAACTTTCATGACATCTTTTGTCCTACCCTCCCGTGGCAGCGGGGTCCTATTGCAAACTAAGGGATATTAAGGCCTCCTTTTAATAGAGTACCAGAACAAAGCATTAACACATAGTGAATACATGAAGTCCTCAAACTACTGTCATCACCGGTAAGTATCCCGATTATTGTCACTTCGGGGTTAACGGATCATAACACATAATAGGTGACTATAGACTTGCAAGATAGGATCAAGAACTCTCATATATTGATGAAAAAATAATAGGTTCAGATCTGAAATCATGGCACTCGGGCCCTAGTGACAAGCATTGAGCATAGCAAAGTCATAGCAACATCAATCTCAGAACATAGTGGATACTAGGGATCAAACCCTAACAAAACTAACTCGATTACATGATAAATCTCATCCAACCCATCACCGTCCAGCAAGCCTACGATGGAATTACTCACGCACAGCGGTGAGCGTCATGAAATTGGTGATGGAGGAAGGTTGATGATGACGATGGCGACGGGTTCCCCTCTCCGGAGCCCCGAACGGACTCCAGATCAGCCCTCCCGAGCGAGTTTAGGGCTTGGCGGCGGCTCCGTATCGTAAAACATGATGAATCCTTCTCCTTGGTTTTTTCTGCTGGAAAGTGAATATATGGAGTCAAGGTTGAGGTCAGTGGAGCGTCATGGGGCCCACGAGGCAGGGGGCGCGCCCAGGGGGTAGGGCGCGCCCCCACCCTCGTGTACAGGTGGAGGCCCCTGACGTGGATCTTCCTTCCAGTATTTATTATATATTCCAAAATAATTCTCCGTTGATTTTCAGGTCATTCCGAGAACTTTTATTTCTGCACAAAAATAACACCATGGTGATTCTGCTGAAAACAGCGTCAGTCCAGGTTAGTTCCATTCAAATCATGCAAGTTAGAGTCCAAAACAAGGGCAAAAGTGTTTCGAAAAGTAGATACGATGGAGACGTATCAACTCCCCCAAGATTAAACCTTTGCTTGCCCTCAAGCAATTCAGTTGATAAACTGAAAGGATGAAGAAAAACTTTTAGAAACTCTGTTCGCTCTTGTTGTTGTAAATATGTAAAGCTAGCATTCAAGTTTTCAGCAAAGATTATGAACTAACCATATTCACAATAACATTTAGGTCTCATGTTTACTCATATCAATGGCATAATGAACTAGCGAGCAATAATAATAAATCTCGGATGACAACACTTTCTCAAAACAATCATGATATGATATAACAAGATGGTATCTCGCTATCCCTTTCTGAGACCGCAAAAATAAATGCAGAGCACCTTTAAAGATCAAGGACTGACTAGACATTGTAATTCATGGTAAAAGAGATCCAGTAAAGTCATACTCAATGCAAACTAACAGTAATGGATGCAAATGACAACGGTGCTCTCCAACTGGTGCTTTTTAATAAGAGGAGGATGACTCAACATAAAAGTAAATAGATAGGCCCTTCGCAGAGGGAACCAGGGATTTGTAGAGGTGCCAGAGCTCGGTTTTGAAATAGACATGAATAATATTTTGAGCGGTATACTTTCATTGTCAATGTAACAACCGAGAGATGGCGATATCTTCCATGGTACACACATTATATGCGGTTCCCAAACAGAATGGTAAAGTTTATACTCCCCCTCCACCAACAAGCATCAATCCATGGCTTGCTCGAAACAACGAGTGCCTCCAACTAACAACAGTCCCGGGGGAGTTTTGTTTACAATTATTTTGATTTGATTTGCATAAAGCATGGGACTGGGCATCCGGTGACCAGCCATTTTCTCGTGAGTGAGGAGCGGAGTCCACTCCTCTTGAGAATAACCCGCCTAACATGGAAGACGGACAACCCTAGTTGATACATGAGCTTTTCGAGCATACAAAACAGAATGTTTATTTGAAGGTTTAGAGTTCGGCACAAACAAATTTACTTGGAACGGCAGGTAGATACCGTATATAGGTAGGTATGGCGGACTCATATGTAATAACTTTGGGGTTTATGGAATTGGATGCACAAGCAGTATTCCCGCTTGGTACAAGTGAAGGCTAGCAAAAGACTGGGAAGCGACCAGCTAGAGAGCGACAACAGTCATGAACATGCATTAAAATTAATCAACACCAAATGCAAGCATGAGTAGGATATAATGCACCATGAACTTAAATATCGTAGAGGCTATGTTGATTTGTTTCAACTACATGCGTGAACATGTGCCAAGTGAAGCCACTCGAATCATTCAAAAGAGGATACCACCCTATCATACCACATCACAACCATTTTAATAGCATGTTGGCATGCAAGGTAAACCATTATAAACTCCTAGATAATTAAGCATCGCATAATCAACTACAATCTCTAATTGTCAGTGCAAACATGTTTATTCATAATAGGCTGAATCAGGAACGATGAACTAACCATATTTACAAAAACAAGAGAGGTCGAGTTCATACCATCTTTTCTCATCTCAATAAGTTCATCATATAATCATCATTATTGCCTTTCACTTGCATAACCGAATGATGTGAATAATAATAATAATAATAATAATAATAATAATAATAATAATAATAATAATAATAATAATAATAATAATAATAGTGCATGTGCATTGGACTAAGCTGGAATCTGCAAGCATTCAATTCAAGAGAGAAGACAATGTAATATGGGCTCTTTGTCAAATCAACAATAATGCATATAAGAGCCACTTTAACATTTTAATTATGGTTCTCCTCTCGACCCCTAAAGGAAAGAAAAGAAATAAAACTATTTACACGGGAAAGCTCCCAACAAGCAAAAGAAGAACGAGAAATCTTTTTGGGTTTTCTTTTTAGTTACTACTACAAGCATGGAAAGTAAACTAATTAAAGGCTACAACTAATTTTTATAAGGTTTATTAAACACACAAGAAGAAAGCATAAAAAGGAAAATAAACTAGCATGGATGATAGAATGAAAAAGTACAACCACCGACAACTAGCAATGAGTGTGTGAACATAAATGTAATGTCGGTGAGAAATACGTACTCCCCCAAGCTTAGGCTTTTGGCCTAAGTTGGTCTATGGCCACGGCTGGCCTGGCAGATATCCATAGTAATAGTTGGGGTCATACTGTGAAGAAGCCTCGGATTGCCACTAGTTGGAAATCACCTCCGGATCCCACTAGTAATCAGACTCTCGTGGAGGATCAAATTGTGGTTCCGGCTCTGGCTCTGTAGCTGATGTAGGGTTCCGGTAAGCGTGAATGGCCTCCAACGGAACAAGGTACTTGACTGCAGATAAATCAAACAAGGAAGGAGCATGAAAGGTAATAGTATCAGGATGATTTTTACCAAATATTAATTTGTACTTAAGTGCCTTTTCCCTATTCCTAACAATAAAATCATGTGCTACCATACTCTTATAATCTAGATAAACAGGAGGCATCATTTCTTCTTCTTTCTCATAATGCCTAATAGGTATGTTAAAATGTGCAGCGAGGCGCGAGGCGAAGATACCTCCAAGGACAGGGCCCTTAGTACAGTTAAGATTTAACCACATTGCAACAATAGCGCCCAAACTAAATGTGTCATCACGAAATAAGGCATCGCACAAAATAACAATATCAGGGGCACTCAGGTTTCCACAGTTTCCGCGCCCAATTAAGCATCTACTAGCAAATATAGCAAAGTAACGTAGAACAGGAAAGTGTATGCTAGTAATTCGTGCGTCGGAGACCTTCCTCGTTTCCCCTACAGCAATGGTATCAATAAACCCATCCACATCGTCACGATGTGGTTTCTCTACACTACCCTCAAAAGGGATCAAACAAACCCGACAAAAATCACGAATTGACATCTCCTTATGCTCATCATATAAATAAAATTACACCATAGGTGGTGAGCTCCTAGCATGGAAATGAAAGTTTTGCACAAAGATATTGGTGAGTAAGAGATACTATTCGCGTTGGTCGTGGAGGAAGGCGGTGAGGCCTGCATTCTCAGCCAATTCACAGAAATCATCATAAATCCCGGCTGCTCTCAAGAAATTATCACAAGGCCATTCACACGGCCGGACCTTCGCGGTGCGAGGGATATTATACTTGGGCCTCTTATCCTCCTCACTTTGCTTATCCTTCGATCTTCGGCTCGATGAGCCCCTCAAAAATCTCTTCGTCTTTTTCTGAAAATTTCTGAATTTTTTTTAGTAACTTCAAAATAAAGTAAACCAAACTCAACAAAATTGATAGCAACTACTCCCACAATTGCCTAGAGGATATATCATGCATTAAAACTATTTTGACCATATAAATTTGACATGCAAGCTCAAGAACAGGGTCACCTAAGCAACAAAAATTTGCAATGAGTAAAGCACTAGAACAAAAACTAATTGGGCCATTGGAGGACTCATATACCAAGGAACAATCCCCCAAAGCAGTTTTGTGAGAGGTGCTTTTAGCAAGGAGATCGAAAATGGCAGCAAGATGAGCTTGGGCTCGGGTTTGAGCTGGTTGGTGGTGTTTGTGGGAGGAAGAAGGAGTGTGTGGTAGCTGGAATAAGTGGAGGGGAGCCACCGTGGGCCCATGAGGCAGGGGGCGCGCCCAGGGGGTAGGGCACGCCCTCCACCCTCGTGGCCAGGTGCTTCCTCCCCCTGCTGTGTTTTCAGTGCCAAATATTCTCAAATATTCTAGGAAAAATCATATTTAATTTTCAGGGCTTTTGGAGAACTTTTATTTTCGGGGTATTTTTTTATTACATGGATAATTCAGTAAACAGACAGAAATTACTATTTTTGCTTTATTTAATATAAATAACATAAAGTAAAAAGAGGGTACATAGAGTTGTGTGTTCTAAATTCATCCATCTCATGCTCATCAAAAGGAATCCACTAACAAGGTTGATCAGGTCTTGTTAACAAACTCATTCTGAATAACATGGAACCAGAGAATTTTCGAATAACACTGGGTTACCTCAACGGGGATATGCACATCCCCAACAATAAGAATATCATATTTCTTCTTGACAGTAGGAAGAGGAAATTCAAAACCACCAAAAATAATCGATGGTTTTTTTTAATAGAATCGATACTGTTAACTTGAGATTGTTTCCTCGAGAAGTGTACCGTATGCTCATTACCGTTAACATGAAAAGTGACATTGCCTTTGGTGCAATCAATAACATCCCCTGTAGTATTCAAAAAGGGTCTTCCAAGAATAATATACATACTATCATCCTCGGGAATATCAAGAATAACAAAGTCCATTAAAATAGTAACGTTTGCAACCACAACAGGCACATCCTCACAAATACCGACAGGTATAGCAGTTGATTTATCAGCCAGTTGCAAAGATATTTCAGTAGGTGTCAACTTATTCAAATCAAGTCTACGATATAAAGAGAGAGGCAACACTAACACCGGCTTCAAGATCACATAAAGCAGTTTTAACATAGTTTCTTTTAATGGTGCATGGTATAGTTGGTACTCCTGGATCTCCTAGTTTCTTAGGTATTCCACCCTTAAAAGTATAATTAGCAAGCATGGTGGAAGTTTCAGCTTTCGGTATCTTTCTTTTATTTGTAACAATATCTTTCATATATTTAGCATACAGATTCATTTTGAGCATATCAGTCAAACGCATACGCAAAAAGATAGGTATAATCATTTCAGCAAAGCGCTCAAAATCCTCATCCTCCTTTTTATTGGATGGTTTGGGAGGAAAAGGCATGTGTTTCTGAACCCATGGTTCTCTTTCTTTACTGTGCTTCCTAGCAACAAAGTCTCTCTTATCATAACGTTGATTCTTTGATTGTGGGTTATCAAGATCAACAGCAGGTTCAATTTCTACATCATTATCATTGCTAGGTTGAGCATCAACATGAATATCATCATTAACATTATTACTAGGTTCATGTTCATTACCAGATTGTGTTTCAGCATCAGAAATAGAAATATCATTGGGATTCTCAGGTGTGTCTACAACAGGTTCACTAGAAGCATGCAAAGTCCTATCATTTTTATTTTTCTTCTTCTTAGAAGTACTAGGTGCATCAATATTATTTCTCTGAGAATCTTGCTCAATTCTCTTAGGATGGCCCTCAGGATACAAAGGTTCCTGAGTCATTTTACCATCATAACTCTAACAGCATTATCATTTTTCTTACTATTTAATTCATTGAGCAAATCATTCTGAGCTTTAAGTACTTGTTCTACTTGAGTGGTAACCATAGAAGCATGTTTACTAATAAGTTTAAGTTCACCTTTAACATTAGCCATATAATCACTCAAGTGTTCAATCATATTAGCATTGTGTTTTAATTCTCTACCAAAATAAGCATTGAAGTTTTCTTGCTTAACCATAAAGTTATCAAACTCATCTAAGCATGGGCTAGCAAACTTAGTAAGAGGGATTTCAGCTTTATCATATCTATAGAGAGAATTTACCTTTACTACCTGTGTCCGGTTATCAAGACCATGTGTTTCTTCAATAAGTGATGGATTAAAACCATGTATTTCTTCAACAGGCGGTAAATTAAGACCATGTATTTCTTCAACAGGAGGTAAATTCTTAACATCTTCAGCTTTAATACCTTTCTCTTTCATAGATTTCTTTGCCTCTTGCATATCTTCAGGATTGAGAAATAGAATACCCCTTTTCTTCGGAGTTGCCTTAGGAGTTGGTTCAAGAATTGGATTAGGAATTGGATTAGGAAGTGTCCAATTATTTTCATTAGTCAACATATTGTTCAATAGAATTTCAGCTTCATCTGGTGTTCTCTCCCTGAAAACACAACCAACACAACTATCCAGGTAATCTCTGGAAGCATCGGTTAGTCCATTATAAAAGATATCAAGTATTTCATTTTTCTTAAGAGGATGATCAGGCAAAGCATTAAGTAATTGGAGAAGCCTCCCTCAAGCTTGTGGGAGACTCTCTTCTTCAATTTGCACAAAACTATATATTTCCCTTAAAGCAGCTTGTTTCTTATGAGTAGGGAAATATTTAGCAAAGAGGCGACTACACACACAACCAGAATCAAGAGAACTAAACCATATCTTAGCATCACCCTTTAATGAGAACGGAAATAATTGAAGGATATAATAATAGCGAGTTTTCTCATCATTAGTGAACAGGGTAGCTACATCATTTAATTTAGTAAGATGTGCCACAACAATTTCAGATTCATAACCATAGAAAGGATCAGATTCAACGAAGGTAATTATATCAGGGTCGACAGAGAATTCATAATCCTTATCAGTAACAAAGATAGGTGAAGTAGCATAAGCAGGATCATATTTCATTCTAGCATTCAGAGTTTTTTGTTTCAGCTTAGCTAATAATTTCTTAAGATCACTCCTATCATTGCAAGCAAGAAAATCTCTAGCAGTTTATTCATCCATAACATAGCCCTCAGGCACAACAGGTAATTCATATCTAGGGGGAGAATCTTCATCATCACTTTCATCAATATTACCAGTTTCAATAATTTCATTCTCTCTAGCCCTAGCAAGTTGTTCATCAAGAAATTCACCAAGTGGCACAGTAGTATCAAGAATAGAAGTAGTTTCATCATAAGTATCATGCATAGCAGAAGTGGCATCATCAATAACATGCAACATATCAGAATTAATAGCAGAAGCATGTTTAGGTGTCGCAAGCTTACTCAAAACAGAAGGTGAATCAAGTGCAGAGCTAGATGGCAGTTCCTTTCCTCCCCTTGTAGTTGAGGGATAAATCTTGGTTCTTGGATCTTTTAAGTTCTTCATAATGATAATTAGATATAAATCCCAAGTGACTCAAAGAATAGATCTATACTCCCCGGCAACGGCACCAGAAAATAGTCTTGATAACCCACAAGTATAGGGGATCACAACAGTTTTCGAGGGTAGAGTATTCAACCCAAATTTATTGATTCGACACAAGGGGAGCCAAATAATATTCTCAAGTATTGGCAGATGAGTTGTTAATTCAACCACACCTGGAAACTTAATATCTGCAGCAAAGTGTTTAGTAGAAAAGTAATATGATAGTAATGGTAACGATAGCAAAAATAATACTTTTGGTGTTTTATAGTGGTGATAACAATAGCAACGAAAAAGTAAATAAGTGATGAACAATATATGGAAATCTCGTAGGCACTGGATCGGTGATGGAGAATTATGCCAGATGCGGTTCATCATGTAACAGTCATAACCTAGGGTGACACAGAACTAGCTCCAGTTCGTCAATGCAATGTAGGCATGTATTCCGAATATAAGTCATACGTGCTTATGGAAAAGAACTTGCATGACATCTTTTGTCCTACCCTCCCGTGGTAGCGGGGTCCAATTGGAAACTAAGGGTTATTAAGGCCTCCTTTTAATAGAGTACCGGAACAAAGCATTAACACATAGTGAATACATGAACTCCTCAAACTACGGTCATGACCGGTAAGTATCCCGATTATTGTCACTTCGGGGTTAACGAATCATAACACATAATAGGTGACTATAGACTTGCGAGATAGGATCAAGAACTCTCATATATTGATGAAAACATAATAGGTTCAGATCTGAAATCATGGCACTCGGGCCCTAGTGACAAGAATTAAGCATAGCAAAGTCATAGCAACATCAATCTCTGAACATAGTGGATACTAGGGATCAAACCCTAACAAAACTAACTCGATTACATGATAAATCTCATCCAACCCATCACCGTCCAGCAAGCCTACGATGGAATTACTCACGCACGGCGGTGAGCATCATGAAATTGGTGATGGCGGAAGGTTGATGATGACGATGGCGACGGATTCCCCTCTCCGGAGCCCCGAACGGACTCCAGATCAGCCCTCCCAAGAGAGTTTAGGGCTTGGCGGCGGCTCCATATCATAAAACACGATGAATCCTTCTCCTTGGTTTTTTTCTCCCCAAAAGTGAATATATGGAGTCAAGGTTGAGGTCGGTGGAGCGTCAGGGGGCCCATGAGGCAGGGGGCGCGCCTAGGGGGTAGGGCGCGCCCCCCATCCTTGTGGACAGGTGGATCCCCCCTAACATGGATATTCCTTCCAGTATTTATTATATATTCCAAAATAATTCTCCTTTGATTTTCAGGTCATTCCGAGAACTTTTGTTTCTGCACAAAAGT
Source organism: Triticum dicoccoides (assembly GCF_002162155.2). Lineage (NCBI taxonomy): Eukaryota > Viridiplantae > Streptophyta > Magnoliopsida > Poales > Poaceae > Triticum > Triticum dicoccoides. The sequence continues at coordinate 336,675,490 of NC_041382.1, forward strand.
AACACCATGTCAATTCTGCTGAAAACAGCGTTAGTCCGGGTTAGTTCCATTCAAATCATGCAAGTTAGAGTCCAAAACAAGGGCGAAAGTGTTTGGAAAAGTAGATACGACGGAGACGTATCAACCTCCGCCATGCGCGCGCCCGCGCACCGCTCTGGGCCTGGCCCAATAACGCCCCGCGCTTATATGTGGCCTAGGCCCGGGGGCTCCTGTCGGTGTACAAAAGTAGGGGTCCCTTTTTGTACCCCTTTACTTGTGCGCGGGCAGTCGCAACCCCTCGCCCGTGGCCACACTTGGCAGGGCAGAAGAAGCCAAGGTTACCAGAGCTATGCTCAAGACCAGGAGCATGAAGAACTGAGGGGCGAGGTGAAACTCCCCCGGCAAGGTCCTTCCCGGGCGCGACCTTCACGGCCCCGGCAAGAACCTTGCCGGGGCAACTTGCCCAACGCCAGCAGGGCTTCCACCCTTGGGCCTAAGAGTTCCGACTCCCTCAACTACATTGGAACCAAAGCTCGAGAGGCGCCTTCGTGGTGGCATGCAGATCTGTGTGAAGACCAAGAACATACAAGACTAGATGAGAATCAGAAGACGAAGATCCTTGGCAAGATCCTTGCCGAGGATACCCACGAGACCCCTCGGCAAGACCCTTGCCGGGGACGCCCATGATGCCGCAGCAAGACCCTTGCTGGGGCCTCAGCAAGACCTTTGCCAAAGACATCCGCGGGGCCGCAGCCAGGCCCACACCTGCCAAGACTCCACCGCCGTTCCCACACAGCTGCCAGCCCACCAACTAGGCGAGCACCTGCATGGCGATGTGCGGCCTCCAGGCGAACTCAGCAAGCACCTATGTGGTGGCATGCAGATCTTCGTGAAGACCCTGCCACCGCACCAACTCAGCAGCCAGCCAGCATGGCACTACACACCTCGTTAGTTCGGACGCGCATCAAAGCCAGGCGAGGCGGCAACAGCTGGGACGAGCTTCCTTGTCGTCCCCGATAAAGCAAGAAGGGCATGTCGGCAGCGCATTAAATGCGTTTGTCCTACGGTGCCAGCAGATAGACTCGACTACTATACAACTTTCCACCTCCTGTGTGCCATTGTGGCAGCCCCTTTTGACTATAAAAGGAGGCCCGTGACATACTAAGAGAGAATTCGGACTTTTTGGGCCCTGCACGCTTTGTAGCTAGTCCAAGAACACCTGATAAACATAAACCAGCAAGAGTAGGGTATTACGCATCACTTGCGGCCCAAACTTGGATAATCCCCCCCCCCCGTGTTGATCCCTCAAACCCTGTCTTTCCACAGCCCCGCGCCCGCCAACCGTACCAAAAGGGATTCTTCATGATCTCGTAGGTGTCGTCTCCCCCGACAGCTCAACACGACCATAGCAGGAATGGCGGCTTAGCATGAAGCAAGGCCGGTAGAGGACCGGCGCGGCAGCGCCGCAAAGGCCACTTGCACCATAGCGGCTCAACGGAAACCACGACAGAGAAGTGGCCGATAATGACCAGGGTCCCATTGTTTCGTAGAACATGATGATGCGTACAGCGACAACGCCTCTGGTGGAAACTGGAGTGATAGAAGTGGTAGCGCATCAGTTGATCTGCAAACAGCCTTGGAATCCTGGACTTTTTTCCTCTTTTAACATATGAGCTCAAACTTAAGCGAAGATCGGAAACACCTCATTTGTGAAGAACACTCAACTTGCCTCTCAAAGCATCAACCAAATTTGAGCACCAAAGGCTTTTAATTCCTTTCAACTATGAAATAGGGATTGGACTCGTTTCAACTATGAAACATGGGAAGTACAAAATGGTCAGTTTATGATTCGCGACCTACATGAACAAACAGGATTTCTTCAAATTTGCAGTATTTATATTAAGCAATATAAGGGTGGAACTTCTTTCAGTAATGGTATTCCCTTGGATTTCAACAATGGCATTCCCTTGGAGGTCATCTCTAGAAGTACCAGTGGTACTATTTTCTCAAACAGATGGGTGCACAAACTTTCTTCTCTTTTTTGTGAATGTTGACTAGGAAACGCCACATTGCTTTTAGCCCCCACACCGTGATCAGTATATGGTCGAGTGTTTTCATGTCCAGAACTTGATGAGACTGAATCGTCATGATTAAAATCACGCCTATTTTGTTCCTTTTCCATGCCCTCAGAGCGATCATGGATTGGGATGTAGCTAGTAAAGCTTTATTTACATTGAATAACTGTTGATACCTAAAAAAACTCATCTTCAGTGAGCGTCCTGCACTTCTAAATAATACTAAAGAAGACTCATCTTCAGATACGAGCGCATCTACTCAGCGGATGTGCTTAGCGACTGTTCCAGCCGGCGGGCTAGCGGGGCAACTTGAGGCGCTCGGCGGGTCAACGGCTAACCGACACGCGGGACGCAGAGCCGGTGACCGGCGCGTTGGCGCGGGAAGCGGTCAGGGCCGCAGGCAGGAGCAGGTGTGCGCTAGGTGCGGCGTAGTTGATGCTTAAGGGAGCAAGACCGTGGTGGTTTGCGGAGGTGATGGCGACCCGGCGCTGGCTCGATCCGAGGTTGAGCAAAGTTGCGTGAGGTGGAGGTCCATAGGGAAGAGGCGAGGCGCGACAGCCACAACAGAGGCGAGGATAGGTCTGCGCGGCGGTTTAGACAGGGCATTGTAGCCGCTGAGGAGGGAGGTGAGGCTGGCTTGAGGCGCTGCAGCAGAGGTGGCTTCAGAGGCAAAGGCAGAGAAAAGCCGGGGCAGCCGGAGCAAGGCGTGGATAAGGGCAAGGAGATGTCGCAGCAGCGGCCGGCGACTCAGTGCAAGAACGCTAAGCGAGCGGCGGACTCGTCGGCTCGGTGATTCTGCTCGACTGTGGAGTGAGTTCGGCATGGCCGCAACAGCTTGGCGAGGACGGACGGATTTGGCGGGCGCAGGGTGACTCGAAGGTAGCGCAAGCAGGTCCGGCGGATGGGCCGTGGGCGCAGATAGTGGAGTCCGGGTTGCAGTCGGCTTTGCTTCCATGTCTTGGCCCTCTTCTTCTTTTCTTTTCCAACTCCATATCCTACTGTTCATCCTTGTGTATGCTCAATGCGTGAGCCTTCCATGCTTCAGCCCTATAACATTGTTTCTAGTTTCCCGACTCCCAATCGAACATGGTAATCTGTTTACCGTACTTTTAGTTTGTCAGTCCACTGATCGGTGGGTTGACACTGGGGCCTGATACGTCTCTGACGTATCTATAATTTATGAAGTATTCATGCTGTTTTTTATTATTCTTGGATGTTTTACAATCATTTTATAACAACTATTTATCATTTTTTGGAACTAACCTATTGACCCAGTGCCCAGTGCCAATTGTTGTTTTGCTTGTTTTTTACACTACATGAAATCAATATCAAACGGAGTCCAAACACTGCGAAACTTTTTGTGGATTTTTATGGACCAGAAGACATCCAGTGGGCCAGACCAGCACCTGGGGTGCCCCGAGGGGGGCACAACCCACTAGGGTGTGCCTGGGGGCCCAGGCTAGCCTAGGTGGGTTGTGCCCACCTCGGTGGCCTCCCGCACCCTATCTTTGCCCTATAAATCACCAAATATTCCAAAAACCCTGGGGGTAACCCTAGATCAGAAGTTCCACCGCCACAAGCCTCTGTAGCCATGAAAAACCAATCTAGACCCCGTTCCGCCGCCCTGCCGGAGGGGGAAATCATTACCGGTGGCCATCTTCATCATCCCGCGACCACCATGATGAGGAGGGAGTAGTCCACCCTCAGGGCTGAGGGTTTGTACTAGTAGCTATGTGTTTAATATCTCTCTCTCTCTCTCTCTCTCTCTCTCTCTCTCTCTCTCTCTCTCTCTCTCTCTCTCTCTCTTTCTCGTATTCTTGAGATGTCACGATCTTGATGTATCGCGGGCTTTGTTAATATAGTTGGATCATATGGTGTTTCTCCCTCTCTATCTTGTTGTGATAAATTGAGTTTTCCCTTTGAGACTTTGTTTTATCGGATTGAATACTTTTATGGATTTGAGAGCACTTGATATATGTCTTGCATATGAATACCCATGGTGACAATGGGGTATTATATTGATTCACTTTTGATCTGTTTTGGCACTCAACTCGCGGATTCCCGAGATGACATTGGGGTAATCTATGCATAGGGGTTGATGCACGTTCTCGTCTTCTGTTTCTCCGGTAGAAATCTTGGGGCACTCTTTGAGGTTCTTTGTGTTGGATTGAGTATTATGAAGCTGAATTTGCTTTGGTGTTACTTTAGTACGAACTCTTGATAGATCGATTGGAAAGAATAACTTAGTGTTATTTTCGTACGAACTCTTGATAGATCGATCGGAAATAATAACTTGGTGTTATTTTAGTACAAACTCTTGGATAGATCGATCGGAAAGAATAGCCACAAACAATTTCTTCTTATGTTCTCCGCTAGATAGGAACTTTGGAGTGATTCTTCATCGCACTTTGAGGGATGGTTATATGATCCAATTAGATTAGCATTGCTGAGAGATTGCACTAGTGAAAGTACGAACCCTAGGCCTCATTTTCAAGCACTGCAATACCGTTTGTGCTATGTTTTATCAATTGCTACTTTGCTGTTTTTTATTGTTATTATTACAAAAATCAATATCTACTATCCATATTACACTTGTATCACAATCTCTTCGCCGAACTAGTGCATCTATACAAATTACCATTGTATTTGGTATGTTGGGGACACCAGATACTTTTTATTATTTTATTGCAGGGTTGTTTGAGGGAGACTATCTTCATCCTACGCCTCCCACAGATTGACAAACCTTAGGTCATCCACTTGAGGGGAAATTTCTACTGTCCTACAAAACTCTGCGCTTGGAGGCCCAACACGTGTCTACAAGAATAAAGTTGCGTAGTAGACATCAAGCTCTTTTTTGGCGCCGTTGCCGGGGAGGTGAGTGCTTGAAAGTACATCTTTAGATCTTGCAATTGAATACTTTAGTTTCTTGTTTTATCACTAGTTTGGTTTATAAAAGAAAACTACAAAAAATGGAATTGAGGTGGTCTCGCAATATTCATCTTTATCATGTCTTTCTTGAAAATGATGGAAAGAAAACTGTTCTCAATTGATAGGAGAAGAATTCAATAAAATGTTTGGCATGAATGATGAGCATGATTGCAATGTTGTTGGTATGAATTCTTTGAATATCCATGATGCTAATGATATGCGAAGACATAAGCTTGGGGAAGTTATGTTTGATGAAGATGATATTTTTAGTCCCCTGATATTTGATGTGCGCATTTGTTATAATGATTGCATGCCTCCTATTTATGATGATTATAATGATGAAAGTGGATTTGGAGAGGTCATGACTTTATTTAGTGATGAATCCACCATTTTGGATGAGGTTTCAATTGATTATGAGAACAAAGTTACTATCTATGATGATTATGGTGATGACATGTATGCTACAGAGACTAATGATAACCATGAAACTTGTCATCATGATTTTAGTTTCAATTGGATTATGCCAATCAAGTATCACATGATAGTTATTTTGTTGAGTTTGTTCCCACTAGTATTCATGAGAATAAATTTGCTTATGTGGAGAGCAATAAAATTTCTATGCTTATGGATCATGAAAAGAATGATTTATGTGGTAGATTTATTGTTGAATTCATTCATGATGCTATTGAAAATCATTATGGGAGAGGAACATGTGCTTCTACATGTCTCAATGATATCAAGCTTCCTCTCTATGTGTTGAAAATCTTGAAGTTGTGCTTGTTTTGCCTTCCTATACTAGTTGATTCTTGTTCCCATAAATTGTTTGCTCACAAAATCCCTATGCATATGTAACATCCCAATTTTATTAAATTTGGATGTTAATAGAATCATTCAATGCATATCATATTTCTTTGCATTTTGGAGTTTTTGAAATATTCAAATAATAGTTTTCCACTCGAGAAAAACAAATGAGAGGGGATAAGATAACTTCCTCAAAATATAAAAAAGAGTGGGAAATTTTATTTTGAATATTACTTTAAGTTTTGGAGTTGATTGATATTTATTTTATATGCAAAATGTGCATTAGTTGCATTAGGAAAATTATTTTCAAAATGTCCTGTGCTTAAGTTAATGTTCATTAGGCTCTAAATATTATGTAGTTATTTTAGAAATTAATTTGGTGTTTTAATTAATTCAATTGAATTAGTTATGAGCACTTTAGTCTCCTGTAAAAAAACACACACACACGCACACAGCCTGGACCGAAACTGGGTTCGGCCCAGGAGCGCCCGACCGGCCCAGCTGGCCATTTTGGCCCAAGGCCAGCAACCTAGTGCCCGTGCGCCCAAAACCCTCTCGCACTGGTCGACCGCCCGCGCCCCCTCTCGCTCACCTCCTCTCGCTACCGCTGCCAGGCGGACCCCGTTCGTCAGCTCGTCCCCAACCTCCCGCATCGAACGGGATAAAACCCGTGCCTCGCCACCCACAACTGCCAACCGCCTCGCTCTCGGATAGAGCTTATCCGCGGCACCCGCACGCCCACCCCTCGCCTATAAATGCCCCGGGCTCCCCTCTGTCGACCTCGCCGCCCCGCTTCTCCCCATGCCGCCCATAGCCGCTGTTGTTGCCGTTTGCATCTCGCCAGAGCCGCGCTACTCCGTCGTCCCTTCCGTCGCCTGTAAGCCACCGTGGCCTCCCCTTCTTCGTCAAATGGCTCCCCGCGGCAAAACACACCCGTTTGACACCTTTTCCTCCCCTAGGTTCCGTCGGAGACGCCGCACCATCGACGCCGGAGCCGCCGGAGCACCGAAGGCCGCCGTCTTCGCCCCGCCCCGTTTCGACGCTGCCAACGCACCCCGACGCCACCATCCGGACACCCAAGCCGCGCCGCACCTCCCCGTCTTCTTCCCTGACGCCGAGGACCACCGCAACCGCCGCCCCCTCCGTCACCGACGCCACGCCGCCGTCTTCATCGTCGCCGGCCATCACCACCACCCATTGTGAGCCACCACCCCACCCTTGCCGTTCGATCTACCATGGACGACCCAGACTAGATTAGGTCTGTTTTTTTTTTGCGAAGAGGTACGCGGTTAACCATGGTTCCCTTAGACCGTGCGGTTTATTTAAACCGAGCGTCGGTTTTCTTTAATTAGCCACCGCCGTTGTTTCTTTTTTCTTATTTGACGGCCGTTCGCCGTATAGTCTCCGCAGCGGACACTGCTCGGCCAGCAAGGAGCTGCCGCGTGGCCAGGGACTTGTTTGCGATAGTTCTTTTTCTGTTTAGTCCCTATAATTAGCAGATTAGTCCCTGATCTTAGATTAGCCATAACTTTTAAACCATAGATCCAAACTCGATGAAACCAACGGCAAATTCTTCATATTGTGTAGATCTATCCAGTAGTATAGTTTTTGCAAACTTTTGTCAGATTCAAATTTGAATTTATTCATATTCGAATTCGAATTTCAAATGGCTATATCTCCCAAACCGTAGCTCCGATTAAGTTGATTCCTTTTGCATGCTGTCACCGTAGCAAAGCCCTATCACCTGGACCTTTGTCACAATAATTTTCACACACTAGAATCTGCCCTTTAATATTTTACTAGTATGCCTAGTATGCACTATATTTCACATCACTCTTTGAACCATAGGCCTATGTTGTTTTGCACATAGAGTATTTCTGTAGTAGCTTAGTGTGTTGTATGTTCATTTGGTTTTTCCGAGACTTTTTGCTATGCATGTTCTTTTGGTTCTCTGGAATGTTTGCTTATGTTTGTTATCTTCTTTGTGATAGATTGCCAGGAGTGCGAAGAAGAGTATTACCAGTCTTTAGAATTCAACTAGCAGTACCAAGGCAAGTTGCATCTTGATCATGTTTCATTACCTATATTTTTATTATGCACTTAGTTCTTTGCGGTAGGACTGCATGGTAGGAAACTGGTGCCGCATGACTTTGCTTTTCACCCAGTAGTTCATTGAGGTAGGTATGAACCATATAACTTTGTCACCATCGTTTTACTTTATGTTGCTATGCTAAGTAGACGTGGATTGGGGAGCAATCATTGTAAAGTTTGAGTGACAATGTAGTAAATAGGACCTAAGTTAATTAATGAACTACCTGGGCGGAAACTTGTGGGAATGGTGGCGAAGTACAGTGGGGCACGCATGGGAAATCCTTGGTGGTGCACCACTAGTGGACCGTCCGCTCAGGCTCAAAGAGATCAATCGTATTCCCATGTCTAGAAGCTTATGTGTGCAGCCAGAAGCCAATATGGGCTCTGGCCTAGTTGAGTAGTTAGTGTGACCCCTTCCGGATGGGCTAGCAGATGTAGAATGATGTAGGTGTACCGGCCTATCCGTGGGTTAAGGGGGGGCATTTTCGAAAGGCTATGTCTCGATCTTCCGATCATGGAGGTGGTCGAGTCTTGTGGGGAAAAGTGCGCAACCTCTGTAGAGTTTCAACCTAATCGATTAGCCGTGTCCCCTGTTACGGACAACTTGAGCATCTAGTAGTGGAATGTCGAGAGATCTCCTCACCGTTAAATTAAACAGTTGGGTTTTAAATGAAACTTGGGAACGGATGGAGTTGGGTTTGCCAACTCATCCTATGCAAATGTGTAGTAGTAGAATAACATCTTTTCTAATAGGGAAAAACTAGCTTTATGCAAAAAACTAAACTTAGAGCTTTCCACCAGCCAAATTGCATGTAAAAGTAGGTTCATTACATTATAATGTGCCTTGCTAGTACATTCAATGTACTGACCCATTTGGCTGCAACTTATCACGTTGCAGATATATCCGACGAGGATTAAGGTGCGATAGGTTGATGTTCTACACTCAACCTTGCTCGTGGAGTTGGACTCATTTACTTCTTTTCTTCCACAGTATTTGCTTATTGGCTCTATGCCCTATTTTGTAATAAATGTATTGCTCCTGGACTATCGATGTAATAAAGAGATGTGTGTTATTTCTGTTATTTCATCGAGTACTGTGTGTGCTAGCAAGTCGATCCAGGGACTAGCACGGTAAGCACAGAGACTTCGACTCTTACCGAGTCGGGTCGCTACAAGATGGAATCAGAGCACACGTTGACTGTAAGACGCGACCCCTAGAAATGGAGAAAAGCCATAGGATAAAAACTATATTTTTCATTTTCCATATATATCCTTTGGTCTCGTACCTTCTCTGCTTCAATACTAATTTCTTCTCTTTTCAAAATGTAGATGTTGTCCGCCCTTGTTGAGTTCGAGCAGCCCGATGAGACCATGCCCTTTGGAAGGCAGCTGGTGAAGATCACGAAGCACCTGAAGATTGGGCTTCCCACATTCACTGGAACCTTCACAGCCACTCTGCCCAAGGAGACACGTTGGAGGATCGATGCTCATATCCCCGGACGCATCCTCGGAAACCGCACCAAGCCCATTGACTTCCATGTGGATACCGCAACATGGGGCTTGGGCAGGGGTATCGCTGCTCACATTGCTCTCGGACGCATTCGAGAGGTGTATGACGAAGACCTCAAGAGGACCTCCTTCGTGATGTATGGACGCCGTGACGCAAATGGAGATGTGGTGCATACCCTGGAGGACGAGATGATAGCATCCCATATCCAGGACATGGAGGAGCACATTCGTATGATGGAGCTGGAGCTGTCCAACAACATGGTCATCATCAAGAACCTCATGACCCGCAAGGCCGAGCTAGAGGAGGAGCTCCAGGACGCTCGCATCAGGCACGAGGGAGAGCTGGACGCACTGCAGGAGAAGATAGACGACCTGAAGCTTGAGCTCGAGGAGGCCGAGGAGAAGCTGGACGAGGGAGAAAACATCCAGGAGGATCACTCGTATGGTGCCTATGTCAGTCAGGAGAGGGACCAAAATGATGAGCTCAGAGATGACGACACGGAGAGCGATGCAAGGACACCCGATGTCGACATGGTTGACTCGTCCTCATCTGATGAGAGTTAGATTTTATGCCACCATGAGAGTTTAGAAACTCGATTTCGTTATCCGATTAGTTTTATTTCATTTGTAAGACCTTGTCAAATCTTGTGACATGGCTTACCTTAGGTTTGATCATTCATGTGAACATCTTTGTTTGAAATTGAATTGGAGTGATTTCAAGCTTTATTGCTATCATGTGCATATGGGTAGTGTGATTTTACTCGCTAGGCCTTGTTCTATTCTAACTCCTCATCCACTCTGAAACCCATCAGATGCCTCCAAGACGTGACCCCGGATTCAACTTCCCGCCGGAGCTTACGCAATTGATCCAGCAACAGAATGCTCTTATGTAGATGCTCATTCAGAACCAGAACCAGAGCAACAACAACAACCCACTGCCGCCACCCCCGGTTGACAGTCTTACCCGTTTTCTGAGGCTAAACCCAGCCGTGTTCTCCACCAGCACGGAGCCGATCGTTGCAGATGACTGGCTCCGCAAGATAGGAAGGGAGCTGGCCACGGCAGGATGCAATGATGCGGAGAAGGTGAAGTTTGCTGCCCACCAGCTGGATGGACCGGCAGCTGCTTGGTGGGAGAACTACATCACCACATACCCCATTGAGAATGTGACTTGGGCTCAGTTCCAGCGGGTGTTCCGCACTGCTCATGTCTCAGCTGGAGCCATGAGTCTAAAGAAGAAGGAGTTCTGCAGCTTGCGCCAGGGAGAACGCACGGTATCTTAGTATGTTGACGAGTTCTGTAAGTTGGCCCGTTACGCCCCAGAGGACGTGGCCACCGATGCAGCCAAGCAGGAGAAGTTTCCGGAGGGACTGAATGATGAGTTGGGAGTTCAGTTAACTGTGGCAACATTTGTAGACTACCAGGAGCTGGTTGATAAGGCTACCATTCTTGAAGGCAAGCACCAGCAGGTGGAGAACCGTAAGAGGAAGTACGGTCATGGGAAGTATAACTCTGGAGTTCAACAGAAACCCCGCTACAGCCCATACTCAGGAAGTTCTGGATCAGGCACTAGCAAGTTTTGAGGGAATCACCATAACCATGGGGGCCACATTCATCATGGGGGAAATGGACACAACCACCATGGTCACAAGCAGGGCAATGGTAATGGAGGAAATGGCAATCAGCAGCATTTCAATTCTTCCACACCGATGAAGAAGGACCTGAGTCACATCACCTGCTTCAAGTGCAAGAAGACAGGTCACTACTCCAATGAGTGCCCTGAGGCGTAGAATGGAAATGGAAATGGCAATGGGAATTTTGGAGGCAGAAGCCCAATCCTTTCACTAAGGGACATGTGAATCATGTCAATGTGGAAGAGGTTTATGAGCAGCCTGACATAGTGATTGGTAAGTTCTTGGTTAATTCATTACCAACACTCATTCTTTTTGACACTGGTGCATCGCATTCATTCATATCAAGGGGATTTGTGGATAATCATAAGTTGCCTACCATAGCTCTTAAGTCACCCATTCTAGTGAGTTCCCCAGGAGCCGAGTCTATGGCTAGTCAGGGATGTTTCCAATTGCCTTTGAACATAGGGGGGCATGTTTTTCCCACAGATATGATTATACTAGAATCGCAAGGGTTGGATGTAATACTAGGGATGGATTGGATGTCCAAGTATGAGGTAACCATTGATTGTGCTAGTAGATCGATTTTTCTCACCACCCCAGAGAGGAAGAGGATCAAGTATGTCTCTAGGCTTAAGCCTAAGAGGACTCAGGTGAACTCTCTTACAGGAGTTGTCCAGGAAGAAGTACCAATGGTGAAGGATTATCCTGATGTATTTCCAGATGAGTTACTGGGTATGCCGCCAAATCGGGAGATTGAGTTTTTGATTGAGTTGCTGCCAGGCACAGGCCCTACCTCCAAGAGGCCGTATCGAATGCCTGCTAATGATTTGGAGGAAGTCAAGAAACAGATTAAGGAGTTGCTAGAGAAAGGGTATATTCGCCCGAGTTCATCACCTTGGGGAGCCCCAGTACTTTTAGTGGAGAAGAAGGATGGAACCTTGAGAATGTGTGTGGATTACCGCTCTTTGAATGAGGTGACCATCAAGAACAAGTATCCCCTGCCGATGATCAATGACTTGTTTGACCAGCTAGAAGGAGCTAGTGTTTTCTCCAAAATCGATCTTCGATCGGGTTATCACCAATTGAAGATCTGTGAGAAGGATATACCCAAGACCGCTTTTACCACAAGGTATGGGCTTTATGAGTATACAGTCATGTCCTTTGGTTTGACTAATGCCCCTGCCTATTTTATGAGCATGATGAACAAGGTGTTCATGGAGTTCTTGGATAAGTTCATTGTGGTATTCATTGATGACATATTGGTTTTCTCCAAGAATGAGGAGGAACACACTGAACATCTGCGCTTAGTTTTGGAGAAGCTCAGAGAACATCAACTTTATGCCAAGTTCAGCAAGTGTGAGTTTTGGCTGAAGGAAGTCGGATTCCTTGGACATGTTGTGTCAGGTGAAGGGATTGCAGTGGACCCTACCAAGGTAGAGTCAGTCACCGAATGGAATGCACCCACCATAGTGGGCGAGATTCATAGTTTCCTTGGACTTGCAGGATATTACCGGAGATTTATTGAAAATTTCTCCAAGATTGCAAGGCCCATGACAACATTGTTGAAAAAGGGCACCAAGTTTGTTTGGACTGAAGAGTGTGAAGCCAGCTTTCAAGAATTGAAGAAATGTTTGGTTACAGCCCCAGTGTTAGTCCTGCCTGACGTACACAAGGACTTTCAGGTGTATTGTGATGCTTCACGTCAGGGACTTGGAGGTGTTCTTATGCAAGAGGGGAAAGTTGTAGCTTATGCTTCACGACAGCTTCGACCTCATGAGTTGAACTATGCCACGCATGATTTGGAGTTGGCAGCTGTAGTGCATGCACTCAAGACATGGAGACACTATCTTATTGGGAATCATTGTGATGTTTACATGGATCACAAGAGTTTGAAGTATATCTTCATGTAGAAGGAGTTGAATCTCAGGCAAAGGAGATGGTTGGAACTTATAAAGGATTATGACATGAGTCTGCATTATCATCCAGGAAAAGCCAATGTTGTGGCAGATGCTTTGAGCCGTAAGAGTTATGTTAATACCCTTACAGCAGGAGGTTTACCTCAGGAGTTATGTGATGAGCTTAGAGACCTTCAATTGGAAATAGTTCCAAGAGGTTATGTTGCCACACTCGAGGTGCAGTCCACCCTGTTGGTAAGAATCAGAGAAGCCCAAAAGTTGGACCAAGGTATTGCTGAGATCAAAGAAATGATGAGCAAAGGGAAAGCAGAAGGATTCCGTGAGGATGAACATGGAACCATATGGTTTGAGGAACGGATTTGTGTACCCAATGACCTGGAGATCAGGAAGTTGATTCTTCAGGAGGCTCACGACTCACCATATTCGATACACCCAGGCAATACCAAGATGTATTTGGACTTGAAGGAAAGTTTTTGGTGGGCCGGGATGAAGCGAGAAATTGCCGAGTATGTGGCAATATGTGATGTATGTCAGAGAGTAAAGGCAGAACATCAAAAACCAACAGGATTACTTCAGCCGTTGCCGATACCTGATTGGAAATGGGATGAACTTGGTATGGACTTTATCACGGGGTTACCCAGGACCCGTTCAGGTTATGATTCCATTTGGGTGATAGTGGATCATTTGACCAAGGTTGCTCACTTCGTTCCAGTGAAGACCACCTATACAAGTGCTAAGCTGGCAAAGATATATATGACCAGGATCGTATGTCTGCATGGAGTTCCAAGGAGCATCGTATCGGATAGAGGAACACAGTTTACCTCCAAGTTTTGGAAATAGTTACACGAAACTTTGGGTACCAGGATAGAGTTCAGTACAGCCTTCCACCCACAGACTGATGGGCAGACAAAGAGAGTCAATCAGATTCTAGAGGACACGTTGAGAGCGTGTGCGCTAGACTATGGGTCTAGTTGGGATGATAACTTACCCTACACAGAGTTCTCATACAGCAACAGCTACCAAGCCAGTTTGCAGATGGCCCCTTTTGAGGCATTGTATGGAAGGAAATGCAGGACACCTTTGATGTGTGATGGAGTTGGAGATCGCAAGTTGTTTGGACCTGATTCGTAACAGACTTAAGATAGCACAGTCAAGGCAGAAAAGTTATGCCGATGCTAAACGCAAGGAAGTGATCTATGAAGTGGGAGATAGAGCATATCTTCGAGTGTCTCCACTTCAAGGTATTAAGAGATTTGGAGTCAAAGGAAAGTTAGCACCACGATTTGTGGGGCCATACAGAATTCTGGAACACAGAGGAGAGGTTGCATATCAGTTGGAATTACCAAGGCTTTGTCGGGAGTTCATGATGTGTTTCATGTTTCCCAGCTAAAGAAGTGTCATGTAGAGATGGCGGACATTCCTTTGAGAGATACAGTGCCACTGGAGGCAATTCAGTTGGAGAATGATCTGACTTATAAGGAGAAGCCTATTAAGATTCTTGAGACTGCAGAGAGAATCACTCGTGCCAAGATCATCAAGTTCTGCAAGGTTCAGTGGAGTCACCATACCGAGGAGGAAGCCACTTGGGAACGAGAGGAAGATCTTAGGCAGGACCATCCGCACCTTTTTGTGTCCAACCCGAATCTCGAGGACGAGATTCATCTTAAGGGGGTAGGTTTGTAACATCCCAATTTTATTAAATTTGGATGTTAATAGAATCATTCAATGCATATCATATTCCTTTGCATTTTGGAGTTTTTGAAATATTCAAATAATAGTTTTCCACTCGAGAAAAACAAATGAGAGGGGATAAGATGACTTCCTCAAAATATAAAAAAGAGTGGGAAATTTTATTTTGAATATTACTTTAAGTTTTGGAGTTGATTGGTATTTATTTTATTTGCAAAAAGTGCATTAGTTGCATTTGGAAAATTATTTTCAAAATGTTCCGTGCTTAAGTTAATGTTCATTAGGCTCTAAATATTATGTAGTTATTTTAGAAATTAATTTGGTGTTTGAATTAATTCAATTGAATTAGTTATGAGCACTTTAGTCTCCTGTAAAAAAATACACACAAACACGCACGCAGCCTGGACCGAAACTGAGTTCGGCCCAAGAGCGCCCGACCGGCAGAGCTGGCCATTTTGGCCCAAGGCCAGCAACCCAGCGCCCGCGCGCCCGAAACCCTCTCGCACCGGTCGACCGCCCACGCCCTCTCTCACTCACCTCCTCTCGCTGTCGCTGCCAGGCGGGCTCCGCTCATCAGCTCGTCCCCAACCTCCCGCATCGCACGGGATAAACACCCGCGCCTCGCCGCCCGCAACCGCCGGCCGCCTCACGCTCGGATAGAGCTTATCCGTGGCACTCGCACGCCCTCCCCTCGCCTATAAATGCCCCGGGCTCCCCTCTGTCGACCTCGTCGTCCCGCTTCTCCCCACGACGCCCATAGCCGCCGCTGTCGCCGTTTGCATCTCGCCGGAGCCGCGCCACTCCGTCATCCCTTCGTCGCCTGTAAGCCACCATGGCCTCCCCTTCTTCGTCAAACGGCTCCCCGCGGCAAAACGCACCCGTTTGACACATTTTGGTCCCCTAGGTTCTGTCGGAGACGTCGCACCATCGACGCCGGAGCCGCCGGAGCACCGAAGGCCGCCGTCTTCGCCCCACCCCGTTCGGACGCCGCCGACGCACCCCGACGCCACCATCCGAATGCCCAAGCCGTGCCGCACCTCCCCGCCTTCTTCCCTGACGCCGAGGACCACCGCAGCCGCCGCCCCCTCCGTCACCGACGCCGCGCCGCCGTCTTCATCGTCGCCGGCCATCACCACCACCCACTGTGAGCCACCATCCCACCCTCGCCGTTCGATCTACCATGGACGGCCTAGATTAGATTAGGTCCATTTTTTTATTTTTCAAAGAGGTATGCGGTTAACCGCGGTTCCCTTAGACTGTGCGGTTTATTTAAAACGAGCGTCGGTTTTCTTTAATTAGCCACCGCCGTTGTTTCTTTTTTCTCTTATTTGGCGGCCATTCGCTGTATAGTCTCCGCAGCGGACGCTGCTCGGCCAGGCAGGAGCTACCGCGTGGCCAGGCACTTGTTTGCGATAGTTCTTTTTCTGTTTAGTCCCTATAATTAGCAGATTAGTCCCTGATCTTAGATTAGCCATAACATTTAAACCGTAGATCCAAACTCGATGAAACCAACGGAAAATTCTTCGTATTGTTTAGATCTATCCAGTAGTATAGTTTTTGCAAACTTTTGTCAGATTCAAATTTGAATTTATTCAGATCCATATTCGAATTTCAAATGGCCATATCTCCCAAACCGTAGCTCCGATTAAGTTGATTCCTTTTGCATGCTGTCACCGTCGCAAAGCCCTATCACAATAATTTTCACACACTAGAATCCGCCCTTTAATATTTTACTAGTATGCCTGGTATGCACTACATTTCACATCACTCATTGAACCATAGGCCTATGTTGTTTTGCACTTAGAGTATTTCTGTAGTAGCTTAGTGTGTTGTATGTTCATTTGGTTTTTTCGAGACTTTTTGCTATGCATGTTCTTTTGGTTCTCTGGAATGTTTGCTTATGTTTGTAATCTTCTTTGCGATAGATTTCCCGGAGTGCGAAGCAGAATATTATCAGTCTTTAGAATTCAACTAGCAGTACCAAGGCAAGTTGTATCTTGATCATGTTTCATTACCTATGTTTTTATTATGCACTTAGTTCTTTGCGGTAGGACTGCATGGTAGGAAACTGGTGCCGCATGACTTTGCTTTTCACCCAGTAGTTCATTGAGGTAGGTGTGAACCATATAACTTTGTAACCATTGTTTTACTTTATGTTGATATGCTAAGTAGACGTGGATTGGGGAGCGATCATTGTAAAGTTTGAGTGACAATGTAGTAAATAGGACCTAAGTTAATTAATCAACTACCTGGGCGGAAACTTCTGGGAATGGTGGCGAAGTACAGTGGGGCACGCATGAGAAATCCATGGTGGTGCACCACTAGTGGACCGTCCGCTCAGGCTCAAAGAGATCAATCGTATTCCCATGTCTAGAAGCTTGCGTGTGCAGCCACAAGCCAATATGGGCTCTGGCCTAGTTGAGTAGTTAGTGTGACCCCTTCCGGGATGGGCTAGCAGATGTAGAATGATGTAGGTGTACCGGCCTATCCGTGGGTTAAGGGGGAACATTTTCGAAAGGCTATGTCTCGATCTTCCGATCATGGAGGTGGTCGAGTCTTGTGGGGAAAAGTGCGCAACCTCTGCAGAGTTTCAACCTAATCGATTAGCCGTGTCCCCGGTTACGGACAACTTGAGCATCTAGTAGTGGAATGTCAGGAGATCTCCTCACCGTTAAATTAAATAGTTGGGTTTTAAATGAAACTTGGGAACGGATGGAGTTGGGTTTGCCAACTCATCCTATGCAAATGTGTAGTAGTAGAATGACATCTTTTCTAATAGGGAGAAACTAGCTTTATGCAAAAACTAAACTTAGAGCTTTCCACCAGCCAAATTGCATGTAAAAGTAGGTTCATTACACTATGATGTGACTTGCCAGTACATTCAATGTACTGACTCATTTGGCTACAACTTATCACGTTGCAGATATATCCGACGAGGATTAAGGTGCGATAGGTCGATGTTCTACACTCAACCTTGCTCGTGGAGTTGGACTCATTTACTTCTTTGCTTCCGCGGTATTTGCTTATTGGCTCTATGCCCTATTTTGTAATAAATGTATTGCTCCTGGACTATCGATGTAATAAAGAGATGTGTGTTATTTCTGTTATTTCATCGAGTATTGTGTGTGCTAGCAAGTCGATCCAGGGACTAGCACGGTAAGCACAGAGATTTCGACTCTTACCGAGTCGGGTCGCTACAGCATAGTAAGTGGGTTAGACTTAAATGTGCCAGGCATATGCTTCATGATGCTCTCTTTATGTTTCATTTCATATCTTTTATGCGAGCATCATTGACATCATCATGCCTAGCTTAAGAGGAATTAAAGAAAAGCGCTTGTTGGGAGACAACCCAACATTTACCCTAATGTTTTTGTGTGTTCACATGATCAGGCTACTGTATTAATCTTTTTTATAGCTTTTGTTTCAATAAAGTGCCAAGTAAGACCTTTGGGATGGTCTATGGTGATAGTTGATTTGATCTTGTTGAAAAACAGAAACTTTTGTGCTCAAGAAAATAATTCTCATTTTTAACAGACGGGCAATAAAATGCTGATTCTTTTTGCAGAAGATTAATAGAGAAATTTCCCAGGTTTTCCTATTTTTTTAGAATGTTTGGAGAAGCTGAAGTATGTTTGGAGTACAGATTACTACAGACTGTTCTATTTTTGACAGATTCTGTTTTCAATGCATAGTTTGCTTGTTTTCTAGTTTCTATGGCTTATATTGCTCAATATAAATTGTGGAAATGATATGCTACAGTAGGCATTGTGTGAGAACAATTATGAATCTTGTCTGCAATAGTACCAAAGTGAATGATTTGTCTTTGTCATACTAACCTATCTCACAAAGTTCTGTTAAGTTTTATGTGATTGAAGTTTTCATGTTTTGCGTGAGATATCGATATGAGGAGAATAAGGAGTGACAAGACCCTATTCTTGGGGATGCCCAAGGCACCACAAGTTAATATTTAAGGAAGATCCAAGCAACTAAGCTTGGGGATGCCCTGAAAGGCATCCCCTCTTTCGTCTCCAACATTATCGGTAACCTCACTTGGAGCTATATTTTTATTCATCACATGATATGTGTTTTGCTTGGAGCTTCATTTTTTTGGATTTTCTTTATGTTATTTAGAATAATTTTTTGCATGTTTCTTTTCAATATAAATTTCAAGGATAGCCTTTACCATGCTTATCTTGCAAGTTTATGAGTTGGTGTTTCAAAACAGAAAGTTTATCGCTGTTGCAAAAATTCTCTAGAAAACTCAGAATGTGACAAAAATGTTGAATTTTTTTCACAATAAGCTATGAATGTTTTTCTACAGTGTGGTAAATTTTTAGAATTTTTGGGGTTACAGAAGTATGAATGTTCTTGCATTCTTTACAAACTGTACTGTTTTGGCAGATTGCTGTTATGGTTGCATTGTTTGCATACGTTTGCTTGTTTAATGATTCTATTTGAGGATAGGAGTATTAAATATGCATAGGAATTTAGTATGCAATGTTGAATAATAATTTTAGTGATTTGCTACATTAGAGAATGATAAGGTTTTTGCATTGGTTTATACTAACTCATCTCACGAGTTCTTGTTGAGTTTTGTGTGGATGAAGTTTTTAAGATTTAGGGAAACCATTATATAAAAGGAATTAAGGAGACATAAAAGCTCAGGATTGGGGATGCCCAAGGCACCCCAAGATAATACTTCAAGAAGTCTCAAGTATCTAATCTTGGGGATGCCTCGGTAGGCATCCCACCTTTCTTCTTCAACAATTATCGGTTAGTATCGGTTGAGCCTAAGTTTTTGGTTCTTCACATGATGTGTGCTATTCTTGGAATGTCATTTTGTTTTGTTTTGCTTGCTGTTTTAATAAAATACTTATATCTGAAAGTTTTTAAATAAGAGAGAGTACTCAAATAGCTATCCATTTACTTAACTACTCGTATGATCTTCACTTATATCTTTTCGGAGTAGCTTGCCATTTACTCTTGTGCTTCACTTATATCCTATGAGTAAATTGTTGAATGAATTGAATATCATAAAGTTGAAATTATATCATGCCTAGTGGTAGCTTCACATTGGGTTTAGGAAGTGAAATCTTTTGAAGCTTGACAATCACAATATTGGTCATACAAGCAATTCCTGAATGATTATTGTAAGGAAGAGAACAGTCACATGCAAATATACTAGCTTGGAAATCTTTTGTGATTGTGAGAATATTATATGTCAAAATTGTTGACGTTGGACAAGGAAGACAATGTAATTGTTTATGTTTGCTCATATTCACATAGAAGTTATATTGTCATAGATCCTTCAACATTTGGTGCTTGCCCCCCATCCTTGCTAGCCAAAAATTCCGCACCAAGTAGAGATACTACTTGTGCGTCCAAAAACCCTTAAACCCAAATCTTATTTCCAAGCGTCCACCATACCTACCTAAGGACTGAGCAAGATCCTTCAAGTAAGTTGTCATTGGTGCAATAAGGCAATAAAAATTGCTTGTAAAAGTGTTAGATCATTTAGTTTAAGAGAAAAGTGAGTGATGTACGAACTTGTGATGGCAAAGAATAAAAGCGACATACTGCATAATAAAGGTTGCTATCGTAAGGGGCAATATAACGTGAAGTTCTATTGCACTAAGGGGTTGAGCATACAAACAAATAAATGTGTGTCAACCTCTGCTTCCCTCTGTGAAGGGCCTATCTTTTACTTTTACATATTTACTTTCATGCAAGAGTCAAAGTTTTTCTCTCTATTCCTTTTATTTTTCTCTTTTGGCAAGCATCATGTGCTGAGGAAAGATCTAGGCACATATATCCAGTTGTATATGGGTAGCATGAGTTATTATTGTTGACATCACCCTTGAGGTGAATACGTTGGGAGCCGAAATTATAAGCCCCTATCTTTGTAAGTGTCCGGTTGAAACGTTGTGCTCATGTGTATGCGGTGAGAGTTAGCAATCATGGATGACTATATGATGGTTGAGTATGTGGAGCTCTTACTTAGAATCCGTTGAATAAGTTGAATTGCAATTGTGTGGTGACTGAGAACATAGGTTGTTGAGTTTTAAGAGAATTCATTGTTTGAACCTTAACATGTGAATTGGTTGCTACTTTAACATGAAAAGTTTTATAAGAAAGAATTGTTGTTATGATGCTTGGAAAAGTGATTGAAATTGTCATTGATCAAACTTGTGCACTTTGCTAGCATTCACACTTCATAAATTATTTCTTTTATCATTTACCTACTCGAGGACGAGTAGGAATTAAGTTTGGGGATGCTGATACGTCTCCGACGTATCTATAATTTAGGAAGTATTCATGCTATTTTATTATCATTCTTGGATGTTTTACAGTAATTTTATAGCAACCTTTTATCATTTTCTGGGACTAACCTATTGACCCAGTGCCCAGTGCCAGTTGTTATTTTTCTTGTTTTTTACATTGCGGGAAATCAATATCAAACGGAGTCCAAACACTGCGAAACTTTTTGTAGATTTTTAATGGAATAGAAGACATCTAGTGGGCCAAAGCAGCAGCTGGGGTGCCCCGAGGGGGCACAACCCACCACGGCGTGCCTGGGAGCCCAGGCGCGCCCAGGTGGGTTGTGCCCACCTTGGTGTCCTCCCGCACCCCCTCTTTGCCCTATAAATCACCAAATATTCCAAAAACCCTCGGGGTAACCCTAGATCAGAAGTTCCACCGCCGCAAGCCTTTGTAGCCATGAAAAAACAATCTAGACCCTGTTCCGGCACCCTGCCGGAGGGGGAAATCATCATCGGTGGCCATCTTCCTCATCCCGGGAGCCACCATGATGAGGAGGGAGTAGTCCACCCTCGGGGCTGTGGGTTTGTACCAGTAGCTATGTGTTTAATCCCTCTCTCTCTATTGTTCTTGAGATGTCATGATCTTGATGTATCGCGGGCTTTGTTAATATAGTTAGATCATATGGTGTTATCCCCCTCTATGATGTTGTGACAAATTGAGTTTTCCCTTTGAGATTTCGTTTTATCGGATTGAATACTTTTATGGATTTGAGAGCATTTGATATATGTCTTGCCCGTGGTGACAATGGGGTATTATATTGATTCGGTTGAGATATGTTTTGGCACTCAGCTCGCGGATTCCCAAGGTGACATTGGGGCAATCTATGCATAGGGGTTGATGCATGTTCTCATCTTCTGTTTCTCCGGTAGAAATCTTGGGGCACTCTTTGAGGTTCTTTGTATTGGATTGAGTATTATGAATCTAAATTTACTTTGGTGTTATTTTAGTACGAACTCTTGATAGATCGATCAAAAAGAATAACTTAGTGTTATTTTAGTACGAACTCTTGATATATCGATCGGAAAGAATAACTTGGTGTTATTTTAGTACGAACTCTTGGATAGATCGATCGGAAAGAATAGCTACAAACAATTTCTTCATATGTTCTCCGCTAGATAGGAACTTTGGAGTGATTCTTCATCACACTTTGAGGGATGGTTATATGATCCAATTAGATTAGCATTGCTGAGAGATTGCACTAGTGAAAGTACGGACCCTAGGCCTCATTTTCAAGCATTGCAATACCGTTTGTTCTCATTTTTATCAAGTGCTACCTTGTTGTTTTTTATTGTTCTTATTACAAAAATCAATATGTACTATCCATATTACACTTGTATCACCATCTCTTCGCCGAACTAGTGCACCTATACAAATTACCATTGTATTTGGTGTGTTGGGGACACAAGTGACTTTTTATTATTTGGTTGCTGGGTTGTTTGAGAGATACTATCTTCATCCTACGCCTCCCATGGATAGATAAACCTTAGGTCATCCACTTGAGAGAAAATTGCTACTGTCCTACAGAACTCTGCGCTTGGAGGCCCAACACGTGTCTATAAGAGTAAAGTTGTGTAATAGACATCAGGGCCAATATTCATGTGTGTGCTGATGTGTCTTTGTTTTCTTGCAGCAAATAAATACAAAATCCACCATGCTACACAAAACATTGTTTGATTTCAGTTGAACCGCACAAAAAGATACGCTGGTTAATCCGGCTTCATGTGCCATTTCAATGTGCAAACTGATGACAAACCCGAGCCATTCCACAATGATAGGCATTACATATTTTGAATGGGAAAAGCTTGTCAAAGTTTAATCATTGATGTTAGAAAGAAGACATTAGTTTAATATATTGGAATTGGAAAATCTTGTTGAATTTTGCTCATTGATGTTAGCTAGATGACATGCATTTGATATTTTTGAGTGGGACACCCTTTGCTGTGAGCAGCGTCAATCATTTTTTCCTATTCCCGTGTTCAGTTCAGGAGTAAATATTTACTATGCTGAGATGCATAGTCACATGAATGTTGACTTATGTAAGGTATTTTAAGAGTTTGTTCTGAATGTTTTCTATGTAATGCCAGGCCTTGTGAGTTTGATTGCAAAGTTGAGCTTGAAATGTTGTGGCATGCGGCATCATGAGCTGTTCACCGTGCCTCTTGAAAATAATGCTTCATATTGTTTTTCATGTTGATCTAATGCCAGTGATTTGCATGCTAACAAGATCATCCTCTTCTGTTGTTTCTTTGCTTAAGAATTTCATCGTCTTATGTTTCATTCATAGCCTATACGATAACTCGGGTAGGTTAAAGGTGAAACCATATGATCTTCCAACCAACTCATCATCTTAGGTCGTGATTGGATCGTCGTTTTCCAACCAAAACCGCTTGTAAAACAGTTTCTTGTAAATAAAAGCAGATGGTATTGGGAGAAGCGCTTGGTTGGTAAATCTCGACTCAGAAAATATACACTGGTCTCTCAAATTACACGCGTAACTCGCCGGTTTTCGTTATAGACCTCGGGCCCTCGATTTCATTACGCCTGTATTTTACGCGTTGTTTCCGGTGATGAGTAAATTACACTTGTATCTTAATACATGTGTGAAACAATCCAGAGCACCCAAGAGTGGCCTTACCATTTCATGTCGTCTCAGTCTCTTGAAGGTGCTCATAGGTGTCCGATGATCCCGGCTTCGTGAATAAGCAGCGGGCGCTGTATCGGACCATCTGTAGGGCCCACGATGCCCTCTCCATCGTCCTTCGAGTTGTTGCACTCGCTGTGGTGCTGAGCATTGTCAACATGGTCAACAAACATGAGGAATCAAGAGATGACTTTACTTGGACAGGATGACAGTAGGGACCCAACAGGGCCATAGTCATACGTACGCAAGTTCCTCCTTATTATATACAACTATATTTTTTTGCTTCCTCCTTGTTTCCTGACATCACGGTCCCACACCATCCTCAACCTATATAGTCAATAAACGAGATAATTGCACAAGGAGCGGCCGACAGTTGGGACCCACCAGCTCGAGCAGTATTTGTTTTTTTAGGTGTAAGCGGAGTTTTTCTTGAGAGATGTTTTTGTTGTTGTTCAGAGGAGCAAGGTATCAACTGGACGGGCTGTGGCTCATCTAGCCAAGGCTAGTATTTTATGTCGACCAAATATCCAGCCTAGATATTATTTTTTCAAGGTGAAAATGGCTAGCCCAGCTATATTTTTTTACGGAATACCCAACCCAGGTCAACTTGTTATTCACCGCCCCGCTGGGCTGTAAATCTTTCCTATGAGGGATGCATTAGGCCTAACAAGAAAATGTGCTTTAAGAAATAATAAATGGTATGTAATTATAAAAACTGGGCTGTAAATATACAAAAATGCAACAAATAGGTAATTAGTTTCAAAAATATTATTTTTGGATTTGGAAATTTTAATTTGATTACTTATTGCGCGCGCAATATTTCTTTAGATTTTTACCTAATACAAATTCATTTTGAAATTATATGTAATCTGACTCGAAATTTCGGGATAAAAATATTTCTGATCCCATCAAAATGTGGGATTTTTGGTTGAATTTTATTTTGGGAGGTTGGTCGAAATTATTATTCATTGTCCTGGCTAGAAAATGGGTTGTAATTTTAACAGACTATAAATGGGTTGTAGTAAATTCCATTAGAATTCAAAAATGGGGTGTACATTATTACAAATCGCAAATGGGCTATATGTTCTCTACCACAAATGTGATGCTCACTTGTGGGCCTACTATTTTTTTTTGAGAATTATAGTCAGTGACGCGTACGGAAGGCTTGTGGTCCTACTAAGGCGTACGGAAGGCTTTGTAAACTTATAGTCAAGGCACGATTCTAGCAGCAGTGGTCGTTGGATGTCCATCCAACGGCTGTAGTGCTTCTTCAATTTCAGATATTCTTGCTTCAGCCACCCAAACCACCGCCGGCGGTACTGCCTGCTACTGCCTCATGTGGTCGGATGTGCTACCGCGCAGGCTTCACCGGCCCACCCTACTCGCAAACGCCGTCTAGGCCATTCCTCTACTCACCAACACCTCCTGTTCTTCTCTAGCGACGACATCCTCACACCGCAGCCGAACTAGTGAATCCTCATACTCCCCTCCATGTGGGCATCCACTGCTGTGTCTTCGCCGGCTCCGGGTGGATCCCTTCGTAATACTCGCCATCGTTCACTGCGTTGGTTCTCTCGGTGCAGCATGGTCAACTTTGTCAACAAACAACAACCATCAGATGAGGCATGTATGTGGATTGGCTGACAGTAGGGACCGACATGGCCCATGGCCGCACGCAGAAAGTGCACCTGTATTATGTGAAAACAAATAATTTCTCTCCCTGACAGGCTTGACCCACCAGGTACATCTTCGCACGCAAGGAAGTGCTTCCTTTATTATGACGGAAATAAAAAGTTTCCTCTCCCTAACAGCTGGGACCCACCAGCTTTATTATGATCCTTTTCATGAAAATATAGATTGTACCGAAGATGCTAAATTATTTTCTTTTTATTCTAACTCAAAAAAGAAGAAATTAAAGAAACTAGAAAACATCTTCACAAGCAAGGAAGTGCCACCTTATTACGTGAAAAACATTGATTCCCCCTGCTAGCTGGGACCCACCAGATTTGAAGGCTGACTTGTGGGCGTACTAAGTTAACGCATACGCAGGGCTTTCTCAACTTAGTCAATAAATGATTCTAGCTATACTGACCGTTGGATGTTAATCCGACGGCCAAGCTGTGTCTTCAACCTCTGGTCTTGTTGCTCCAGCCGCCCAAACCTCCGCCCGCCGTACCGCCTGCTCCAGCCTCCCGTGGCCGGCTGTGCGGCCACATAGGACTCACCGCCCGACCATACTACTACTGGCCAGGCCTTTCCTCTACTCACCCACACCCCCTGTTATTCTCCGGCGACGACAACCTTACACCGCATCTGAACCAGTGAACCCTCGTACTCCCCTTCGCGTGGGCATACACCTGACTCGTCTTCCCTGACTCAGCGTCATTTCCCTTCCTAGGCCTCGCCGTCATCCACCGCCTGGGTGCTGTCCGCACGGTGTGGTCAACATGGTCAACGAACGATAGCCATCGGAAGAGTAGTGTACGCGGTGAGGCTGATAGATGGACCCACCAGCTACATCTTCACATGCAAGGAAGTGCCTCCATATTAGGCGCGAAAAAATGAATCCTCCCCCTAATAGCTTGGACCCACCATCAATAACTTCGCACTCAAGGAAGTGCCTCCTTATCCTCCCTGATAGCCGGGACCCACCTGGTCGAAGTGTACGTAGCGTTGTCAGTCTGGTCCCGAACGTGTACGTACATACTGGTCGATCAGTTTCTCTACAACGATGAACCGTGGCCGAGCAAGCAGTGGCACGTGTAGTAGTAGAGCCCCTGACGTAGCAGTTCAGGCAGTCCCTTCCAAACCGTGTACACGTATGTACAACCACATGCCAAAAAATACGGTCACGTACGTACATACAGGCGGGTCTCAAACGCGTACTCGCGCATATGTACAACTAGGGTTCATGTACATGGAGAGGCAACGGACGGCAGCAACGGCGTCTTGTTCATGGAAGTCAACCGGCTGGGTCGAAACAGAGAAACTGCGTCATGTTCATGGGGAGGCAATGGAATGCGTCGTGTTCATTGGGAGGCAACAGAATACGTCGTATTCATTGGGAGCCAACCGTCTTGGATGGAATAGCCGAAACGAGGTCTGGCGTACCGCAGAACGGAGGAAACGGGACTTCTGTTCGACCACGTACGGTTGAAACGGGGTCCTTTTCATCGAGAAGGGTCTGGCGTACCGCAAAACAAAGGAAATGGACTTGTGTTCGACCGCGTACGGTCGAAACGGGGTCTTGTTGATCGGGAGGGGTGTGGCATACCGCAAAACGGAGGAAATAGACTTGTGTTAGAGCGCCTACGGTCGAAATGGGGTCCTGTTCATCAGGAGGGGTGTGGCGTACCGCAAAACTTGACTCCATGGGCTACTGTTGATTCACCGTCGACTTCCTCCAGCCTCCACTTGCTACTGTTCATCCACCGTCGACTTCCTCTAGCCTCCACCAGCTAATGTTCATCCATGGGGTCCTGTTCATCTAGCCTCCACTGGCTACTGTACATCCAGCCCTCCACGGGGTCCTATTCATCCAGCCTCCACCAGCTACTGTTCAACCAGCCCTCCATGGGGTCATGTTCAACCAGCCCTCCACGTACGGGATTCCTCCATCGCCTACTATTCATCCACCCCACCTCCTCGATCTGGGTCTTGTTCATCCAGCGGCAACATCCTCTACTACCACGGGATCATGTTCATCCAACCCCCACCTGGAACTGTTCATCAAGAGGCAGCTTCGACCGGCTTCAGTTAGCAATAGTAGCGAAGGAATCACTCGGGTTCAATTAGCAACAAGGGATCGATCGGGGTTCAGTAACGTAGCTAGTGAGATCGCTCAGGTTCAGTTAGAGCCCAACGCCTTGCTTGGGTTCAGTTAGAGCGCAACGCCTCGCACACACACGCGTACGTGTACGGGAGAAACGCACAAACCTCTGTGCATCGCTCGGCCCCGACCACCCACCGTAACCGGGAATTCCTTGAAATTTTCCTCGCCCTCGCTTCTACCATGATTTTTCCGTCATGGCCGGCCTGAAGAATGTCATGAAGGTGCGTCTCCGGCGCGCCCATGACGAAAAGACCATTTTCTGTCATGATTGTTTGTCATAGAAGTAGGAGCCCACCACATCTATGCTGATACCGGGTTTTTTCACAATTATCGTCATAGAAGTGTCATAAGCATGACAGAAAAAAATTTCGTTTGGCCCAAAATGTCGGGGATGTGTCTTTTTTTGTAGTGACTCCTACTGCTTTGGAGTCTCCAACCTGCAAGAGTAACAAGATAATGGGAGAAATGATCACAGTTGCTCAAATCACAAATTTCTTTGGTCAAAAGAGAGAGGAGGAGTGGATCTAAGCTTGGGTGAAATCTCTCTATGAACTCTCAAGAATCTCTAAAGAATCTTTGATTTGGTATAGGGATAGTGAGAGGGAGCCTTCCTCGGATCTAGGGCTATGTTTGAAGTATTGGTCAACTCTTCCACGAAGTGGTGAAGGGGTATATATATACCATTGAGAGTGAACTAGCCATTTGATGTAGAGAACATAGAACCTGATAGCCAGGCTGCTGAAGCTTGTTCAACACGGTACCGGGTGCAGAGAAGGTTAGCAGTCGCCAGATAGTCAAGCGTAGATGGGCCTACATAGTTCGGCTTATCCTGAAAAAGTCCTCCCTAACAATTTGTCTAGTTGTATGTCTGATTTATTTTTTCACTCTTTATGACCCTAAGAGAATTAGCCATGTAGTCCGATAGTGTCAGATAGTTCGGCCAAGAGTCCTAACAAAAACTGTCTATGTGTTTGTCTATTTCTTTGTTCGTCAAGTACTTTTGGGCTACTAATATTAAGGAACGGCTAGTCGGATAGTCATGCAGGAAACTCTTCGGATAGTCTGGCTACCAGATATGTTAGTTCTTTTACCTCAAATGAGTATATGATTTGTCTAAGCTTGTAGCATTGAACTTTTTTGGTAGTAAAGGAATGTTGTGATGATAATGAGCTGACTAAATCTTTGACGAACCCCTTTGGTACCCTCTTAATAGTGTGGCATCCCTAGAACTCAAGAATAAAGAAAAAGGTTATGATACTCATCTTTGTTGCATATATCTTGAGTCATAATCATTTATTGGGGTCTATGATCCTCACACTAAGTATCCACAGGGACTTAAACTTTTGTATTTACTTAGCAACCATATTAGTCTCCTATAAGTGTATTGTCATCAATATCAAAATATGATTAAGGGCATGATTGCACTTTCATCGGGTAGAGATTTGTTCTGCATTTAAACATATAGGAAAAAAATCCCATGCACAAAGGATAATCTTGCCAATTAAGCCTCTAACAACAACACCCACACTAGCGGAACCATGATACGTCTCCAACGTATCTATTATTTTTGATTGTTCCATGCTATTATATTATATGTTTTGGATGTTTTATATGCATTAATATGTTATTTTATATTATTTTTGGGACTAACCTATTAACCTAGAGCCCAGTGCCAGTTCCTGTTTTTCCCTATTTTTGAGTTTCATAGAAAAGGAATACCAAACGGAATAAAACCTTCACGATGATTTTTCTTGGACCAAAAGACAACCAGGAGACTTGGAGATGAAGTCGGAGGAGCCACGAGGCGGCCACAAGGACGGAGGGCACGCCCAGGGGGGTAGGGCGCGTCCCCACCCTTGTGGGCCCATCGTGAGCCTCCTGACCTAATTCTTTCACCTATATATTCCCATATATCCCCAAACCACTAGAGGCATCCAAAAAAACACTTTTCCACCGCCGCAACCTTCTGTACCCATGAGATCCCACCTAGACCTTTTCTGGCACCCTTCCGGAGAGGGATTCGGTCACGGAGGGCTTCTACATCAACTCTATTGCCCTTCCAAAGAAGCGTGAGTAGTTTACCACAAACCTATGGGTCCATAGCTAGTAGCTAGATGGCTTCTTCTCTCTCTTTGATTCTCAATACCATGTTCTCCTCGATGTTCTTGGAGATCTATTCGATGTAATAACTTTTTGCGAAGTGTTTGCCAAGATCCGATGAATCGTGGATTTATGATCAGCTTATCTATGAATATTATTCGAATCTTCTCTGAATTCTTATATGCATGATTTGATATCTTTGTAATTCTCTTCGAACTATCGGTTTGGTTTGGCCAACTAGATTGGTTTTTCTTGCAATGCGAGAAGTGCTTAGCTTTGGGTTCAATCTCGCGGTGTCCTTTCCCAGTGATAGTAGGGGCGGCAAGGCACGTATTGTATTGTTGCCATCGAGGATAAAAAGATGGGGTTTTCATCATATTGCTTGAGTTAATTTGTAGTGACCCGACCTCAAACAGTCAAATCTCTGTGTATAAGTGTCATCCCTGGATCGGTAATGCTGACACACACAGTACTTGAAGGATTTATAATAGAGTTCAATCACACACTTATTACATCGAATATATCAAAATAGAGTACTTATTACAATAATATGGTTGAAGGCCATCTAATGACGATAACAATGGAAGCTTCGAAAAAACGAGTCCATCAGCTCCAACGACATAACTGAGTGCACAACAACGACCTAGCGCACCTTACTCTTCGTCTGAAAAGTCTACAGCATAATGCGTTGCAGCCCAAAACAGGTCAACACATGGAATATGCTGGCAAAATAACACTATAGAGCAATGAACAAGTAGCAGCTATAACTATATGCATATTTGGCTGGTGGAGGCTCTATGGTTATTTTTGCAGAAAGCTAATTTTTCCCTAAAACAAAGGAATAAATTTTATTTAACTACAAAGTTTGTTGAAAACATTGAGAAGGTTCCTCCAACTCAATCCCAAATTAATAATCATCAACCCAACAAATTAATTAATAGAGTGATGAGATCAAATCAATAATTCAAATACCAGATACTCAAGATGTCCATAACCGGGGACACGACTAACCATGATTAGTTTATACACTCTGCAGAGGTTTGCGCATGTTTCCCCACAAGACTCAATCTCCTCCATTGTATTTCTCGCACTACATGATGTTTGAGAAACGGATGACCGAGACAGTCTTTTAGAAGCATTAACTCTTTACTCTGGGTAGACAGTACCACCTACATCCCCTACATCTGCTAGCCTACCACTGAAACAGGTCACACGACATACTCAACTATGCCAGAGCCCATAATGGCTTGTGGCTGCACACAGAAGTTTCTAGCATGAATAACCTTATGATCCCTTTGAGCCTGGGTGGGATTCCATAGGATGATCACACGGGTACTCCAGGATATCCCATGACAACACTGGATTGCTCCATGTGCCCAGACAACCACTGGGTGCTCTAGGGTGCCTCAACCAATCCACCTAGATGTGTATTAAAGTAGCCACCTTAAGTTTAACCATTAATTAAAACTCTCACATCTGTCATGGATCACTCAAACCAAACCACGTCTACGAGCAAAGAGTAGCAGTATAAGCATAACGTAGAAGTAACTCCCAGGGTTTGATAATAAAGGAAATAGGTACTACCTCAGCACTACTTCCCAGTACACCCAAATATTCAAGTCCTAACCATGCAGTGTTTGAGGATTGAAACTAGTGCATAAATATTGGGTAACAAAAGGGGTATGATCAAAGTGTTACTTGCCTTGCTGAAGATCTGAAAACCCTAGTGACTTGTAGTAGCACGCTTCGCACTCCAGAAACTCTATCGCAAACAAACAATAGCATACATAAGCACTCAAGCAATAGATGCAAAGGTAAAACTCAAGAGAAAAGATCCAAATTGAAAACTCAAGAGAAGAGCGTCGATTTGCAAAAAGAATCAACCAAGTCGGAGCTACAAAACTCAAACTACGATCAAAAGAAGATCAAATTCAAAACTGCTTGCAACCAAATTTTAAATTGTTAAAACCAAGTTCAAGTTGGTTAACTAGAAATAGGGGAACAATACGAAGATTTTGGCGTTAGTTTCACTGGATTTGGACAAACGAGCGAAATGTTGTGAGGGTTTAAAGATCAGGGGCTAATCTGTGATAAAAATATTCACGGATAGGTCCGTGGACGAAAATAGAATAAAATAAAAAGGCAATCGAACGAACGTTCGCCTATCAGGGACAAACGAACGAAATACGTTCGTCAAAAGAGACGTTCGAGCGAACACTCGCTAATTAGCGAACTCGAAAAAATGATCTAAACCGTAGAACCGAAAAGAAAAACCAACAAAACCTGAAAAACCAATCTAGGGTTTTATACCTAAAACTGGCGAAAAACCGGCGAGACGTCGGCGGTCAACGGTGGCTCCGGCTTCGCCGGTCGGTAGCTTGGCGGCTTGGGGCGATGTGGGGAGGAGGCGGCGGCGGGGTGGCGGTTTTTAAAGGCCAGGGGGGCGTGCCTTGGGCGAGGGGCGGCGACGAAGGGAGTTCGGCTCGGACTCCCCGAGCTCTGGCGGCGCGGCGCGAGACTCCTCCCGCGAGGAGGAAGGCGGCGGAGCTTCGTGGGTGGCCTGCTTGGTCGGGCTTCGGCCCAGTCGAGCATGAAAAGATATTTTTTTTAATAAAATTCTCCCGAATAAATTCCTAATAAAATATAAAATAAATTCTAAAAATGCCAAAAACAATTTTCACCGTCTAAACCTAATATTTAGAACAAAGTGAACATATTTCTGGCCTAAAATGTAATTTTAAAAGATGCATATTTTTCTATTTTAAATAAAATAGCAAATATAATTCAAATAAAAATATTTATTTGATTTTAAAATTTTTCCTCCAATATTCCTCTCTTTTTGAAGAAGTCATATTATCTTCCCTCTTTTATTTTTAATATTGGAAATAATTGGAGAGAAAATATTAAAACCAACTTGATCCCTCTTTTCAAATTTGAGAAAATTCAAATATGAAAATAAATGAAATCCCCAACTCTCTCCTTGGGTCCTTGAGTTTCTTAAGATTTGTAGGATCACAAGCAAAATGCAAATAAAATATGATATGCATATGATGACCTATGTATAACATACAAATTGAAAATTGGGATGTTACATAATTCCTCTACATCATGTCATCCTACTTAATGCATTACTTCGTTCTTTATGAACTTAATACTCTAGATGCATGCTGGATAGCGGTCGATGTGTGGACTAATAGTAGTAGATGCAGAATCATTTTGGTCTACTTGACATGGACGTGATGCCTATATTCATGATCATTGCCTTAGATATAGTCATAACTTTGCGCTTTCTACCAATTGCTCGGCAGTAATTTGTTCACCCGCCATATTATTTACTTTCTTGAGAGAAGCCTCTAGTGAAACCTATGGCCCCCGGGTCTATTTGCCATCATAGAAGTTTCCGATCTACAATATTAGTTTCCAATCTACTATTTTGCAATCTTTTACTTCCCGATCTATAAACCAAAAATACCAAAAATATTTACTTTATCGTTTATCTATCTCTATCATATCTCACTTTTGCAAGTAACTGCGAAGGGATTGACAACCCCTTTATTGCTTTAGGTGCAAGTTGTTTGATTGTTTGTGCCGGTATTCGGTGATTTGTGCGTTGTCTCCTATTGGATTGATACCTTGGTTCTCAAACTGAGGGAAATACTTATCTCTACTTTGGTGCATCACCCTTTCCTCTTCAAGGGAAAAACCAACACAAGCTCAAGAAGTAGCAGGAAGAGTTTCTGGAGCCGTTGCTATGGAGATCTATGCCAACTCAAGACATACCAAGTACCCATCATAAACTCTCATATCTTGAATTACATTATACGCCATTCGCCTCTCATTTTCCTCTCCCCCACTTCTAAAACAATTTTGGAAAATATTTGCCTTTTCTTCGCCCCTCTTCCCTTCGTCTTCTTCGTTTTCTCTTTGTGTGCCCATGTGTTGGATTGCTTGCTTTGTCACAATGGCTCAAGAGAATACCAAATTGTGTGACTTTTCCAACACCAATAATAATGATTTTATTAGTACTCCGATTGCTCCCGCTACTAATGCAGAATCATGTGAAATTAATGCCGCTTTGCTGAATCTTGTTATGAAAGATCAATTTTCTGGACTTCCTAGTGAAGATGCCGCTTCCCATCTTAACAATTTTGTTGATTTGTGTGATATGCAAAAGAAAAAAGATGTGGATAATGATATTTTTAAATTGATGCTATTTTCGTTCTCACTACGAGATCGTGCTAAAACTTGCTTTTCATCTTTGCCTAAAAATAGTATTGATTCATGGAATAAGTGTAAAGATGCTTTTATTTCCAAGTATTTTCCTCCCGCTAAGATCATCTCCCTTAGGAACAATATTATGAATTTTAAGCAACTTGATCATGAACATGTTGCACAAACTTGGGAGAGGATGAAATTGATGATACGAAATTGCCCTACTCATGGTTTGAATTTGTGGATGAGTATACAAAAAAATTATGCCGGATTGAATTTTGCTTCCAGGAATATTTTAGATTCAGCCACGGGAGGCAATTTTATGGAAATTACATTAGGAGAAGCTACTAAACTCCTAGATAATATTATGGTTAATTCTCAATGGCATACCGAAAGATCTTCCACTAATAAAAAAGTGCATGCGATTGAAGTGATTAATGTTTTGAAGTGATTAATTCTCAATGGCATACCGAAAGATCTTCCACTAATAAAAAAAGTGCATGCGATTGAAGTGATTAGTTCTTCTATTGATCCTAATGATATGCCTTTGTCTACTTTGATTGAAAATAATAATGAATCTATGGATGTGAATTTTGTTGGTAGGAACAATTTTGGTAATAACAAGTATAGATGTAATTTTAATCCTAGGCCATTTCCTAGTAATTCCTCTAATAATTATGGTAATTCCTAAAAACATTCTTATGGAAATTATAATAAGGTTCCCTCTGATTTTGAGAATAGTGTTAAATAACTTATGAGTTTACAAAAGAATTTCAATGCTTTGATTGAAGAAAAATTACTTAAGGTTGATGATTTGGCTAGGAACATGGATATAATTTCTCTTGATGTTCATTCTTTGAAACTTAGATCTATTCCACCCAAGCATGATATTAATGAGTCTCTCAAAGCTATGAGAGTTTCCATTAATGAGTGCAAAAAAGAACCGCTAAGATGCGTGCTAAATGAGATTGGTTTGTAAAAACGTGTTCTTCTAGTTTCTGTGAAAATAATGATGAAGATCTTAAAGTGATTGATGTGACTTCTATTGAATCTTTGTTTTCCAATATAAATCTTGATAAATATGGGACTAGAGATGAGTCAAATTTAGTTAAAATGCATCCCAATGATTCAGAGTTTTAAGATCTTCATGCAAAAATTGATAAAAGTGGGATTGGATAGGTCAAAACTTTGAGTAGCAATGAACCCACTCTTTCGTATTTCAAGGAATTTAATTATGATAATTGTTCTTTAATAGATTGTATTTACTTGTTGCAATCCATGTTGAATTGTCCTCATGCTTATAATCACAACAAAGCTTTTACTAAACATATCGTTGATGCTATGATGTAATCTTTTGAAGAAAAACTTGAATTGGAAGTTTCTATCCCTAGATAACTTTATGATGAGTGGGAACCTACTATTAATATTAACATTAAAGATTATGAGTGCCATGCTTTGTGTGATTTGGGTGCTAGCATTTCCACGATTCCAAAAACTTTATGTGACGTGTTAGGTTTTCGTGAATTTGATGATTGTTCTTTAAATTTGCATCTGGCGGATTCCAATATTAAGAAACTAATGGGAAGGATTAATGATGTTCTTATTATTGCAAATAGGAATTATGTGCCCGTAGATTTCATTGTTCTTGATATAGATTGCGATCCTAGATGTCCTATTATTCTTGGTAGACCTTTCCTTAGAACGATTGGTGCAATTATTGATATGAAAGAAGGAAACATTATATTTCAATTTCCATTAAGGAAAGACATGGAACACTTTCCTAGAAAGAAAATTAAATTGCCATATGAATCCATTATGAGAGCCACTTATGGATTGCATACCAAAGAGGACAATAGCTAGATCTATGTGTGTTTTATGCCTAGCTAAGGGCGTGAATCAATAGCACTTGTTGGGAGGCAACCCAATTTTATTTTTATTTTTGCTTTTTAGGTTCTGTTTTGCGATAAATAATTCATCTAGCCTCTGGTTAGATGTGGTTTTGTGTTTTAATAAGTTTTTATGCCAAGTATGCCAAGTAATACCTTTGGGATACCTTATGGTGATAGTTGATTTGATCTTTGGGATAGCTTACGGTGATATTTAAACCACTTATCTTTAGGGAGATCAACATGAGTAGCAAATGACTCACAAAAGGAGGCTACTATCTCAGAGTCAAGTCCATATTTACTGTTAAACTTTTGAAAAGCATCGGTATTTATAAAAGATTTAACACAATCATACTTAAGCTTAATACCAGACTCTTTACCTTCGTTGATTTCCCAATCTTCATTGTTGTATTTAATTATTTCCAAAAGATCCCACCGGAATTCAATAGTCTTCTTCATAAAATAACCAGTACAAGAAGTATCGAGTATAGATTGATCATCATGAGAAAGCCGAGCATAAAAATTCTGAATAATAATTTCTCTTGAGATCTCATGATTGGGGCATGAATATAACATTGACTTAATCCTCCCCCAAGATAGAGCGATACTTTCTCATTCACGAGGCCAAACATTATATATGTAATTCCGATCACGATGAACTAGATGCATGGGATATTTTTTTGGTGAAACTCCAATTTCAATCAATTCCAATTCCAAGATCCAATATCATCGCATAGCCTATACCATGCCAATGCTTTTCCCTTCAAAGATAAAGGAAAAACCTTCTTCTTATATTCATCTCTGGGTAAACCTGCAAGCTTAAACAATCCACCAATGTAACAAGTGATAGTAAATTTCAGCACACTATATAAATGTTTCCTTACCAAATTCAACTTACCAAAGGCGCTTCACTCCCTGGAAACAGTTCTAGAAAATAGCCTTGATGACCCAAAAGTATAGAGGATCAATTTTAGCTCTATTCTATACGTAAGAGTGTCGAACCCAACGAAGAGCAGAAGGAAATGACAACTGGTTTTCAGCAAGGTAATGTCTACAAGTGCTGAAATTGTAAGTAACAGAGTAGTTTGATAGCAAGTTATTTTGTAACGAGCAAGTAATGGTAATAGTAACAAAAGTGCAGCAAGGTAGCCCAATCCTTTTGAGGCAAAGGACGGGCCAAAACGGTCTCTTATAATAAGCAAAGCGTTCTTGAGGGTACACGGGAATTTCATCTAGTCACTTTCATCATGTTGATTCGATTCATGTTCGCTATTTTGATAATTTGATATGTGGGTGGACCTGTGCTTAGGTGTTGTTATTACTTGAACAAACCTCCTACTTATGATTAACCCCCTCGCAAGCATCCGCAATTACAAGAAAAGTATTAAGGATAAATCCTAACCATATCATTAAAATTTTGGATCCAATCGGTCCCATACGGAATATCGCACAAACTAGGGTTTAAGCTTCTTTCACTCTCGCAACCCATCATCTAATAACTACTCCACAATGCATTCCCTTAGGCCCAAATATGGTGAAGTGTCATGTAGTCGACGTTCACATGGCACCACTAAGGAAATCACAACATACATACTATCAAAATATCGAACACACATCAAGTTCACATTATTACTGATACGTCTCCAACGTATCTATACTTTTTTATTGTACCATGCTATTATATTATATGTTTTGGATGTTTATGGGCTTTATTATACACTTTGATAGTATTTTTGGGACTAACCTATTAACCGAAAGCCCAGTACAAATGTAACATCCCAAATTTGCAATTTGGAATGTTATACATAGGCCATTCATGCATATCATATTTTGTTGCATTCGGTTTTGCAATCCTAGAAAACCTAAGCAACTCAAGGACCAAAGGAGAGAGTTGAGGATTTCATGATTTTCATATTTGAATTTTTTCAAATATTGGAAATAGGATCATTTTGGTTTTATTATTTTTCTCTCCAAAAATATTTCATGATAAAAACATATGAGAGGAGATAATATGACTTCTCCAAACTAAATGAAATATTGGAGGAAAATGTTAAGATCAAATAAATAATTTTATTCCGATTTTATTGTTATTTTAATTGAATTAGAAAAATATGCATTTTTTTCAAAATTTCTTTCTTAGCCAAAATAAATGTTCACTTTGTTCGAAATATTATTAGAGGACCGTGAAAATTTATTTCGGGATTTTTGGACTCAGTTTTGTATTTCTTTTATTTATTTTACAACATCCGTTAAAAAACGCGCACCGACCTAACGGGCCGTGTCCGACCCAGACACTGCCACCAGGCCTTTATAAGGTGAGGCCCAGCCGCCCTGCCGCCCAAACCCTAGCGCCGCCTGCCGCCTGCCGTCGCCTCCGCCAACCGCCGCCCGTCGTCGCCGCTGCCGCCAACCGCCCGCCGCAGCCGCGCCGCCCGCCGCCGTCCCGCCCATGCCGCGTTGGATCTCGCCGGAGCTGCCGCCGTTGACCGCGCTGACCGGTCGGTTTTTCTCTCAGTCAACCCCGGTTTTTAAGTTTTTGGTTAATTTTTCTTAGATCATTTTTTAGTCGGTTTATTTACTTAGCGGACGTTCCTCCGATCATTCGTTTAAACAAACGTTGTTCGCCAGTTAGGTTCAGATAGCGAACGTTCGTTCGTTAGTCTTTTATTTTTATTTTATTTTCAGCCAGGGACCTATCCATGATTATTTTTATCGCAGATTAGCCCCTGATCTTCAAACCCTCATAACTTTTCAACCGTTTTGTCCAAATCCAGTGAGACCAACGCCAAAATCTTCGTCTCGAGCCCCTCTTTCGGTTTAATCTACTTGAACAAGGTTCTGATAATATAAAGTTTGGTTTCAAGCAGATTTGTTTTCGAAGTTCTTTTGACCGTAGTTTAAATTCCATAGCTCCGATTCGATTGATTCTTTTTGCAGATTGAATATCTTTAGTTGAGTTTTTAGATTCGATCTTATTATTTGAGTTTTACCCGTGCATCTTTGCTTGATTTATTATGTATGCTATTGTTTGTTTGCGATAGAATTCCCGGAGTGCGCATCGTGCTACTATAAGTCACAAGGTTTTGCGGATAATCAGCAAGGCAAGCAACACTTAGATAATACTCTTTTATTACCCAGTTTTATGCATTAGTTACAAACCTTAAACACTGCATGAGTAGGATCTCTTAACATGTGGCTTTTGGGAAGTAGATGATGACGTAGAACCTATTGCCCTTTTATTATCAAAACCTTGGGAGTTACTTCTACATTATGCTTATATCGCCATGCTATGCTCATAGACATGGATTGGGTTTGAGAGTATCCATGATAGATATGAGAATGTTAATTATTGGTTAACTTGAGGTGGCTACTTAAACACACATCTGGGTGGATTGGTTGCGGGCACCTAGAGAATCCAGTGTTGTCCTAGAATATCCTGGAGTACCCGTGTGATCATCCTATGGTTCGCCACCCAGGCTTAAAGGGATCATAAGATTATTCATGCTAGAAACTTCCGTGTGTAGCCACAAGCTATTATGGGGTCTAGCATAGTTGAGTAAGTTGCATGACCTCTTCCAGTGGTAGGTTAGCAGATGCAGGGGATGTAGGTTGGTACGATGTACCCGGGGTTAGAGTTAATGCTTCTGAAAAACTATGTCTCGGTCATCCGTTTCTCAAACACCATGTAGTGTGAGAGATCCAACGGAGGATATCGAGTCTTGTGGGGAAAATTGCGCAAACCTCTGTAGAGTGTACAAACTAATCATGGTTAGCCGTGTCCCCGGTTATGGACATCTTGAGTATCTGGATCTTGGATTATCATATTGATCTCATCACTCTATTACTTAATTTGTTGGGTTGTTAATTACTTCCTAATTGGGATTAAGTTGGAGGAACCTTCTCAATGTTTAACAACTACCATGATAGTTCAGTAAAATATATTCCTTTGTTGTAGGTAAATTTGGCTTTTCGCAAAAAACATTATAATCATAGAGCCTCAATCAGCCATATATGGATGTAGTGATAGCATTTACCTGTTCATTGTTCTACTGTGTTATATTGCCAGCATATTCCATGTGCTAACCCATTTTCAGGCTACATGTTGCAGACTTTTCAGACGAAGAGTAAGGTGGGCTAGGTCATTTGTCGTGCACTCAGCTATGCCGTTGGAGTTGATGGACTCACTTTATCTTCCAAGCCTTCCGCTGTTATCTTATTTAGATGGCCTTAAACCATATTATTGTAATAAGTTCTCTTTGAGACTATCGATGTAATAAGTGTGTGATTGCCACTCTGTTATAAATCCTTCGAGTACTGTGTGTGTCAGCATTAACGATCCAGGGATGACACTTATGCATAGAGACTTGACTGTCTGAGGTCGGGGCGCTATGAGATGGTATCAGAGCACACACTGAATGTAGGACACGACCACTAAGATGAGCCATATGTCACTCTTCTCTACTCATTTCTGACTTCTCTCCATCTTCGACTCTATAGGATGGCGGACACAAGGAATAAGTTTACATAGCCGGATGAAGACACACCCTTCGGAAGACACTTGAAGGAAGTCACTAGGTACCTGAGCATTGGAATACCAAGCTTCACCGGGACTTACACCGCCACTTTACCAGAAGAGGAGCGTTGGATGATTCGAGTTCAAGTTCCCGGAAGGACATTCATGCCAGTAACTTAGCCCATAGAGTTTTCCTTTGATGCACCAACCTGGAGTCTAGGC
Source organism: Triticum dicoccoides (assembly GCF_002162155.2). Taxonomy (NCBI): domain Eukaryota; kingdom Viridiplantae; phylum Streptophyta; class Magnoliopsida; order Poales; family Poaceae; genus Triticum; species Triticum dicoccoides. The sequence goes on from NC_041382.1 coordinate 336,715,839, forward strand.
AAGAGCATGGCAGCCCACATTGCTATGGGACGCATCGGAGAAGTCTACAAACAGGAGCTGAAGGACACTATCTACCAGATATGTGGGCGCTGAGATGAGAAACGGGAGATGATCAACACCAGGAGAGACATGTCAATTGCAGCTTTCATCCAGGAGTTAAACCATCACCTTCGTCGACAGGAGAACCAGATGTGCGCAAGCATGATAGATCTGAAGAAGGCGATGACTAGGAACATGGAGCTAGAGTAGGAACTCAAGTCTACACGCGACGAATATGAGGAGGAAATCGCAATACTAGTGGAGATGAATGATGACCTGACAAGAAAGCTCGGAGTATTCATGGGAAACCCCGCGCCAGGAGGAGATGACGACCAATCCAAGGACATTCATTCTGAAGACTACATCATCATCGACGACACTGACTCCGACCCCGACAGTAGTGATGATGATTATGAAGACGAAGCTGGAGCGAATATCATGGAGTCTTCCACCGATCAAAATTTCTAGATGGCCACCATATGATCTGTAGTATTCCCCCATGTAAAGAGTATAGTCTGTGCACTGTAATGGTAGTTAGATCGATTGTATGCCCTTGCTTGAAATTGATTTGGTGTGATATGATTGTGTTTGACTCATGTGCATATGGGTAGTGCTTTCTCATTAGACCTCTTTCTATTCTAATCTCTCCCCTCTAAACCCATCAGATGCCTCCGAGACGTGACCCCGGATTTGCCTTCCCACCGGAGCTCACTCAGTTGATCCAACAACGGAATACATTGATGCAGTTGCTAGTCCAGAACCAAGGCAACAACAACAACAACAACAACAACCCACCGCCACCCCCTCTAGTTGACAACTTAGCCCGCTTTCTAAGGTTGTAGCTACCGGTGTTTTCCAGTAGCATTGAGCCGATAGTTGCTAATGACTGGCTACGCAGGATAGGAAGGGAGTTGACCACCTCAGGTTGCACAGATGTGGAGAAGGTGCGTTTTTCCGCACACCAATTGGATGGACCTGCAGCATCATGGTGGGAGAATTACACAACCACTTTTCCTATAGCGAATGTCACTTGGGAACAGTTTTAGCAAGCGTTCTGCACTGCTCATGTTTCAACAGGAGCTATGAGCATGAAGAAGCGTGAGTTTCACAACTTACGCCAGGGCAACCATACTGTGGGGCAGTGCGTGGACGAGTTTAGCAAGTTAGCTCATTATGCCCCAGATGACGTGGCCACAGATGCCGCGAAACAGGAGAAGTTTATGGTAGGGCTGAATGGTGAGATGAGTATGTAGTTAATGGTGGCAACATTTAACAACTACCAGGAGTTCATAGATAAGGCTCTTATGATTGAAGGGAAGAAGCATCAAATTGAGAGATCTGCAGTTTTCTTGGACTCGCGGGATATTATCGGAGATTCATTGAGAATTTCTCTAAGATTGCGAAGCCCATGAGGGAAGTGTTGAATAAGGACACCAAGTTCAAATGGACCAAAGAATGTGAGGCCAGTTTTCAGGAGTTGAAGAAACATTTGACTACAGCCCCATTGCTGATTCTGCCAGATATACGCAAGGATTTCCAAGTGTATTGCAATGCATCTCACTTAGGACTTGGAGGTGTACTTATGCAAGACAGAAGAGTTGTTTCGTATGCCTCACGTCAGCTTCAATCGCATGAGTTGAATTATGCCACGCATGATTTGGAGTTAGCAGCCGTAGTACATGCACTCAAGACCTGGAGACATTTTCTTATTGGAAACCGTTGTGATGTGTACACGGATCATAAGAGTTTGAAGTACATTTTTACTCAGAAGGAGCTGAATCTCAGGCAGAGGAGATGGTTGGAGCTCATAAAGGACTATGATTTGAAGTTGCATTGTTATCCAGGAAATGCTAATGTCGTAGCAGACGCTTTGACCCGAAAGAGTTATGTTAATACTCTCTTAACGGGAGGGTTACCAAAGGAGTTAGCCGAGGATCTCCGGGAACTTGATTTGGAGATAGTTCCTAGAGGTTTTGTTGCAGCATTGGAGGTTCAGTCAACATTATTGGGAAAGATGCGTGAACCCTAGAAGGATGACAAAGAAATTGCCGAGATAAAGGAGAAAATGAGCAAGGGAAAGGCCAAAGGTTTTCGTGAGGATGAGCACGACACCTTGTGGTTTGAGGACCGTGTTTATGTACCCAGTAATGCAGAGATCAGGAAGTTGATACTACACGAGGCTCATGACTCGCCATACTCGATACACCCCGGAAACACCAAGATGTATTTGGATTTGAAGGAGCATTTCTGGTGGACAGGAATGAAGAAAGATATTGCCGAGTATGTAGCGGAATGTGATGTATGTCAGAGAGTGAAGGTGGAACATTAGAAGCCAGCAGGATTACTGCAGCCTCTGCCGATACCCGAATGGAGGTGGGATAAGCTTGGCATGGATTTTATCACCGGATTACCCAGGACTCGAGCGGGATATGACCCTATCTGGGTAGTAGTGGATCGTTTGACCAAAGTGGCTCACTTTATACCAGTGAAAACCACATATACGAGTGCGAAGCTGGCCAAGATATACATGACCAGAATCGTATGTCTGCATGGAGTTCCGAGGACCATCATATCAGATAGAGGAACATAGTTCACTTCAAAGTTTTGGCATCAGCCACACCAGACTTTGGGGACTAAACTAGATTTTAGTACGACCTTTCATTCTCAAACAGATGGACAGACCATGAGAGGCAATCAGATTATGGAAGACATGTTTAGAGCTTGTGCACTCGATTATGGATATAGTTGGGATGACAATTTGCCTTACGTGGAGTTCTCATACAACAATAGCTACCAGGCCAGTTTGAAGATGGCACCTTTCGAAGCTTTATATGGACAGAGGTGCAAGACACCATTGATGTGGGATGAAGTTGGAGACAGTCAGTTGTTTGGACCAGATTTAATTAAAGAGTCAGAAGAGAAGGTTAAGCTAATTCGAGACAGACTGAAGGTAGCCCAGTCCAGGCAGAAGAGTTATGCAGACTCGAAACGCAAGGAGGTAGTCTATGAAATCGGAGATAGAGCCTATCTTCGTGTGTCACCTCTGCGAGGATTTAAACATTTTGGATTTAAGGGAAAGTTAGCCCCAAGATTTGTAGGACCATACTGAGTTTTGGAACGTATGGGAGAAGTAGCCTACAAGTTGGAGTTACCCGATGGACAGTCAGGAGTTCATGATGTGTTTCATGTTTCCCAGTTGAAGAAATGCCATGCAGAGATGGCCGATATTCCTCTAAGAGATACGGTACCCTTGGAAGCAATTCAATTGGATAGTGATTTGACTTACGAGGAGAAACCAGTCAAGATTCTCGAGTTTGCCACCCGAGTCACACGCAGTAAGGTTATTAAGTTTTGCAAAGTTCAGTGGAGCCACCATACCGAGGATGAAGCCACCCGGGAACGAGAGGATGATCTACGGAAAGACCACCCACACATATTTTCTAGCCAACCCGAATCTCTAGGGAGAGATTCATTTTAAGGGGGGTTGGTTTGTAACATCCCAAATTTTCAATTTGGAATGTTATACATAGGTCATTCATGCATATCATATTTTATTACATTTGGTTTTGTGATCCTAGAAAATCCTAAGCAACTCAAGGACCCACGGAGAGAGTTGGGGATTTCACAATTTTCATATTTGATTTTTTTTCAAATATTGGAAAGTGGATCATTTTGGTTTTACTATTTTTCTCTCCAAAAATGTTTCATAATAAAAATATACGAGAGGAGATAATATGACTTCTCCAAACTAAATGAAATATTGGAGGGAAAATGTTAAAATCAAATAAATAATTTTATTCAGATTTTATTGTTATTTTATTTGAATTAGAAAAATATGCATTTTTTCAAAATTGCTTTCTTAGCCCAAATAAATGTTCACTTTGTTCGAAATATTATTTGAGGACCGTGAAAATTTATTTCGGGATTTTTGGACTCCATTTGGTATTTTTATTATTTATTTTACTCCGTCCGTTTAGAAAAACGCGCACCGATGTAACGGGCCGTGTCCGACCCAGACACTGCCGCCAGGCCTTTATAAGGCGAGGTCGAGCCGCCCCAGCCCACCCAGCCGCCCCGCCGCCTAAACCCTGGAGCCGCCGGCTGCCGCTTGCCGCCGTCCCGCCCGTGCCGCGCCGCCGCATCGGATCTCGCCGGAGCCGCCGCCGTTGACCGCGTTGACCGGTTGGTTTTTCTCTCGGTCAACCCCGGTTTTTTAGGTTTCTCGTTTATTTTTCTTAGATCGTTTTTTTCGTCGGTTTATTTACTTAGCGGACGGTCATTCGATCGTTCGTTTAAACAAACGTTATTCGCCGGTTAGGTTCAGACAGTGAACGTTCGTTCGTTAGTCTTTTCTTTTTATTTTATTTTCGGCCAAGGACCTATCCGTGATTATTTTTATTGTATATTAGCCCCTGATCTTCAAACCCTCGTAAGTTTTCAACCGTCTGTCCAAATCCAGTGAAACCAACGCCAAAATCTTCGTCTCAAGCCCCTCTTTCTATTTAATCAACTTGAACAAGGTTTTGATAATTTAAAATTTGGTTCCAAGCAGATTTGTTTTCGAAGTTCTTTTGACCATAGTTTAAATTCTGTAGCCCCGATTCGATTGATTCTTTTTGCAGATCAAATCTCTTTTGTTGAGTTTTCAGATTCGATCTTCTTATTTGAGTTTTACCTGTTCATATTTGATTGATTGCTTATGTATGCTATTGTTTGTTTGTGCTACAATTCCCGGAGTGCGCAGCGTGCTACTACGAGTCACTAGGTTTTGCGGATCATCAGCAAGGCAAATAACACTTTGATCATACTCTTTTATTACCCAGTTTTATGCATTAGTTACAACCCTTAAACACTGCATGAGTACGATCTCTTAACATGTGGGTTTTGGGAAGTAGATGATGAGGTAGAACCTATTGCCCTTTTATTATCAAACCCTTGGGAGTTACTTCTACGTTATGCTTATATCTCCATGCTATGCTCGTGGACGTGGATTGGGTTTGAGAGTATCCATGACAGATGTGAGATTGTTAATTAATGGTTAACTTAAGGTGGCTACATAAATATAGATTTGGATGGATTGGTTGCGGGCACCTAGAGAATCTAATGTTGTCCTAGGATATCCTGGAGTACCAGTGTGATCATCCTATGGTTCGCCACCCAGGCTCAAAGGGATCATAAGATTATTCATGCTAGAAACTTCCGTGTGTATCCACAAGCTATTATGGGGTCTAGCATAGTTGAGTAAGTTGCATGACCTCTTCCAGTGGTAGGTTAGCAGATGCAGGGGATGTAGGTTGGTACGGTGTACCCGGGGTTAGAGTTAATGCTTCTGAAAAACTATGTCTCGGTCATCCGTTTCTCAAACACCATGTAGTGCGAGAGATCCAACGGAGGATATCGAGTCTTGTGGGGAAAATTGCGCAAACCTCTGCAGAGTGTACAAACTAATCATGGTTAGCCGTGTCCCCGGTTATGGACATCTTGAGTATCTGGATCTTGGATTATCATATTGATCTCATCACTCTATTACTTAATTTGTTGGGTTGTTAATTACTTTCTAATTGGGATTGAGTTGGAGGAACCTTCTCAATGTTTAACAACTACCAGGATAGTTAAGTAAAATATATTCCTTTGTTGTAGGGAATTTGGCTTTTTGCAAAAAACATTATAATCATAGAGCCTCAATCAGCCATATATGGATGTAGTGATAGCATTTACCTGTTCATTGTTCTACTGTGTTATATTGCCAGCATATTCCATGTGCCGACCCATTTTCGGGCTGCAACATATCATGTTGCAGACTTTTCAGACGAAGATTAAGGTGCGCTAGGTCGTTTGTCGTGCACTCAGTTATGCCGTTGGAGTTGATGGACTCACTTTATCTTCCAAGCCTTCCACTGTTATCGTATTTAGATGGCCTTAATCCATATTATTGTAATAAGTTCTCTTTGAGACTATCGATGTAATAAGTGTGTGATTGCTACTCTGTTATAAATCCTTCGAGTACTGTGTGTGTCAGCATTACCGATGCAGGGATGACACTTATGCACAGAGACTTGACCGTCTGAGGTCGGGTCGCTATAAGATGGTATCAGAGCACACACTGAATGTAGGACACGACCATTAAGATGAGCCATAGGTCACTCTTCTCTACTCAATTCTAACTTCTCTCCATCTTCTACTCTATAGGATGGCGGACACAAGGAATAAGTTTACACAGCCGGATGAAGACACACCCTTTGGAAGACACTTGAAGGAAGTCACTAGGTACCTGAACATTGGAATACCAAGCTTCACCAGGACTTACACCACCACTTTACCAGAAGAGGAGCATTGGATGATTCGAGTTCAAGTTCCCGGAAGGACATTCATGCCAGTAACTTAGCCCATAGAGTTTTCCTTTGATGCACCAACCTGGAGTCTAGGCAAGAGCATGGCAGCCCACATTGCTATGGGACGCATCAGAGAAGTCTATAAATAGGAGCTGAAGGACACTATCTACCAGATATGTGGGCACCGAGATGAGCAATGGGAGATGATCAGCACCAGGAGAGACAGGTCCATTGCAGCTTTCATCCAGGAGTTAAACTAGCACCTTCATCGATAGAGAACCAGATGTGCGCAAGCATGATAGATCTGAAAAAGGTGATGAGAAGGAACATGGAGCTAGAAGAGGAACTCAAGTATACACGTGATGGATATGAGGAGGAAATCGCAATACTAGTGGAGATGAATGACGACCTGACAAGGAAGCTCGGAATATTCATGGGAGACCCCGCGCCAGGAGAAGATGACGACCAATCCAAGGACATTTGTTCTAAAGACTACATCATCATCGACGACACCGCCTCCGACCCCAACAGTAGTGATGATGATTATGAAGATGAAGCTGGAGCGGATATCATGGAGTCTTCCACCGATCAAAATTTCTAGATGACCACCATATGATCAGTAGTATTCCCCCATGTAAATAGTATAGTCCGAGCACTATAACGGTAGTTAGATTGATTGTATGCCCTTGCTTGAAATTGATTTGGTGTGATATGATTGTGTTTGAATCATGTGCATATGGGTAGTGCTTTCTCATTAGACCTCTTTCTATTCTAATCTCTCCCCTCTAAACCCATCAGATGCCTCCGAGACGTGACCACAGATTTGCCTTCCCACCAGAGCTCACTCAGTTGACCCAACAGCAGAATACACTGATGGAGTTGCTAGTCCAGAACCACGACAACAACAACAACAACAACAACAACAACAACAACAACAACAACAACAACAACAACAACAACAACAACAACAACAACAACAACAACAACAACAACAACAACAACAACAACAACAACAACAACAACAACCC
>NC_041382.1:336723928-336742452 GCF_002162155.2 Triticum dicoccoides
ATGATTGTGTTTGAATCATGTGCATATGGGTAGTGCTTTCTCATTAGACCTCTTTCTATTCTAATCTCTCCCCTCTAAACCCATCAGATGCCTCCGAGACGTGACCACAGATTTGCCTTCCCACCAGAGCTCACTCAGTTGACCCAACAGCAGAATACACTGATGGAGTTGCTAGTCCAGAACCACGGCAACAACAACAACAACAACAACAACAACAACAACAACAACAACAACAACAACAACAACAACAACAACAACAACAACAACAACAACAACAACAACAACAACAACAACAACAACAACAACAACAACAACCCACCGCCACCCCCACCAGTTGACAACTTAGCCTGCTTTCTAAGGTTGCAGCCGCCGATGTTTTCTAGTAGCACCGAGCCGATAGTTGCTGATGACTAGCTACACAGGATAGGAAGGGAGTTGACCACCGGAGGTTGCACAGATGCGGAGAAGGTGCGTTTTGCCGCACACCAATTGGATGGACCTGCAGCATCATGGTGGTAGAATTACACAGCCACTTTTTCTATAGCCAATGTCACTTGGGAACATTTTCAGCAAGCGTTCCGCACTGCTCATGTTTCAACTGGAGCTATGAGCATGAAGAAGCGTGAGTTTCCCAACTTACACCGGGGCAACCGTACTGTGGGGAAGTACGTGGATGAGTTTATCAAGTTAGCTCGATATGCCCCTGATGACGTGGCCACAGATGCCCCGAAACAGGAGAAGTTTATGGAAGGGCTGAATGATGAGATGAGTATGTAGTTAATGGTGGCAACATTAAACAACTACCAGGAGTTCGTAGATAAGGCTCTTATGATTGAAGGGAAGAAGCAGCAGATTGAGAGATCTGCAGTTTTCTTGGACTCGCGGGATATTATCGGAGATTCAGTGAGAATTTCTCTAAGATTGCGAAGCCCATGACAGAAGTGTTGAATAAGGACACCAAGTTCAAATGGACCGAAGAATGTGAGGCCAATTTTCAGGAGTTGAAGAAACATTTGACTACAGCCCCAGTGCTGATTCTGCCAGATATACGCAAGGACTTCCAAGTGTATTGCGACGCATCTCGCTTAGGACTTGGAGGTGTACTTATGCAAGACGAAAAGAGTTGTTTTGTATGCCTCACGTCAGCTTCAACTGCATGAGTTGAATTATGCCACGCATGATTTGGAGTTAGCAGCCGTAGTACATGCACTCAAGACCTGGAGACATTTTCTTATTGGAAACCGTTGTGATGTGTACACGGATCATAAGAGTTTGAAGTATAGTTTTACTTAGAAGGAGCTGAATCTCAGGCAGAGGAGATAGTTGGAGCTCATAAAGGACTATGATTTGAAGCTGCATTGTTATCCAGGAAAGGCTAATGTCGAGCAGATGCTTTGAGCCGAAAGAGTTATGTTAATACTCTCTTAACGGGAGGGTTACCAAAGGAGTTAGCCGAGGATCTCCGGGAACTTCATTTGGAGATAGTTCCTAGAGGTTTTGTTGCAGCATTGGAGGTTCAGTCAACATTATTGGGAAATATTCGAGAACCTCAGAAGGATGACAAAGAAATTGCCGAGATAAAGGAGAAAATGAGCAAGGGAAAGGCCAAAGGTTTTCGTGAGGATGAGCACGGCACCTTGTGGTTTGAGGACCGTGTTTATGTACCCAATAATGCAGAGATCAGGAAGTTGATACTACAGGAGGCTCATGACTCGCCATACTCGATACACCCGGAAAACACCAAGATGTATTTGGATTTGAAGGACCAAACGGTATGAAACCTTCGCGAGAATCTTTTTTGGAACAAACGCAAGCCAGGAGACTTGGAGTGGACGTCAAGGAAGAAGCGAGGCGACCATGAGGTAGGGCGGCACGCCCAGGGGGGCCAAGTGCGCCCCCACCCTCATGGGCCCCTTGCAGCTCCACCAACTTACTTCTTTCGCCTATATATACTCTTATACCCTGAAAACATCGAGGGGAGCCACGAAACCACTTTTCCGCCACCGCAACCTTCTATACCCGTGAGATCCCATCTGGAGACCTTTTCCGGCTATCTGCCGGAGGGGGATTTGATCAGGGAGGGCTTCTACATCAACACCATTGCCTCTCCGATGATGTATGAGTAGTTTACCATAGACCTTCGGGTCCATAATTATTAGCTAGATGGCTTCTTCTCTCTTTGGATCTCAATACAAAGTTCTCCTCGATGTTCTTGGAGATCTATTCGATGTAATTCTTTTTGCGGTGTGTTTTCCGAGATCCGATGAATTGTGGGTTTATGATTAAGATTATATATGAACAATATTTGATTCTCCTCTGGATTCTTATATGCATGATTTGATATATTTGCAGGTCTCTTCGAATTATCAGTTTGGTTTGGCCTACTAGATTGATCTTTCTTGCAATGGGAGAAGTGCTTAGCTTTGGGTTCAATCTTGCGGTGCTCTATCCCATTGACAGAAAGGGAACCAACATGTATTATATTGTTGCCATCGAGGATAAAAAGATGGGGTTTATATCATATTGCTTGAGTTTATCCCTCTACATCATGTCATCTTGCCTAATGTGTTATTTTGTTCTTAGGAACTTAATACTCTAGATGCATGCTGGATAGCGGTCGATGTGTGGAGTAATAGTAGTAGATGCAGAATCATTTCGGTCTACTTGACACGGACGTGATGCCTAAGTTCATGATCATGCCTAGATATCATCATAAGTATGCGCTTTTCTATAAATTGCTCGGCAGTAATTTGTTCAACCACCGTAATATATGCTATCTTGAGAGAAGCCACTAGTGAACCCTTTGGCTCCCGGGTCTACTTTACATCATATTATTTTCCCGTCAACTAGCTATTTCTGTCGCCGTTTATTTTGCAATCTTTACTTTTCAATCTATACAACAAAAATACGAAAAATATTGATCTTATTATCTCTATCAGATCTCACTTTCGTAAGTGACCGTGAAGGGATTGAAAACCACTTTATCGCGTTGGTTGCGAGGTTCTTGTTTGTTTGTGTAGGTACTAGGTGACTTGCGAGTAGTCTCCTACTGGATTGATACCTTGGTTCTCAAAAACTGAGGGAAATACTTATGCTACTTTGCTGCACCACCCTTTCCTCTTCAAGGGAAAACCAACGCATGCTCAAGAGGTAGCAAGAAGGATTTCTGGCGCCGTTGCTGGGGAGATCTACGCCCAAGTCAAGACATACCAAGTACCCATCACAAACTCTTATCCCTCGCGTTACATTATTTGCCATTTACCTCTCGTTTTCCACTCCCCCACTTCACCCTTGCCGTTTTATTTGGCTCTTTCCTGTTTGCCCTTTTTCAATTCGCTACTTTTCACTTGCCTCTTGTGTGATTGTTTGTTGGATTGTTTGTTTGTCATGATGGCTCAAGATAATACTAAATTATGTGACTTTTCCAATACCAACAATAATGATTTTATTAGCACTCCGATGCTCCTCTTACCGATGCTGAATCTTGTGAAATTAATACTGCTTTGCTGAATCTTGTCATGAAAGATCAATTTGCTGGCCCTCCTAGTGAAGATGCCGCTACCCATTTAAATAGCTTTGTGGATTTATGTGATATGCAAAAGAAGAAAGATGTGGATAGTGATATTGTTAAATTGAAGCTATTTCCGTTTTCGCTTAGAGAACGTGCTAAAACTTGGTTCTCTTCTTTGCCTAAAAATAGTATTGATTGATGGAATAAGTGCAAAGATGCTTTTATCTCTAAGTATTTTCCTCCTGCTAAGATCATCTCTCTTAGAAACGATATTATGAATTTAAACAACTTGATCATGAGCACGTTGCACAAGCTTGGGAGAGGATGATATTAATGATACGTAATTTCCCTACACATGGTTTGAATTTATGGATGATTATACAGAATTTTCATGATGGATTGAATTTTGCTTCTGGAAAAATTTTAGATTCGTCTGCGGGAGGAACTTTTATGGAAATTACTTTAGGAGAAGCTACTAAACTCCTAGATAATATTATGGTTAATTATTCTCAATGGCACACCGAAAGATCTACTAATAGAAAAGTTCATGCGATAGAAGAGATTAATGTTTTGAGTTGAAAGATGGATGAACTTATGAAATTGTTTGCTAATAAGAGTGCTTCTTCTGATCCTAATGATATGCCCTTGTCCACTTTGATTGAGAATAATAACGAATCTATGGATGTGAATTTTGTTGGTAGGAACAATTTTGGTAACAACACGTATAGAGGAAATTTCAATTCTAGGCCGTTTCCTAGTAATTCCTCTAATAATTATGGTAGTTCCTACAACAACTATTATGGAAATTTTAATAAGACACCCTCTAATTTTGAGACTAGTGTTAAAGAATTTATGAATTCGCAAAAGAATTTCAATGCTTTGCTTGAAGAAAAAGTGCTTAAAATGGATGAGTTGGCTAGGAACGTGGATAGAATTTCTCTTGATGTTGATTCTTTGAAAATTAGATCTATTCCACCTAAGCCATGAGAATTTCCATTGATGAGTGTACAGAAAGAACCGCTAGGATGCATGCTAAAAAGGATTGCTTTGTGAAGGCGTGTTCTTCTAGTTTTCATGATAATAATGATGAAGATCTAAAAGCGATTGGTGTGTCTCCTTTTAAATCTTTGTTTGCCAATATAAATCTTAATAAAGATGGGACTGGAGATGAGTCAACTTTAGTTAGAAGGCGTCCCAATGATTCAGAGTTTTTAGATCTTGATGCAAAAATTGGTAAAAGTGGGATTGAAGAGGTCAAAACTTTACATAGCAATGAACCCACTATTTTGGATTTCAAGGAATTTAATTATGATAATTGCTCTTCGATAGATTGTATTTCCTTGTTGCAATCCGTGCTAAATTCTGCTCATGCTTATGATCAAAACAAAGCTTTTACTAAACACATCGTTGATGCTTTGATGCAATCCCATAAGGAAAAGCTTGAACTAGAATTTTCTATTCCTAGAAAACTTTATGATGAGTGGGAACCTACTATTAAAATTAATATTAAAGATCATGAATGCTATGCTTTATGTGATTTGGGTGCTAGTGTTTCCACGATTCCAAAAACTTTGTGTGACGTGTTAGGTTTCCGTGAATTTGATGATTGTTCTTTAAATTTGCATCTTACGGATTCCACCATTAAGAAACCTATGGGAAGGATTAATGATGTTCTTATTGTTGCAAATAGGAATTATGTGCCCGTAGATTTCATTGTTCTTGATATAGATTGCAATCCTACATGTCCTATTATTCTTGGTAGACCTTTCCTTAGAATGATTGGTGCAATTATTGACATGAAAGAAGGAAATATTAGATTCCAATTTCCATTAAGGAAAGGCATGGAACACTTTCCTATAAATAAAATTAAATTACCTTATGAACCTATTACGAGAGACACATATGGATTGCATACCAAAGATGATAATACCTAGATCTATTCTTGTTTTTATGCCAAGCTAGGGGCGTTAAACGATAGCGCTTGTTGGGAGCCAACCCAATTTTATTTTTATTCCTTGCTTTTTGTTCCTATTTAGTAATAAATAAATCATATATCCTCTGTTATGATTGTGGTTTTTATGTTTTAATTAGTGTTTGTGCCAAGTAAAGCCTTTAGGATCTTCTTGGATGATTGTTATTTGATATTGCTGAAAGAAACAGAAAGTATGAGCTCACGAGAATAAGCTTCATTTTTAACCAGAGAGAGATAAAATACTGATTCCAACTGCAGTAGATCATTATAAAAATTATTTAGTATGTCTTAATTTCTCAGGATTTTTGGAGTTACAGAAGTATATGAAACCCACAGATTACTACTGATTGTTCTGTTTTTGAGATATTCTGTTTTTCGTGTGTTGTTTGCTTATTTTGATGAATCTATGGATAGTACCAGGGGGCATGAACCATAGAGAAGTTGGAATATATTAAGTTTAACACCAATATAAATAAACAATGATTTTATACAATACCTTAAAGTGGTGGTTTGTTTTCTTATACTAACAGAGCACATGAGATTTTCTGTTGAGTTTTGTGTTGTGAAGTTTTCAAGTTTTTGGGTAAAGATTCGATGGATTTCTGAACAAGGAGTGGCAAGAGCCTAAACTTGGGGATTCCCAAGGCACCCCAAGGTAAAATTCAACGAAAACCAAAAGGCTAAGCTTGCAGATGCCCCAGAAGGCATCCCCTCCTTCGTCTTCACCTATTGGTAACTTTACTTGAGGCTATATGTGTTTTGCTTGGAGCATCTTGTATGATTTGAGTATTTGATTTTTAGTTTACCACAATCATCCTTGCTGTACACACCTTTTGGGAGAGACACACATGAATCAGAATTTATTAGAATACTCTATGTGCTTCACTTATATCTTTTGAGCTTGATAATTTTGCTCTAGTGCTTCACTTATATCTTTTTAGAGCACGGTGGTGGTTTTCTTTTATAGAAATTATTGATCTCTCATGCTTCACTTATATTATTTTGAGAGTCTTTTAGAACAGCATGGCAATTTTCTTTGGTTATGAAATTAGTCCTAATATGATAGACATCCGGGATGGGTATAATAAAAACTTTCATATAGAGTGCATTAAATGTTATGAGAAGTTTGATTCTTGATAGTTGTTTTGAGCTATAAAGGTGGTAATATTAAAGTTGTGCTAGTTGAGTAACTATGGAATTGAGAAATACTTGTGTTGAAGTTGGCAAGTCCCGTAGCATGCATGTATGGTAAACGTTGTGTGACAAAATTGAAGCATGAGGTGTTCTTTGATTGCTTTCCTTATGAGTGGCGGTCGGGGACGAGCGATGGTCTTTTCCTACCAATATATCCCCCTAGGAGCATGCGCGTAGTGCTTGGTTTTGATGACTTGTAGATTTTTGCAGTAAGTATATGAGTTCTTTATGACTAATGTTGAGTCCATCGATTATACGCACTCTCACCCTTCCATCATTGCTAGCCTCTTCGGTACCGTGCATTACCCTTTCTCACCTCGAGAGTTGGTGCAAACTTCGCCGGTACATCCAAACCCCGTGATATGATATGCTCTATCACACATAAGCCTCCTTATATCTTCCTCAAAACAGCCACCATACCTACCTATTATGGCATTTCCATAGCCATTCCGAGATATATTGCCATGCAACTTTCCACTGTTCCGTTTATAATGACACGCTCCATCATTGTCATATTGCCTTGCATGATCATGTAGTTGACATCGTATTTGTGGCAAAGCCACCTTCATAATTGTTTCATACATGTCACTCTTGATTCATTGCATATCTTGGTACACCCCTGGAGGTATTCACGTAGAGTCATATTTTGTTCTAAGTATCGAGTTGTAATTCTTGAGTTGTAAAGTAAATAAAAGTGTGATGATTTTCATTATTAGAGCATTGTCCCATGTGAAGAAAGTTATTCAAAAAAAGAGAAAGGCCATAAAAATTAGAGAAAAGAGAGAAGGGGCAATGTTACTATCCTTTTTCCACCCATGTGCTTCAAAGTAGCACCATGATCTTCATGATAGAGAGTCTCTTATGTTCTCACTTTCATATACTAGTGGGAATTTTTCATTATAGAACTTGGCTTGTATATTCCAACAATGGGCTTCCTCAAATTCCCTAGGTATTCGTGAGCAAGCAAGTTGGATGCACACCCACTTAGTTGCTTTTGTTGATCTTTCATATATTCATAGCTCTAGTGCATCCGTTGCATGACAATCCCTACTCCTTGCATTGACATCAATTGATGGGCATCTCCATAGCCCGTTGATTAGCCACGTCAATGAGAGACTTTCTCCCTTTTTGTCTTCTCACACAACCTCCATCATCATATTCTGTTCCACCCATAGTGCTATATCCATGGCTCGCGCTCATATATTGTGTGAAAGTTGAAAGAGTTTGAAAAGACTAAAGTATGAAACAATTGCTTGGCTTGTCATAGGGGTTGTGCATGATGGGAGCATTTTGTGTGACGAAAATGAAGCATGGCCAAACTATATGACTTTGTAGGGATAAGCTTTCTTTGGCTATGTTATTTTGATAAGACATGATTGCTTGGTTAGCATTGCTTGAAGTATTATTATTTTATGTCAATATTAAACTTCCGTATAGAATCTTTCGAATCTAAACATTCATGCCGCAATAAAGAGAAATACATTGAAAATTATGTCAGGTAGCATTCCACATCAAAAATTCTGTTTTTATCATTTACCTACTCGAGGACGAGCAAGAATTAAGCTTGGGGATGCTTGATATGTCTCCAACGTATCTATAATTTTTGATTGTTCCATGTTATTATATTATTTGTTTTGGATGTTTATGAGCTTTATTATACACTTTTGTATTATTTTTGGGACTAACCTATTAACCGAAAGCCCAGTGCAAATTGCTGTTTTTTTGCCTATTCCAGTGTTTCGCAGAAAAGGAATATCAAAAGGAATCCAAATGGAATGAGACCTTCACGAGGATCTTTTTTGGAACAAACACAATCCAGGAGACTTGGAGTGGACGTCAAGGAAGCAGCAAGGCGGCCACGAGGTAGGGCGGCGCGCCCCCACCCTCGTGGGCCCCTCGCAGCTCCACCGACCTACTTCTTTCGCCTATATATACTCTTATACCCTGAAAACATCCAGGGGAGCCACGAAACCACTTTTCCACCACCGCAACCTTCTATACCCGTGAGATCCCATCTGGGGACCTTTTTCGGAGATCTGCCGGAGCGGGATTCAATCACGGAGGGCTCCTACATCAACACCATAACCTCTCCGATGATGTGTGAGTAGTTTACCACAGACCTTCGGGTCCATAGTTATTAGCCAGATGGCTTCTTCTCTCTCTTTGGATCTCAATACAAAGTTCTCCTCGATGGTCTTGGAGATCTACTCAATGTAATTCTTTTTGCGGTGTGTTTTCCGAGATCCGATGAATTGTGGGTTTATGATTAAGATTATATATGAACAATATTTGATTCTCCTCTGGATTCTTATATGCATGATTTGATATATTTGCAGGTCTCTTCGAATTATCAGTTTGGTTTGGCCTACTAGATTGATCTTTCTTGCAATGGGAGAAGTGCTTAGCTTTGGGTTCAATCTTGCGGTGCTCTATCCCATTGACAAAAAGGGAACCAACATGTATTATATTGTTGCCATCGAGGATAAAAAGATGGGGTTTATATCATATTGCTTGAGTTTATCCCTCTACATCATGTCATCTTGCCTAATGTGTTATTCTGTTCTTATGAACTTAATACTCTAGATGCACGCTGGATAGCGGTCGATGTGTGGAGTAATAGTAGTAGATGCAGAATCGTTTTCGTCTACTTGACACAGACGTGATGCCTATGTTCATGATCATGCCTAGATATCATCATAACTATGCGCTTTTCTATCAATTGCTCGGCAGTAATTTGTTCACCCACTGTAATATATGATATCTTGAGACAAGACACTAGTGAAACCTATGGCCCCGGGGTCTACTTTAGCTATTTCTGTCGCCGTTTATTTTGCAATCTTTACTTTTCAATCTATGCAACAAAAATACCAAAAAATATTTATCTTATTATCTCTATCAGATCTGACTTTCATAAGTGACTGTGAAGGGATTGATAACCCCTTTATCGCGTTGGTTGCGAAGTTCTTGTTTGTTTGTGCAGGTACTAGGTGACTTGCATGTACTATCCTACTGGATTGATACCTTGGTTCTCAAAAACTGAGGGAAATACTTACGCTACTTTGCTACATCACCCTTTCCTCTTCAAGGGAAAACCAACGCATGCTCAAGAGGTAGCAAGAAGGATTTCTGGCGCCATTGCCGGGGAGATCTATGCCCAAGTCAAGATGTACCAAGTACCCATCACAAACTCTAGTGAAACCTATGGCCCCCGGGTCTATTTTCCATCATATAAGTTTCCGATCTACAATATTTGTTTCCAATCTACTATTTTGCAATCTTTTACTTTCCAATCTATAAACCAAAATACAAAAAATATTTACTTTATCATTTATCTATCTCTATTAGATCTCACTTTTGCTGGTAACCGTGAAGGGATTGACAACCCCTTTATCACATTGGGTGCAAGTTGTTTGATTGTTTGTGCAGGTATTCAGTGATTTGTGCGTTATCTCCTACTGGATTGATACATTGCTTCTCAAAAACTGAGGGAAATACTTATGCTACTTTGCTGCATCACCCTTTTCTCTTCAAGGGAAAACCAACGCATGCTCAAGAGGTAGCAATTACTTACAACATGATTTCGCCCGTGACCTCAAGAACAAAAGTAACTACTCACAAGTGATAAACATGCTCAAGATCAGAGGGGTATTAATTACCATAATGGATCTGAACATATAAACTTCCAACATATAAACCATATAGTAATCAACTACAAGATGTAATCAACACTACTAGTCACCCACAAGCACCAATCCATAGTTCCGGTAACAAGATTGAACACAGGAGATGAACTAGGGTTTGAGATGATATGGTGTTGTTGAAGATGTTGATGGAGATTTACCTCCTCAAGATGGGAGAGTTGTTGGTGATGATGATGACAATGATTTTCCCCTCTCGGCGGGAAGTTCCTCCGGCGGAATCGCTCCACCGGAGGGCAAAAGTGCTCTTGACCAAGTTCTACCTCGAGAAGGCGGCGCTCCATCCCAAAAGTCCTCCCCTTTTTTTCTAGGTCAAAATGACTTATATACCAGAAGATGGGCACCGGAGGTGGGCCTGGGCGAGCACAACCCACCAGGGCGCGCCTGGGCTCCCTGGCACGCTCAGGTGGGTTGTGCCCACCAGGTGGCCCCCCTCTTCATATATTCCATAAAAATTCTCTGTAAAGTTTCAGCTTGTTTGGAGTTGTGTAGAATAGGTAGCCTGACGTAGCTTTTCCAGGTCCACATTTCCAGCTGTCGGAATTCTCCCTCTTTGTGAGTACCTTGCAAATTATGAGAGAAAAGGCATTAGAATTACTCCAAAAAGCATTATTATGCATAAAAACATCATAAATAACAGTAAGAAAACATGATGCAAAATGGACGTATCAGTAGCTAGATGGCTTCTTCTCTCTCTCTTTGATTCTTAATACCATGTTCTCCTCAATGTTCTTGGATATCTATTCGATGTAATTCTTTTTTGCGGTGTGTTTGCCGAGATCCGATGAATTGTGGATTTATGATCAACTTATCTATGAATATTATTTGAATCTTCTTTGAATTCTTATATGCATGATTTGATATCTTTGTAATTCTCCTCGAACTATCGGTTTGGTTTGGCCAACTTGATTGGTTTTTCTTGCAATGGGAGAAGTGCTTAGCTTTTGGTTCAATCTTGCGGTGTCCTTTCCCAGTGACAATAGGGGCAGCAAGGCACATATTGTATTGTTGCCATCAAGGATAAAAAGATGGGGTTTTCGTCATATTGCTTGAGTTAATTCCTCTATATCATGTCATCTTACTTAATGCATTACTCCATTCTTTATGTTATGAACTTAATACTCTAGATGTATGCTGGATAGCGGTCGATGTGTGGAGTAATAGTAGTACATGCAGAATCGTTTCGGTCTACTTGACACAGGCGTGATGCCTATATTCATGATCATTGCCTTAGATATCTTCGTAACTTTGTGGTTTTCTATCAATTGCTCGGTAGTAGTTTGTTCACCCACCGTATTATTTACTTTCTTGAGAGAAGCCTCTAGTGAAACCTATGGCCCCCGGGTCTATTTTCCATCATATAAGTTTCTGATCTACTATTTTGCAATCTTTTACTTTCCAATCTATAAACCAAAATACTAAAAATATTTACTTTATCATTTATCTATCTCTATCAGATCTCACTTTTGTTGGTAACCGTGAAGGGGTTGACAACCCCTTTATCACGTTGGGTGCAAGTTTTTTGATTGTTTGTGCAGGTATTCAGTGATTTGTGCATTGTCTCCTATTGGATTGATACCTTGGTTCTCAAACTAAGGGAAATACTTATCTCTACTTTTCTACATCACCCTTTCCTCTTCAAGAGAAAAACCAGCGCAAGCTCAAGAAGTAGCAAGCCACAACCAACAACAAAACTTACGTCCACATTAATCTTAATATATTTATTGGAAGGAGGCAAGCACGCATCATGACTAGCCTTAGTGGAGGAGTCAACCATATAGTCCATCATCATATCTTTTCCTTTACTACTAAAAAATTTCCAAAGGCTTAATAGCCTTGCACCCAACATAGCAAGACCAATATCTTCCCAAAAAATGCACGAATACATAAATGAGGTCCATCCCTTCTCCAAAAGTCACATCATTTGGAAGGTGCAAGCTCTCCAGAAGAGGAGAAAAACCTGTAAACACACTGTAATGCTTAGTTTGTCAAGCAAAAGGAACAACCGATCTGAGTACGGTTAAAAAATCATTTCACTTGAAAGGTCCCAAACCACCTTCATGGCTTGCTGCAAGGCATGTTCCTTTAAGCAAGAGACTAAGGAATGAAAAATGTTCTCATACTCAACTACAGAATTTTTGCACGTACCTGAGTTAGCCTGGTGATATTTTGCTCTCCTAGTATGAACTGTCAAACTATTAGACGCCAATGCCAAGCAAACACTCAAATCTTCTTAGGCATATGTGCATTCCAAATAAAGATTCACAATTTTCTAACTCCATCCACCTCGCCACTAAATTTCACATTATCTTGATCCTATATCTCCAGGTTTTAGAGTAAGATAATAAACATTTTTTACAAAAAATCCCACTCTTCATGTAGTGCCAAGCCACAAAATCCAGCCCCCACTGATACATCTCCAACGTATCTACTTTTCCTAACACTTTTCCTCTTGTTTTGGACTCTAATTTGCATGATTTGAATGAAAATAACCCCGGACTAATGCTGTTTTCAGCAGAACTACCATGGTGTTGTTTTTGTGCAGAAATAAAAGTTCCCAGAATGGAATGAAACTTTCCGAGGATTCTTTATATCAATAAAGAGAATTTATGGAACAAAGATCCACCGGAGGGGGATACCTAGGTGGGCACAACCCACCAGGGCGTTCTTGGCGCCCAGGTGGGTTGTCCCCACCTGGTGGCCCCGCAGACCCTAAAACCGACGCTATAAAATCCTATTTTTCCAGAAAAAAAAATCAAGGAGAAAGAATTATCGCGATCCACGAGATGGATCCGCCGTCACCTCCTGTTCTTCATCGTGATGCCAGATCTAGAGTTCGTTTGGGGCTCCGGAGAGGGGGATCTTCGTTCTTCATCATCACCAACTCTTCTCCATCGCCAATTCCATGATGCTCCCCACCGGGAGTGAGTAATTCCTTCGTAGGCTCGCTGGTCGGTGAGGAGTCACATGATATTCATCATGCAATCTAGTTAGTTTTGTTAGGGCTTGATCCCTAGTATCCACTATGTTATGAGATTGATGTTGCTATGACTTTGCCATGCTTAATGCTTGTCAATTTGGGCCCGGGTCCCTTGATTTCAGATCTGAACCGTTTATGTTATCACCATTATATCCATGTTCTAGATCCGATCTTGGAAGTTATAGTCACCTACTACGTGTTATGACCCGGCAACCCCAGAGTGACTATAGTCAGGACCACTCCCGGTGATGACGTAGTTTGCGGAGTTCATGTATTCACAGTGTGTTAATGCTTTGTTTCGGTTCTCTATTAAAAAGAGGCCTTAATATCCCTTAGTTTCCAATTGGACCCCGCTTCCACGGGAGGGTAGGACAAAAGATGTCATGCAAGTTCTTTCCATAAGCATGTATGACTATTTACGGAATACATGCCTACTTTATATTTATAAACTGGAACTAGTGCCGTATCACCCTAGGTTATGACTGTCACATGATGAATATCATCCAACAAATTACCAATCTAATGCCTACGAATTTATCTTATATTGTTCTTGCTAAGTTACTACTCCTATCGTTACTGTTGCACTTGCTACAAAACTATTGCTATCACTGTTACCGTTACTATTGCTGCTATCACTACTATCAAAACTATCATACTACTTTGCTACTGATCACGTTGCGAAAGATAATTAATCTCCAGGTGTGGTTGAATTGACAACTCAGCTGCTAATCCCTTCAAATATTCTTTGGTTCCCCCTGTGTCGAATCTATAAATTTGGATTGAATACTCTACCCTCAAAAATTGTTGTGATCCCCTATACTTGTGCATTATCAAGACCTTTTTCTGGCGCCATTGCCGGGGAGCATAGCTATATTTGTTGAGTCACTTGGGATTATTATCAATTTATCACTATAAATAATCTGAAGGATGCTAAGAATAATATTTATCCCTCTAAGACGAGGGGAGGTAAGGAACTGCCATCTAGTACTACTTTAGATTCACCCTCTGTTATAAGTAAACTTGCAACACCACCACATGCTATTAATCCTGATATGTTGCAAGTTATTGATGATGCTAGTTATACTATGAATGATACTTATGATGATGCTAGTACCTTGCTTGATCATAATGATGTGCCACTTGGTGATTTTCTTGATGAACAAATAGCTAGAGTAATACAACATGATGTTGTTGAATCTGATGATGAGCGTGAAACTAAAAATCTTGAAACACCTGTGTCGGATTCGGGGTTTCGCAGACCCTTGAGAGGTTCGAACATTGGGGTGCATGCGAAGAAATTCCTCTTCCCAACCTGCCAGTTCAACGATTCCACAGCCTAGCTCGACAAACCCGGGGGACAAGGGACACAATTGTTTATCCCGGTTCGGACCACCTTGTGGTGTAATACCCTACTCCAGCTTTGTGGTGGATTGCCTCGAGGGGCTGAGGATGAACTAGTACAGTGGAGGAACAACCTCAGGAGGCGAGGTGTTCTTGAGCTCGATGAGCTAGTGGGTGTGTGTCTGATCTCTCACTTTCTATGGTGGTGGCTAGGTCCTATTTATAGTGGCCTTGGTCCTCTTCCCAAATGTAGGCGGGAAGGGATCACACAACGGCCAAATTCAAAGGGAGATAACTAGTATAGGTTATCTTGACAAAAGTAGTCTTCGCCTGCAAAGGCTCTCGTGGTGACGCTGCAGTGGGCTCTGCGATGACCTCTGTCTTGTCGTCCTGGCAGACTTGGTATCGTTGCACCAATATGGAAACCTTTGCTTGATTCATCGGGACTCCGCGCCTGCGGTTGCCTCCTTGGCAGCAAAGGGGAAACTGGTACACTGCGCCCGTTGGCGCCTGCCTGGCCTTGGTCTTCATGGCTCACGTCATGTGAACCTCGCGAGGTGCACCTTGCATTCATATTCCCGCTCCTTGGGAGCCAGCCTAGTGAGGCCGCCCCCCAGGGAGGTCTTGGTGTCGTCCGCCTCGTGAGGCTTGGCCCCTCACGAGGGTCTTGGGTTGTTGTTGCAGAAACTGGGCCGTACCAGGCCGTCGATGGAGCCACGCCGTGGGCCGCAGGCAGGCAAGTTTGGGTACCCCCTATCGGTGTCCTGGGAACGGGGGTCCCCAGACTTGCCTGCCTACGACCCATGGCGTGGCTCCACCAGCGGCCCTGTATGACCCATCTTCACGAGGCAGACGACGCAAGACCTCCTCGGGAGCGGCCGCACCAGGCTGGCTCGTGAGAGGCGGACAGATCAAGGCAAGGGGCACCTCGCGAGGTCCCCGTGATGCAAGCCATGACGACCAAGGCCAGGCGGGCGCCAGCGCGCGTAGTGTCCTTGTTTCCTCTTTGATGCTAAAGATACAAGCGCAGGCGCAGAGTCCCGAGGTGTCAAGCAAAGGTTTCCATATCGGTGCAACGAGACCAAAACTGGCAAGACGGCAGGACGGAGGTCACTGTGGAGCCGAGGACGGCGTCACCACCAGAGCCTTTGGCAGGCGAAGACCACCTTTTGTCAGGATAGCTTGTACTAGCTGCCCCCTTTCAAACTGGCCGTTGTGGGATCTCTTCCCTCCTAATATTTGGGGAGAGGACCCGGGCCTCTATAAATAGGACTAGCCACCACCTTAGAGGGGGAGGCTCATCGGGGACGAAGAGGACGATCCTCTACCGCATCAACTCACCAAGCACAAGAGCACCTCTCGTTAGGAGGCTGCTCTTCCCTTGTAACTGTTCGTCCTCAGCCCAAGAGGCAATCCACCACACCACACTGGAGTAGGTTATTACACCACATCGGTGGCCCGAACCAGTATAAATCTTGTGTCCCTTGTTCCACGGGTTCGACGCGCTAAGACTTGAGATTGCGGTGAGGGCGAGAGCTAGAGGGGGAGAGATCTTTGTGCGCGCCCCAGTGTTCGAACCTCAAGGGTTTTGCCGGAACCCGAAATCCGACATCTGGCGCACCAGGTAGGGGTGCGCTGAAGCTTTCCTCCCGCTGATCCGTGTCCCATTGCTCCACCGCATCCATGTCGGATGCACGTCGAGCCCGCGCCGAGCGCCGGGCCGCCCTTGCCGCCCGTGTCACTCAGACAGCCCCTGTCGGTGGGCCTCCCCATCGTTCTCCATCTCCTGTTGCCAAAGCTGCTACCGGCCCGGCGGCAAACGAGCAGCAAGTGTCTTCACTGCACCCCTTCGTGCGGCGGGACGGCCACACCGCCACCCCGTCGCTGACTCCGGCCGGCTCATCGTCTCACACCCGCCGCGCACCCACAGACGCGCAGGCCGTGCTGCTCATGGCACGTGAGCTCCTGCATTACCGCCCAGTTGACGACATCTACGAGGACTGGTTGGACCACATCGCCGAGCTCATCAGCGCCGCTGGAGGCTTTCCTGCACCATCCCTCTCGCTGCCTCGCCCACCTCCAGCTGCGGGCGATGTCGCTCACAGAGTGCCTCCACCACCTCCGCATCAAGACGGCGCCCTCGCGCTGATACGCGCAGCTCATGGAGCGCCACCGCTTCCTCCGCGTCAAGACGGTGTCCTCGTCCCAAGACGTGCGGTCCCACGGCGTGAGCCATCGTGCCGTGTGCCTGCGCACGAAGAAGGAAGCTGTCACGAGGTTCCCCGGCCGCAAGAAAACGCTCCAGCACTCCCGGCGCTAGGGCAAGATCTCGTGCCGCCTGTGGCGGCGGTGAGCTGACATCAAGGGCAGGCTCCCGCCCCTGCAAAGGGCCCCAGTGGCCACCGCAGGCTGTCGCGCCCTCATTCTCGAGTTGCGTAGCGTCGTCTGGCCAGGCAAGTTCAAGTCGGACCTGCCTCCTCGCTACGACGGCACCCCGACCCCGTAGAGTTCCTACAGCTTTACGAGCTGAGCATCAAGGCAGCCAACGGCGACGAAAAGGTCATGGCAAACTGGTTTCCCATGGCTCTGAAGGATGGCGCTCGCTCGTGGCTCCTGAATCTACCCTTAGGCTCGATCTCCTCCTGGGGTGAGATGCGCGACCGCTTCGTCGCCAAGTTCCAGGGAAAACGCGACCGACCTCCGGTCGCGTGCGACCTGCACCACATCAAGCAACAACCGGGAGAGACCCTGCAGAAGTACATCCAGCGCTTCAATAGCGTGCATCTCAAGATCCCAAGGTGACGGACGAGGCCATCATCTCAGCATTTTCCGATGGCGTCCACGACATCAAGATGAAGGAGGAGCCCGCCATCCATGAGGAGTTGTGCACGACTTTGGAGCCGTTCAACATAGCAACCAAGTGTGCAAGAGATGTGGAGCGGCGTCTCTCCCTCCTCGAGCTTCCTGCTGCAGATCCAGAGGATAAGAACGCCAAGGTCAAGGACGTGAAGCGCAAGGGATTGGCCATACTCGCTGCAGAGCCAGACACAAAGCACGGTCGGGACTGTAACGCCCCATATGTAACTTGCCATATTTGTATTCCAACTCTTGCCATTTTCGGCACTAAGTTATGATATTCCTCGTTGTTGGATTTTGTCTTCGTTTTGCTTTTGTCCATGTCTTGCATTTCTTTTCATGTCATCATGTGCATCGCATTTGCATATGTATTCGTCTCATGCATCCGAGCATTTTCCCCGTTGTCCGTTTTGCATTCTGGCGCTCCTATGTCCTCCGGCGTCTCCTTTTTGCCTCTTTTCGTGTGCAAGTGTTAAACGTTCTCGGATTGGACCGAGAAATGCCAAGCGGCCTTGGTATACTACCGGTAGACCGCCTGTCAAGTTTCGTGCCATTTGGACTTCGTTTGATACTCCAACGGTTAACTGAGGAACCGTAAAGGCCTCGTGTGTGTTGCAGCCCAACACCTCTCCAAAGTGGCCCAAAACCCACCTAAACCCCCTCCATCATCGTGGTCGTTCAATCACGATCGCGTGGCTGAAAACCGTGCTCAATTTGGAGTCTCATAGCTCCCTCTACCTATAAATAGGTGCCTCCCCCCCAAAAATCCCGGATCAAAACCACCCTAACCATAGCCCCGCTCCCTCCGCGCGCCGGACACGTCAGGACCGCGCTGGACAAATCGCCGTCGCCGCTCCGCACCACTCCCACGCCGACATGTGGCAGCGCCACCACCTCCCGCCGCCGTCGGCCCGCGAGCCCGCGTCAGGCCCGCCGAGCCCATCCGCCGCCGCCCGTGCCCCGTGCTCCTCC
>NC_041382.1:336742657-336812120 GCF_002162155.2 Triticum dicoccoides
TCCGGGGCGGCGCCGCCCGGATCCAGCAACTCTATCTCGCCGGCGCCCTTCCCCAGCCGACTCCAGCCGCTGTCTCCCTCGTCTGCGGCGAGTACCTCCGACTGCCTCGATCCACGTGCGAACCCTAGATCTGAGCAGGTTGACCCCGAAATTCATCTAAGTCCCCAGTCTTTCAGTATTTTTAGGCAACTTCATCGCATCATAACTTTGCACCCGTAGCTCCGTTTTGGGCGTGTGGCATATCAAATTGTCCGTCTAGATGTGCATTTCATTTTGTTCCATTGCACCATGTTCATTTGAGTTCATCTTGATGTCCTAAATGTTGTTGCAAGAGTGCTATGTAATGTTAGGTTCTGTTTTTTAACAGATTATGGACATTTGTCTTTTTTGCCATGATTAATGTGTGCCTCCTATGAAATTGAGCCCTACATGTGTTTTGGGCTATGCCATGTCATCTTTATAGGGGTCTATGCCATGTATTTTTGTGATCAATGTGGTGACTATCACAAGCATGCAAAGTAGCTCTCGTAATGTTGCTGATTTCAGGGACTTGAATTCTTCTAAGTCATTTTCCTGATGATATTTTTATGCCATGTATTCTTGTTGCTACACAGTGATCCATGCCTCTTTTGAGCATGTTCAGTAAGGATGATTTTGAGATATTGTTATGCTCTATCCATCCATGTCTTTGTTTGCAATTATGGAGTACCCTAGCATGACTTAATCTTGCTCTACGTTTGCTATAAAGTGTTCCTGGCAGATTGTTTACATGTTAATCAATTTTTCCAAGGTTGTTGTAGTTGTTCCATGCATGCTATGAGAGTGCTCTTGCCATGGTTAGCTTATTTATCATGTCTTCTTGCTGGGTGTATGCTTCGTTTGTCATAAAATGCCTTGTGGTGAGTGCATCGAGCTCACAAACATGCCTACATAAATATGTTTTGCCATGTTCCAGTTTTCTGCTAAGTCTGAATCTGTTAACGAAACTTGCTATGTTCACATGGTTGCCATTGTATCTTCTGATCCCTTTTGGCTTATGGTCAGTAAGGGACTTTTGTTATATGCTTTGTTAGTTTCATGCCATGCCTTGCTTTGCCATGATATGTTCCTGTAGCATGTTGTTACCTTGCTCTAAACATTGCTTCGTGATGTTAAATCCTGACATGTTTTTTTCACTAAGTCTGTGAACTTGATATCTTTTGCACTTTTGCCATGCTTGTTTGAACCTGCTATTGTGTGATTTAGCCGTAGAGCAGTGTTCATCTTTTGTCAAGCATCTTGAGTGGATCGCTGCCATGTGCTTTGTTGCTATGTTAGAGTGCAGTAGCTTATTTTTCTTGATGCATTTAGATGGCCTCATGCTGTTAATCGCAGTTTTGTGCCATTATTGTTTTGCTTGCCATTTGCAAACCGTGCATCCGATTCCGGTGATCTTTATATCGATTTCGACCAAAATCAACTCATATTTCCAGCAGCACTCTTGATTTTCCAAGTTGAGTCCTTGTTCAATCTTTCCCTTCCGAAGCACGCATATGCATTGCATATCACATCCCTCATATCATGCCATGTTTTGCATCATGTTGCTTGCGCATTGCACTGTGGTTGATTGTGTCTCCCTTTGCTTGTGTTCTTGCTTTGGTTAGAGCCAGGAGACGAGTACGTGATCGAGGAACCCGTTGAGTACGCTTACGAGGATCAAGCTCACGTCAACTCAGAGAACTTTGTAGGCAAGATGACCATACCCTCGAAATCACTTCTATCTTTGCTTGCTAGTTGCTCGCTCTATTGCTATGCCTATGACGCGATACCTACCACATGCCTTATCATGCCTCCCATATTTCCATGTCAAACCTCTAACCCACCTTGTCCTAGCAAACCGTTGTTTGGCTATGTTACCGCTTTGCTCAGCCCCTCTTATAGCGTTGCTAGTTGTAGGTGAAGATTGGAGTTTGTTCCTTGTTGGAACATTGTTTATTGTTGGGATATCATCTTATTATCTTGTTTATCTTAATGCACCTATATACTTGGTAAAGGGTGGAAGGCTCGGCCTTATTCCTGGTGTTTTGTTCCACTCTTGCCGCCCTAGTTTCCATCATATCAGTGTTATGTTCCCGGATTTTGCGTTCCTTACACGGTTGGGTTATAATGGGAACCCTTTGACAGTTCGCCTTGAATAAAACTCCTCCAGCAAGGCCCAACCTTGGTTTTACCATTCACCACCTAGCCTTTTTCCCTTGGGTTCCGCAGACTCAAGGGTCATCTTTATTTTAAACCTCCCCGGGCCAGTGCTCCTCTGAGTGTTGGTCCAAACTGAGCTGCCTGCGGGGCCACCTCGGGGAAACTTGAGGGTTGGTTTTACTTGTAGCTAGTCTCATCCGGTGTTGCCCTGAGAACGAGATACGTGCGACTCCTATTGGGATTTGTCGGCACATCGGGTGGCTCTGCTGGTCTTGTTTTACCATTGTCGAGATGTCTTGTAACCGGGATTCCGAGTCTGATCAGGTTGTATTGGGAGAAGGAATATCCTTCGTTAACCATGAGAGCTTGTGATGGGCTAAGTTGGGACACCCCTGTAGGGATTTGAACTTTTGAAAGCCGTGCCCGCGGTTATGGGCAGATGGGAATTTGTTAATGTCCGGTTATAGAAAACCTGAAACTTAACTTAATTAAAATGGATCAACAACATGTGTAGCCGTGATGGTCTCTTTTCGGTGGAGTCCGAGAAGAGAACACAGTCTCGTGTTATGCTTGAACGTAAGTATTTCTAGGATCACCTCTTGATCATAGATTCTCGAACATGCTTTGCCTTCTCTTCTCGCTCTCAATTGCGTATGTTAGCCACCATATATGCTAGTGCTTGCTGCAGCTCCACCTCATACCTTTTCCCTACCTATAAGCTTAAATAGTCTTGATCGTGAGGGTGTGATATTGCTGAGTCCCCGTGACTCATAGATTACTTCAAAACCAGATGCAGGTGCCGATGATACCGTTCCAGGAGATGCGACTAAGCTCAAGTGGGTGTTCGATGAGGACTCAAGACGATACTACGTTTCCTTTCTAGACGATCAGTAGTGGAGCCCAGTTGGGGCGATCGGGGACATTATGCATTTGGGGTTGTCTTTATTTTGGTTACGTAGTCGGACCTTGATTGTATCTGGATGATTGTAATGCTATATTTATGTATTGTGTGACATGGCGAGTGTAAGCCAACTATGTACCTCTTTTCTTATTCAGTACATGGGATGTGTAAAGATTACCCCTCTTGCGACATTGCCTACAATGCGGTTATGCCTCTAAGTCATGCTCCGACACGTGGGAGATATAGCCGCATCGTGGGTGTTACAGGGACCTCCCCGAGTCGTCCAAGGGCAGCCGTACGTTCTGCGCCTTCCACAATGTGCGCAGCCACAACACCAACGATTGTCAAGAGCTCAGAGACATTCGAGATGGACGCTTCGGTCGATGCCCCGAGCGCGACAACCGGGGCTATGGCCGAGGAAGTGGATGAGGTGGAGGACATTGGGGCGACCGCGGGCCCTGCCAGGAGTGGCGCGACCAGCCTCGCGAGGACCGCTGGCAGGACCTGCCTCATGAGGGCGCCTGGAGGGACCAGCCATGCGAGGACCGTCTTTAGGGCAATCCCGGTCTCCCTCCTCGGGTACCCAGCGTTAGCCAAGTTCATGGCAGTCACCCACCATGGCTACAACATCCTCAAGATGCCGGTAAGCGGTGGAATCATCACAATCCCCTGTGAAGAAAGAGATGTGGTGTGTGATACGTCTCCAACATATCTATAATTTTTTATTGCTCCATGCTATTATATTATCTATTTTGGATGTTAATGGGCCTTATTTTACACTTTTATATCATTTTTGGGAATAACCTACTAACTGGAGGCCCAGCCCAAATTGCTGTTTTTGCCTATTTTAGGGTTTCGAAGAAAGGGAATATCAAACGGAGTCCAAATGAAATGAAACCTTCGCGAACGTGATTTTCTAAACAAACGTGATCCAGGAGATTTGGAGTGTGCATCAAGAAACGATCGAGGAGGGCACGAGGCAGGGGCGCGCGCCCTCCACCCTCGTGGGCCCCTCGTTGCTCCACCGACGTACTTCTTCCTCCTCCTATATATATATATATATATATATATATATATATATATATATATATATATATATATATATATATATATATATATATATCCACGTACCCCCAAACATCCAGGAGCACCACGAAAACCTAATTCCACTGCCGCAACCTTCTGTACCTGAGAGATCCCATCTCGGGGCCTTTTCCGGATCTCCACCGGAGGGGGCATTGATCACAGAGGGCCTCTACATCAACTCCATGGCCTCTCCGGTGAAGTGTGAGTAGTTTACTTCAGACCTTCGGGTCCATAGTTATTAGCTAGATGGCTTCTTCTCTCTCTTTGGATCTCAATACAAAGTTCTCCTCGATCTTCTTGGAGATCTATTCGATGTAATCTTCTTTTGCGGTGTGTTTGTCGAGATCCGATGAATTGTGGGTTTATGATCCAGATTATCTATGAACAATATTTTATTCTTCTCTGAATTCTTTTAT
The DNA here is from genome assembly GCF_002162155.2 of Triticum dicoccoides. Classification (NCBI taxonomy): domain Eukaryota; kingdom Viridiplantae; phylum Streptophyta; class Magnoliopsida; order Poales; family Poaceae; genus Triticum; species Triticum dicoccoides. The sequence continues at coordinate 336,747,239 of NC_041382.1, forward strand.
GTATGATTGGTTTATCTTTGCAAGTCTCTTAAAATTATCAGTTTGGTTTGGCCTACTAGATTGATCTTTCTTGCAATGGGACAAGTGCTTAGCTTTGGGTTCAATCTTGCGGTGCTCGATCCTAGTGACAGAAAGGGAACCAACACATATTGTATTGTTGCCATCGAGGATAAAAAGATGTGGTTTATATCATATTGCATGAGTTTATCCCTCTACATCATGTCATCTTCCTTCAAGCATTACTCTATTCTTATGAACTTAATACTCTATATGCATGTTGGATAGCGGTCGATGTGTGGAGTAATAGTAGTAGATGTAGAATTGTTTTGGTCTATTTGTCACAGACGTGATGCCTGTATACATGATCATACCTAGATATTCTCATAACTATGCTCATTTCTACCAATTGCTCGACAGTAATTCGTTTACCCACCATAATACTTATGCTCTTGAGAGAAGCCACTAGTGAAACCTATGGCCCCCGGGTCTATCTTTCATCATATATATCTTCCAATACTTAGTTATTTCTATTGCCTTTTATTTTACTTTGCATCTTTATTTCTCTTTATCATAAAAATACCAAAAATATTATCTTATCATATCTATCAGATCTCACTCTCGTAAGTGACCATGAATGGATTGACAACCCCTTTATCACGTTGGTTGCGAGGTTCTTATTTGTTTGTGTAGGTGCATGTGACTTGAGCGTGATCTCCTACTGGATTGATACCTTGGTTCTCAAAAAACGGAGGGAAATACTTACGCTAATTTACTGCATCACCCTTTCCTCTTCAAGGGAAAACCAATGCAGAGCTCAAGAGGTAGCAAGAAGGATTTCTGGCGCCGTTACCGGGGAGATTCGCGCCAAGTCAAGTAAAGTCAAGACATACCAAGTACCCATCACAAACTATTATCCCTCGCATTACATTATTTGCCATTTGCCTCTCGTTTGCCTCTCCCCCACTTCACCCTTGCCATTTTCTTCACCCTCCTTATGTTCGTCTTTCCATTTTCTTTGATGTCTTACTTGGCTCGTTTGGTTGGAATAGTTGTTTATTTATTTCTAAACAGAGAACCTAAGATCTATGGATCCTCATCCGCTTGCTAATCTTTTTAAGAGATCCAATTATGATGAACCAATTGCTAGTGAGTTTTGTGCACTAGATTATCTTTATGAAGTTTTGCTTGAAATTCATGAATCTAAATATTGTGATGAAGTACTTTATGGAGTGATTCACGATGGATCTTTCAATAGAAAGAATGATTGCAATAATATAAATTCTATTAATTTCAATTGTGCTTATAATATGCAAAACCCTATGCTTGGGGATGCTAGTTTTGCTATGTCTACTACTTGTTGCAATGATCATGATTGGGGTGATTCTTCTTATGATCTTGAAAGTTTATTTAAGCCCCATGATGAATATGAGATTGATTATAATGTTTGCAATAATATTGAAAGTGGGTTTGGAAGAGTGTCAACTTTAGATCCCACATATTTGGGGTGTTCAATCTTATGAAGTTTTTGATAAAAGTGGGTTTGGTGAGGTCATGACTTTAGTTAATGTTAATCCCACTATTTTGGAAGAGTGTCAACTTTGCATACATGTGGATTGTGCTAAGAATATGTTTTGTGATAGCTATATTTTTGAATTTGATTATGATCCTACATGTAATTATTATGAGAGAGGAAAATATGGTGGTAGAAATTTTCATGTTACTAAATTACCTCTCGTTATGTTGAGATTGCTATTGTTTCTTTCCGCTTCCTTGCATATGATAGTTTTTGCTTGCCTTGATAATTTTTTTGCCTATAAGATGCCTATGCATAGGAAGTATGTTAGACTTAGATGTGTTCGTCACGTGTTTTATGATGCTCTCTTTGTGCTTCTATTCTTGTCTTTCATGTGAGCATCGTTGAAATCTTATGCCTAGCTATAAGGCTTTAAAAAAAAGCGCTTGTTGGGAGACAACCAGATATTTTTCCTTGATGTTATTAAATAAATAATTTCTCTAGCCTCTGTTTTGGTTGTGTTTTTTGTGTTTAATTAGTGTTTGTGCCAAGTAGAACCTTTGGGAAGACTTGGGGAAAGTCTTTTTGATCTTGCTGTAAAAAACAGAAACTTTAGCGCTCACAAGAATTGCTTCCATTTTTATTTGGAAAGTGATATTTAGTTAAATATTTTTGAAGATGATTAATACATAAATTCCTCACGTCCAGCAATTTATTTTAGAATTTTTTCGGTTCCAAAAGTTGCGTTAGTTACAGATTACTACAGACCGTTCTGTTTTTGACAGATTCTGTTTTTCTTGTGTTGTTTGCTTATTTTGATGAATCTATGGCTAGTAAAAGAGTTTATAAACCATAGAGAAGTTGGAATACAGTAGGTTTAACACCAATATAAATCAATAATGAGTTCATTACAGTACCTTGAAGTGGTGTTTTGTTTTCTTTCGCTAACAGAGCTCACGAGATTTTCTATTTTGAGTTTTGTGTTGTGAAGTTTTCAAGTTTTGGGTAAAGATTTGATGGATTATGGAACAAGGAGTGGAAAGAGCCTAAGCTTGGGGATGCCCATGGCACCCTAAGGTAAAATTCAAGGACACCAAAAAGCCTAAGCTTGGGGATGCCCCGGAAGGCATCCCCTCTTTCGTCTTCGTCTATCGGTAACTTTACTTGGAGCTATATTTTTATTCACCACATGATATGTGTTTTGCTTGGAGCGTCTTGTACGATTTGAGTCTTTGCCTTTTAGTTTACCACAATCATGCTTGCTGTACACACCTTTTGAGAGAGACTCACGCGATTTGAAATTTATTAGAATACTCTATGTGCTTCACGTATATCTTTTGAGCTACATAGTTTTTGCTCTAGAGCTTCACTTGTATCTTTTAGAGAACGGTGGTGGTTTTATTTTATAGAAATAATTGATCTGTCATGCTTCACTTATATTATTTTGAGAGTCCTTTAGAACAACATGGCAATAATAAAAACTTTCATACAAGTGCATTGAATGATATGAGAAGTTTGATACTTGATAATTGTTTTGAGATATGGAGATGGTGATATTAGAGTCATGCTAGTTGAGTAGTTGTGAATTTGAGAAATACTTGTGTTGAAATTTGTGATTCCTGTAGCATGCACGTATGGTGAACTGTTATGTGATGAAGTGCGAGCATGATTTATTTATTGATTGTCTTCCTTATGAGTGGCGGTCGGGGATGAGCGATGGTCTTTTCCTACCAATATATCCCCCTAGGAGCATGCGCGTAATACTTTGCTTTGATAACTTGTAGATTTTGCAACAAGTATATGAGTTCTTTATGACTAATGTTGAGTCCATGGATTATACGCACTCTCACCCTTCCACCATTTCGAGCCTCTCTAGTATCACACAACTTTTGCCGGTACCATAAACCCACCATATACCTTCCTCAAAACAGCCACCATACCTACCTATTATGGCATTTTCATAGCCATTCCGTGAAATATTGCCATGCAACTTTCCACCGTTCCGTTATTATGACACACTTCATCATAGTCATATTGCTTGCATGATCATGTAGTTGACATCGTATTTGTGGCAAAGCCACCGTTCATAATTCTTCATACATGTCACTCATGCATCATTGCACATCCTGGTACACCACCGGAGGCATTCACATAGAGTCATATCTTGTTCTAAGTATCGAGTTGTAATTCTTGAGTTGTAAGTAAATAAAGTGTGATGATCATCATTATTAGAGCATTGTCCCAAGTGAGGAAAGGGTGATGGAGACTATGATTCCCCCACAAGTCGGGATGAGACTCCGGACGAAAAAAGAGGCCAAAAAAAGAAAGAAGGCCCAAAGAAAAAAAGAAAATGAGAGAAAAAGAGAGAAGGGACAATGTTACTATCCTTTTTCCACACTTGTGCTTCAAAGTAGCACCATTATCTTCATGATAGAGAGTCTCCTATGATATCACTTTCATATACTAGTGAGAATTTTTCATTATAGAACTTGGCTTGTATATTCCAATGATGGGCTTCCTCAAATTGTCCTAGGTCTTCATGAGAAAGCAAGTTGGATGCGCACCCACTCAGTTTCTTTTGTTGAGCTTTCATACACTTATAGCTCTAGTGCATCCGTTGCATGGCAATCCCTACTCACTCACATTGATATCTATTAATGGGCATCTCCATAGCCCATTGATACACCTATTTGATGTGAGACTATCTTCTCCGTTTTGTCTTCTCCACAACCACCATTTCTATTCCACCATATAGTGTTATATCCATGGCTCACGCTCATATATTGCGTGAAGATTGAAAAAGTTTGAGAACATCAAAAGTATGAAACAATTTCTTGACATGTCATCGGGGTTGTGCATGATTTAAATATTTTGTGTGGTGAAGATAGAGCATAGCCAGACTATATGATTTTGTAGGGATAACTTTCTTTTGCCATGTTATTTTGAGACGACATAATTGCTTAGTTAGTATGCTTGAAGTATTATTATTTTTATGTAAATATTTAACTTTTGTCTTGAATCTTATGGATCTGAACATTCATGCAACAATAAATAAAAATTACATTGAGAAATATGTTTGAAGGCATTCCACATCAAAAATTCTTCTTCTTTTATCATTTACCTACTCGAGGACAAGCAGGAATTAAGCTTGGGGATGCTTGATACGTCTCCAACGTATCTATAATTTTTGATTGCTCCATGCTAATATATTATCTATTTTGGATGTTAATGGGCTTTATTTTACACTTTTACTCATTTTTGGGACTAACCTACTAAACGGAGGCCAAGCCCAAATTGTTGTTTTTTTGCCTATTTTAGGGTTTCGAAGAAAAGGAATATCAAACGGAGTCCAAACGGAATGAAACATTTGGGAACGTGATTTTCTCAACAAACGTGATCCAGGAGACTTGGAGTGTGCGTCAAGAAACGATCGAGGAGGGCACGAGGCAGGGGGCGCGCCTACCCCCTAGGCGCACCCTCCACCCTAATGGGCCCCTGTTGCTCCACCGGCGTACTTCTTCCTCCTATATATATCCACGTACCCCCAAACATCTAGGAGCACCACGAAAACCTAATTCCACCGCCGCAACCTTCTGTACCTGAGAGATCCCATCTCGGGGCCTTTTCCGAAGCTCCACCGGAGGAGGCATTGATCACGGAGGGCCTCTACATCAACTCCATGGCCTCTCCGGTGAAGTGTGAGTAGTTTACTTCAGACCTTCGGGTCCATAGTTATTAGCTAGATGGCTTGTTCTCTCTCTTTGGATCTCAATAAAAAGTTCTCCTCGATCTTCTTGGAGATCTATTCGATGTAATCTTCTTTTGCGGTGTGTTTGTCGAGATTCGATGAATTGTGGGTTTATGATCCAGATTATCTATGAACAATATTTGATTCTTCTCTGAATTCTTTATGTATGGTTGGTTTATCTTTGCAAGTCTCTTCGAATTATCAGTTTGGTTTGGCCTACTAGATTGATCTTTCTTGCAATGGGAGAAGTGCTTAGCTTTGGATTCAATCTTGGGGTGCTCGATCCCAGTGATAGAAAGGGAACCGACACGTATTGTATTGTTTCCATCGAGGATAAAAAGATGGGGTTTATATCATATTGCATGAGTTTATCCCTCTGCATCATGTCATCTTCCGTAAAGCATTACTCTATTCTTATGAACTTAATACTCTAGATGCATGCTGGATAGCGGTCGATGTGTGGAGTAATAGTAGTAGATGCAGAATTGTTTTGGTCTACTTGTCACGGACGTGATGCCTATATACATGATCGTACCTAGATATTCTCCTAACTATGCTCAATTCTATCAATTGCTCGACAGTAATTCGTTTACCCACCGTAATACTTATGCTCTTGAGAGAAGCAACTAGTGAAACCTATGGCCCCCGGGTCTATCTTTCATCATATTAATCTTCCAATACTTAGTTATTTCTATTGCCTTTTATTTTACTTTGTAGCTTTATTTCTCGTTATCATAAAAAGTACCAAAAATATTATCTTATCATATCTATCAGATCTCACTCTCATAAGTGACCGTGAAGGGATTGGCAACCCCTTTATCGCGTTCGTTGCGAGGTTCTTATTCGTTTGTGTAGGTGCGTGGGACTTGAGCGTGATCTCCTACTAGATTGATACCTTGGGAAATACTTACGCTACTTTACTACATCACCCTTTCCTCTTCAAGGGAAAACCAACACAGTGCTCAAGAGGTAGCAGTGTGCTCCCTCGAGTGCGCCTTCCAAGCTGCAGCAATCGAAGACCCTGACAGCGTGTGTGTGCAGTACCCTCCTGAGGCCAACCCCAAGAAGAAAGGCAGCTACTCCGCACTGGGCCTCAGGGGAGCGGCGCCTCTAGTGACTGCACCTCAGGATCGGCACCCGCACTTCGGGCGCCTCCCTCCCTTGCATAGGAAGGCGCGCTCTCCTCGGGCAGGGCTCGGGGGCTCTCTTCTAGAGGGCCTCAGACCTGGCCAACATCAGGAGGGAGGCACTTGGGCACCACGTGGAGGCGTGCTTCGCGGCACAATTCCCTCAAGAGGGCACCGGGCGAGGAGCGCCCGACGCTCAGGAGTTCATCGTCAAGACCACTTAGGAGCTTCAGGAAGCAAGGGAAATACGCGGCGACCACCGCCCACCTAGTGTAGCTCCCCACCCGGGCGAGGGTGGTGAGCTGCACATCTGCATCGACATCCTAGGGCTCAACAGGGCCGTATCTTAGGAGTGCTTCTGGCCTTCGCGTGCTGGCCGGTGTGAGGGCCCACCTCACAGCTACATGCGCATGCCGTTCAGCCTGCCGAGCGTGGCAGCCGCCTTCCAACGCAATCTACAGAGCATCTTGGTGGCCCAGGAAGCCAGGCATCATGCGGTCCTGGCAGAGATGGAGACGCTCCTCAGGAGGCCACCTGAGCCCCCAGAGCCTCCCGAGGCTCAGGGTGTCGACGACTCGTGAGGAGCGGCTTCTTCGGCGCGCAGCTTCACCTACCCCAACGCTCCTTCGATAACAAAACTAGGTGTCATTTTCCAAGTTCATTCAGCTAGGAGCGCCCCTCGGGCTGCATTATTCCCAGGTCGCATGGGCCTGTCCCTGCGGCATGTATCCTCTTGCATATTTGGCTTACCCTGCTGGGGGCGCCCCTCGGGCTACATCATCCCCAGGCTGCTCGGGTCCGACCCAGTGGCATGTATCGTTCTTGCATTTACCTAAGCTAGTTTGCTTTCCATGCATAATCTATCTATGGTCACTACATGTTTGATTGCCACCTACCACGGGAGCCGCGCGCCGATCGTCTTACTTCAGGATCCTTCGCATAAGAAGTCTAGGCACTACGTTTGTGCTTGGGTCCGTCCCTGTAGCGTTGATAAATCCAACGGCTGAGCTCTGTCTGGCAGGCCGGCCCCGTTCGCGTCACCTCCTGGGGTCATTGGTGCTTGGCCTTCTCATACGATAACCTCAGGAGATTCGATCGGCGCAGGTTATCTAACCATCTCACAGGATCACCGCAATCAACAAGAACCAAGACCAGGCGCAACCCGCCTTGAGGTAGGGCCTCGTGAGTCCCGCACTGGCTCACGAGTGCCCAAACACACCTTGTCTAGCTCTGCCGTGCAAGCCACGTGTCAGGGCGGGGCTGTACACGCCCCGAGGGCTCCACTCAGAGGGAGCCCTTACCCATGCACCAGTGGAAGAACCATGCTCCACGCTGGCAGTCGACACTACCAAGGAGCAGATATGACCGTGCAAGTGCGGAAGCACTATGCTCTATGCTGGTGATAAACAACTGAGGGCAGCCTCACGGCCGCATCAACCTCAAGGAGCCTCCGAGCTCAGTGACTGGACTCATCGCAACACCTCCCCTCGGGAGAGTCACGCGAGGGGGCTGGGCACGGGGGCTGTGCTCGGGTCACGCCCAAGCGTACGCCACCCTGCCAGGTCTCTTGGACCTAGTCATCACGCGCCCTCCCAAGCAGAGCCAAGGTACGAAGGTCATTTGAACGTCAAGGGGGACTCCTGAGCATCGTGACTCAGGAGCCTAACTGGCCACATAGCCCCTCACTCCTTGGTCCATCATGGTGATCCAGATGGTCCAATGGCAGCTGAGGTCTACGCGGGGTCCGGCCCTGCTGACGTAGAACACTAGGCCTACTCCTAGATCTCCTTTCTATATGATGTTTGCTCGTCAAGGGGGACTCCTGAGCATCGTGACTCAGGAGCCTAACTGGCCACGTAGCCCCTCACTCCTTGGTCCGTCATGGCGATCCGGACGGCCCAATGGTGGATGAGGTATGCGCGGGGTCGGGCCCTGCCGATGTAGAACGTAAAGCAAATGGGAAGGAAATCGCAAAATTTCAAAGCAAATATTACAAGACATATTGTTCTTCCGAATACCAAACACAAGTTTAAACGCCTCCATGAGGCATGGTGCATATCGCAGGAGCTAAGCAGGAAAGGAAAGGAGCCGCCAGCAGGTCACCCCGTCATCCCTGGACACCGTCGTCGCCCGCAAGGGACGCTCCTCCATGTCGGCATTCTGGGAACGGGGGTCCCCAGACTTGCCTGCCTGCAGCCCACTGCGTGGCTCCACCAGCGGCCCTGCACGACCCATCTTCACCAGCAAACACTCAAGACCCTCGCGAGGGGACAAGCCTCGCGAGGCGGACGACACAAGACATCCTCGGGGGTGGCCTGACCAGACAGGCTCGTGAGGGGTGGAGAGATCAAGGCAAGGGACACCTCGTGAGATATCTATAATGCAAGCCATGACGACTGGAGCCAGGCGGGCGCCAGCGCGCAGTGTCCTCGTTTACTCTTTCGTGCTAAAGAGGCAAGCGCAGGCGAGGAGTCCCGGGGAGTCAGGCAAAGGTTTCCATATCGGTGCAACAAGACTAAGCCCAGCAGGATAGCAGGACGGAGGTCACCGTGGAGCCCAAGACGGCGTCACCACCAGAGCCATTGGCAGGCGAAGACTACTTTTGTCAGGATAACTTGTACTAGTTGTCTGCCTTCGAATTTGGCCGTTGTGGGATACCTTCCCTCTCAATATTTGGGAAGAGGACTAGGGCCTCTATAAATAGGGCTAGCCACCACCATAGAAAGGGGGACAGATCGACTCATCTAGAGAGAGACCATCCTCAACCACTCAAACTCACCAAGCACAAGAACACATCTCCTCAGGAGGTTGTTCTTCCACTGTAATTGTTCATCCTCATCCCAAGAGGTAATCCACCACACCACACTGGAGTAGGGTATTACACCACATCGGTGGCCCGAACCAGTATAAATTTTGTGCCCTCTTGTTCTTTGGGTTCGTCGAGCTAGGCCGTGAGATTATGATGTGTGTGAGCTAGAGGGGGAGAGATCTTCGTGCGCACCCCATTGTTCGAACCTCAAGGGTCTGCCAGAACCCGAAATCCGACATTTGGCGCGCCAGGTAGGGGTGCGCTTAAGCTTTCCCCTTTGTCAATCCGCGCTTCGCCACTCCACCAAGTTCATGGCTGATGCTCGTCGGGCCCGCGCTGAGCGCCGGGCCACTTCTCGCCACCCACATCGCTCAGACAGCCCCTGTAGGTGGACCTCCCCATCGTTCTCCGTCACCCGCCGCAAATGCCGCTACCGGCCCGACGGCAAACGAGCAGCAAGCTTCCTCATTGCACCCCTCCATACGGCGAGACGGCCGCACCGCCACCCCTTCGCTGACTCTGGCCGGCTCATCGTCTCACGCTCGCCGCGCACCCACGGACGCGCAGGCCGCGCTGCTCATGGCACGCGAGCTCCTGCGTTACCATCCGGTCGTTGGACCGCATCACCGAGCTCGTCAGCGCCGCGGGGGGCTTTGCTGCACCATCCCTCTCGTTGCCTCGCCCGCCCCCGGCTACGGGCGATGTGGCTCACGGAGCGCCTCCGTCCCCTCCGCATCAAGATGGCACCCTCACGCCAAGGCGCGCAGCTCACGGAGCGCCTCCACCCCCTCCGCGTCAAGACAACATCCTCGCTCCAAGATGTGCGTTCCTATGACGTGATCCACCGCGTCGTGTGCCCACACACGAAGAAAGAAGCTGCCAAGAGATTCCCCGTCCGCAAGAAAATGCTCCACCGCTCCCCGCACCGCCACATCAGGATCGCTTGCCGCGGCAGGGCCATACACCACTTGCCGTGGCGGCGCAAGGACACCAAGATCAAGCTCCACCTCCATGAAGGGCCCCGGTGGCTACGGCAGGCTGCCGTGCCTTCACTCCTGAGCTGCATAGCGTCGTCTGGTCGGGCAAGTTCAAGCCAGATCTGCCTCCTCGCTACGACGGCACCCCTGACCCTGCGGAGTCCTTGCAGCTCTACGAGTTGAGCATCAAGGCGGCGAACATCGACGAGAAGGTCATGGCGAATTGGTTCCCCATGGCCCTCAAGGAAGGCGCCCGCTCATGGCTCCTGAACCTGCTCCCGGGCTCGATCTCCTCCTAGGACCAGATGCCCGACAGCTTCGTCGCCAACTTCCAGGGCACTCGCGACCGCCCCCCGGCCGCAGGTGACCTGCACCGCATCAAGCAACAGCCGGGAGAGACCCTGCAGAAGTACATCCAGCGCTTCAACATCGTGCGCCTCAAGATCCCAAAGGTGACGGACGAGGCCATCATCTCAGGTTTCCGACGGCGTCTGCGACATCAAGATGAAGGAGGAGCTTGCCATCCATGAGGAGTTGTGCACGACTTTGGAGTTGTTCAACATAGCGACCATGTGTGCAAGAGCCGAGGAGGGGTGTTTGTCCCTCCTCGAGCTCCCTGCTGCGGATCCAGAGGAGAAGAAGGCCAAGGTCAAGGACGTGAAGCACAAAGGGGTGGCCGTACTCGCGGCAGAGCCAGATACCAAGCACGGGCGAGACCTCCCCGATTCGTCCAAGGGCAGTCGTACGTTCTGCGCCTTCCACAACATGCACAACCACAACACCAACGATTGTCAAGAGCTCAGGGCCATCCGAGATGGACGCTTCGGTCAATGCCCCGAATGCAACGACCGGGGCTACGGCCGAGGAGGTGGACGAGGTGGAGGACGTTGGGACGACCGCGGGCCTCGCCAGGAGGGGCACGACCAACCTCGCGAGGACCGCTGGCAGGACCAGCCTCGCGAGGATCATCCTCAGGGCAATCCTGGTCTCCCTCCGCTACCGCCACCACCAAGGAGGAATGACGGCCATTAGCAAGTCGAAGGGGCAAGGGGCTTCCAGGAGCCGCATGCCATCGCCTGCATCTTGGGTGACGCTCAGGCCCCGGCTTCTCAGCGCATCTTCTAGCAGTTCTCTCGTGAGGTGAATGCAACCCTCACCAAGCTCGAGGCTACGCGCCCACTAAGATGGTCCAAGTACGCCATCACCTTTAGCTCGGCGGACCAGCTCAAATGTGAAGTGACCGCCGGCGTCTTCCCGATGCTCTGTTCACCCGTCAGCAGCAATGTCCAAGTCACCAAGACCCTCATCGACAGTGGCGCAGGGCTCAGTATCCTGTACGTCGAGACGTTTGACAGCCTTGAAGTGCCATATGATCAGCTCCAGCCCACCAAGCCTTTCTCAGGAGTGACTAATGGCTCCACCACCCTGATAGGGCAAGTTCGTCTCCCTGTCACCTTCGGCCAATGCGACATCTACCACACTGAGCTTGTCGACTTCGATGTTGCCCACATCCGCCTGCCATACAATGCCATCCTCGGGTACCCAGCGCTAGCCAAATTCATGCCAGTCACCCACCATGGCTACAACATCCTCAAGATGCCAGGAAGTGGTGGAATCATCACAGTCCCCTGCAAAGAAAGAGACGTGATGTGCTTCCTCGAGCGCGCCTTCCATGCTGCAGCAATCGAAGACCCTGACAGCGCGGGTGTGCAGTACCCTCCTGAGGCCAACCCCAAGAAGAAGAACCGGCTACTCCGCACTGGGCCTTAGGGTAGCGGTGCCTCTAGCGGCGCCACCTCAGGATCGGCGCCCACGCCTAGCGTGCCTCCATCCCTCGCATAGGGAGGCGTGCCTGGAGTCCTCCTCGGGCAGGGCTCAGGGGCTCTCTTCTGGAGGGCCTCTGACCTAGCCAGCATCACAAGGGAGGCGCTCAGGCACCACGTGGAGGCATGCTTCTCGGCACATTTCCCTCAGGAGGACACCGGGCGAGGAGCGCCCGACGCTTAGGAGTTCATCGTCAACACCACTCAGGAGCTTCAGGAAGCAAGAGCCATGCTCGGCGACCACCACCCACCTGGCTTTGCTCCCTGAGGGAGTCCTGGATTAGGGGTATCCGGACAGCCGGACTATAACCTTTGGCAGGACTGTTGGACTATGAAGATACAAGATTGAAGACTTCGTCCTGTGTCCGGATGGGACTCTCCTTGGCGTGGAAGGCAAGCTTGGCAATACGGATATGTAGATCTCCTCGTTTGTAACCGACCTTGTGTAACCCTAGCCCTCTCCGATGTCTATATAAACCGGAGGGTTTTAGTCCGTAGGACAAAAACAATCATACCATAGGCTAGCTTCTAGGGTTTAGCCTCTCCGATCTCGTGGTAGATCAACTCTTGTAATACTCATATCATCAAGAATAGCAGGACGTAGGGTTTTACCTCCATCAAGAGGGCCCGAACCTGGGTAAAACATTGTGTCCCCTGCCTCCTGTTACCATCCGCCTTAGACGCACAGTTCGGGACCCCCTACCCGAGATCCGCCGGTTTTGACACCGACATTGGTGCTTTCATTGAGATTTCCTCTGTGTCGTCGCCGTTAGGCTTGATGGCTCCTTCTATCATCGATAGCGATGCAGTCCAGGGTGAGACTTTTCTCCCCGGACAGATCTTTGAGTTCGACGGCTTTGCACTACGGGCCAACTCGCTTGGCCATCTGGAGCAGATCGAAAGCTACACCCCTGGCCATCAAGTCAGGTTTGGAAGCTTAAATTACACGGCCGATATCAGCGGAGACTTGATATTCGACGGATTCGAGCCCCTACCTTGTGCGCCACGCGGTCACGATGAGTACGATTTAGCTCTACGATCGGACCGTATTCAGGAGATCGCACTGGCAGCCGCTCCGAGCCTCAATTCGGAGCCAGTTGCGCCATCCATGGACGAGTGGATATACCCTGTCACGGAGGCCATATCCTCGGCGGCGATCGAGCCGAATATCAACCTTACCCTTCACGAGAGCCGTGTTGCCAAACTGCCGGATCCTTCTCTGGCCATGGACTCCGAACCGCCTGCGCCCATGCCTATAAAATCCGAGCGGGCGCCAATCATGGAGTTCACCTCCGCGAATATCTTTCAGCACTCGCCCTTCGGCGACATACTGAATTCATTAAAGTCTCTCTCCTTGTCAGGAGAGTCCTAGCCGAACTATGTCCGGCAGGATTGGGATGCAGATGACGAAGAAATTCGCCGCCCACCCACCACCCACATTGTCGTGGATATGGGACACGGGTATCCTCATGAAGGTAGGCCGCGACCCATCATGGGAGGTGGCCCACTAGGCCGACTTAAACAGTTTGAATAATACCTGGATTGCTATCCGTCTTGTAATAGAAAAGAGACTAGTCCTAATCCTACTAGGACTCTACATGTAGGCCGGCCCCTTCAACTTATATAAGGAGGGGCAAGGCTCCCCGACAAGATTGACAAGTTCCACAAGTTGGACAAGTTAGGTTTAGACAATAGCTCTCAAGTTAGATCACTCTTGTAACCGTGATCATGATCATCAATATCAATGAATCAGGATGTAGGCTTTTACCTCCACCGTGAGGGGCCGAACCTGGGTAAAACATCGCGTCTCTCGTCACGCTCAACCCCTCTCAAGCTACCACATAGATGCGTTGGCCTCGCGACTAAGTCCTGACACTAAGGACATCTGCCGTGACAATTCCACGATAGTTGGCGCCCACCGTGGGGCTTGCGCACGGTGGTGTTGGGTTCTTGAAGGGATTTCTCTAAAAGGATCGAGAAGTTCGCAATTTTCCGGATGAAAAAGAAGTCGACGCAGAAGACAACATCATCAACAAACAGTCAAAGCGACGTATACAAGATTTAAAGATCAAAGGAGAAAATTAGGGTCGTGTTTATGCGCCAGCGCATACCACCAGATGATCCATCGGGGCTGGATTAATTTCCATTGTCGCTGAGGGTCTAAATCTTGCATCAGAAATCAATCGACACGACGTGCAACTCGCCGAGACCGAAAGACTTTGGCGGTTCTATCATCCGTGTCCAAACCTAACTCGGAGCATCATTATTGCATGGCGTGGCACCCTAGGTTTGTTGCCAGCTTTTTCAAAAGGACCAAGTGCTACTAGTACAAGTTGGATGTGAGAAACAATCATCCGGGCGCTCGCATCAAGTCCCAAGGCGTATTAGTGTACGCTGTTGCTGCTACGTCCACGAGCATGGAGCAAAGATAGAAGGAAAGGTACTACTTCAAGTAGTAGTGCACGTGAAGCAGATACGTCACCACAGGGGTCAACGGCCGCTGCCACTTTAACATGCAGCCGGCTTACGCTGTCTCCGCCGGCGGGCTGACTCGCCTCGTCTCTGCTTTGAGCCCTTTGCTGCGTGATGAGCCGCTTCTGCTACGGCCAGCGTTAAGTCACCGCTCGCCGAGGGCCGACCCTTGTTCAGCAGTACTGTACACCCAGCCACATCAAAATCGTCTTCGCTGCTCCACCTCCCGCCGCGCTTCACTCCCAAATTTATTGATGGATATTACATATGGATCATCTGCCATACGAACAAATCAGGTGCTATTTTTCTAAACTTTTACTGGTACAACTAAGTATCATCCAAAGTTTTTTTCATGATATGCTATACACAGGTCAACGGACTCATGGACAAGGTATGATCCGGTCCTCATGCACCATCGTCGAAGGCAACGTATACATCTGCACCGTCCGTGCCGGGCGTTTAAAGACCTGGAAGATGCGGAGATGGATTCGTCCAAAACTACCATGACTCAGAGGAGGAAAAATGCGCCTTGACTGCTTCGTCGTCTCCGCTCCAGGCCGCCCTCACCTCATCGAACTGCTGCAGGAGGCTAAGTACAGAGAGTTTTGAACAATTACAACTAGTGCAGCTACTCGCTGGCCAGAAGCAAAGGAATACTCCGTACACGTTTAATCTACTTCAGATTGTCTAGTGAGTTTCGGCCACGAGAAGCAAAATCAGTTTTGGGTTCAATCCCCTGCTGTTACACCCACCAGAATCTGGAGGGGCCAGCATGACTAAAGATCAAATAAAGAAAGTAATGATTTGGAGAAGGAATCAAACATGGATTGGTCAAGTCGTCAACGACCCGGAGGAGGATGCAGCGGTGGCTGGCCCGGCCGCCGCCGCAGTGGCCATGGATGCACCCGGGCTACCTTGCCCGCGTCTCAAGCCGGACCTGCCTCACAGCTGCCTCCACCGTGGCCTTGAGCCACCGCCTCCATGGCCTCACCTGTGCCCGCGCCTCAAGCCGGTCCTGCCTGGAGGCCGTCTCCGCCCTCACCTCCACCTTGTTTACGGGTCGCCTCAAGTCACCGCGGCCGTGTTTTCGCCTCAGATTTTCTGCACTCAAACCGCCATGGCCAAATCAGTTGCCGCCAGCGAGACGCTGTCACTTCAAACCGTTGTGCTGACTCGTCTCCGCCTCACATAGCCAGTGTAGTTCCGCTGCTGCTATGGCCGTGCCTGCCGCTTATTCTGACGAAACTGAAGAAACAATGAACACCTAGCTAACTGAAGGAATGTGCAATAGGATTTAGTGTTCAATAATGGCCAAATTGCCGCTCCCAGCGCGCCCTGACAGCAAAGCTTAATCAACATCAACCAAGCTGGCTTGCACTGCACCATCTATTCTCCTGTTCGGCGGTTTTTTCGGCTACACGTGTTCCAAAATTCCAGCTGCCACTGCTGGCTCGAACCGTCAGTTGGGTTACCGATTTGTGACTCCTACGCGAGATCGACTATTGCCTCGCTGTGGTCGACCCCAACGGTCCGCTGGCTTATGCCACATCATAAAAACAAGCTAAGTCACTTTGATATTTAAATTTCATTTTTTCCAGTCAATTATATATATCCGGCACCTTTGAGTTAATCTCGAGGGCTATAATTTCTTCTCATAAAGTTGAGTCGTAAGGTTACCAAAGAGGATTATTTGCCACGATGCACAGTTCAAACATGGGTTCCCTACATATCAGCGAAATAATTTTACGTTCGTTCTTTACTAAGTCAGATGCAACTTGTAACCGACCAAGTAGTGGGTACGGTATTGTCAATCGACTCTAATGCCTATCATGGACTTTGTTGACCCTGAACATATCATATTCCATGAAAAATGTCCACATGAAAGCCTACTTAGTCGAGTCGAACGATTAACAACTTGAACACAAGTTGACAAAGTCATCCAAATTATTATTTAATTTTGTTTTAGATATCACGAACGGTGTAATGCATTCATGTGTTTTATTTCATGAACAAAGAGCTTGAAGACGACTCCTCGAGTTGCCTCAAGCCTCGGGGGCTATCAAGCCAGAATTTGTGAAAAAACGGACTTTGTTCGTTACCAAAACACAAGTTCACAGACCCCCGGGTTGTTAAAGGCCTAAACAAACCCGGCGCTCGGGGGCTACAGATGATATACATGCTATTGGGGTTGGAAAAAAATTGGAAAGACCTGGCTTGAAGACATAATCCAGCCAGGGAGGATAACCCGGCAACATCAACATCGACGCTTCATGACCCGTCAATCTCTTCATCTACATTTCGGCATCCATACGTCAATGACCCGAAAAAAAGCTCCACGTTCAAGGAAAATAAAAGCATCAACAAAATCAAGACCTTCCGCCCGACTCTTCGAGTCACCTGAAAGCTCGGGGGCTACTGTCGTGGATATGGGACACAGGTATCCTCATGAAGGTAGGCCGCGGCCCATCATGGGAGGTGGCCCACCAGGCTGACTTAAACAGTTTGAATAAGACCTGGATTGCTATCCGTCTTGTAATAGAAAAGAGACTAGTCCTAATCCTACTAGGACTCTACATGTAGGCCGGCCCCTTCAACTTATATAAGGAGGGGCAAGGCTCCCCGACAAGATTGAAAAGTTCCACAAGTTGGACAAGTTAGGTTTAGACAATAGCTCTCAAGTTAGAGCACTCTTGTAACCGTGATCATGATCATCAATATCAATGAAGCAGGATGTATGCTTTTACCTCCATCGTGAGGGGCTGAACCTGGGTAAAACATCGCGTCTCTCGTCCCGCTCAACCCCTCTCAAGCTACCACATAGATGCGTTGGCCTCGCGACTAAGTCCTGACACTAAGGACATCTGTCGTGACAATTCCACGACACACTTAGTAGCCACTATCGATGACTTAACCGACATGCTCGACTTCGACTCCGAAGACATCGACAGTATGGACGACGATGCAGGGGACGAACAGGAACCACTACCCACAGGGCACTGGACGCCCACTTCATCACATGATGTATACATGGTGGACACACCAAAAGAAAACGATGACAAGGAACGGAAGGACGCAACGAAGGGTTGTCCCCTCGAGAAGCAGTCAAAGCGGCGGTGTAAGCGCCGCTCCAAATCCCACCTTGGTAGAAACAAAGATCATATAGACCCAGCGTTAGAGCAGGGTGAACCATCGCCGGACCACGGCAACACGGAGAATCAAACCGAACAACCCGACTCTGTCAAAGATAATAGTCCGGACGACATCACACCGGACAGACACCCGGAGCAACAGAATGCCCGTCAAAGGCTTGTTGACACCACAAGGAGTCTAAAAAAGCAGAAGAAAAGGCTCAAGGCTGCGCAAGACACACTCAGAATCAGATGGAGTAAAGTACTCAACACAGCAGCGAAGTACGGCGGTAATCGCCCCACCAAGAGCTACCCAAAGCGGAAGTTGCTACCTGAATTCGATGAGGAGGCCTTAGATCCCCCGCAACCAAAAATTAAAACGGCCATCTGGCCGGATAGACGACCTCACGGCCAACATAGAGCGGCAAACAATGCCGCACATAAGCCAATACGCGATCCACGCGAGGGCTCGCATCAAAAGGACGGCACAACCAGATCCATCTATGGACCACGCAAGCACGCTCCAGCAAACGATGCAACACAACAAACATCCGAACATCACGGTACACCCAAATACAGGGATGTCGCACACCCCCTATGTTTCAACGATGAGGTGCTGGACCACAAATTTCCAGAGGGATTCAAACCCGTAAACATAGAGGCATACGACGGAACAACAGACCCGGGGGTCTGGATCAAGGATTACATCCTCCATATCCATATGGCTCGAGGAGAAGATCTCCATGCCATTAAATACTTACCCCTCAAGCTCAAAGGGCCAGCTCGGCACTGGCTTAAAAGCCTCCCTGAAAACTCCATCGGGAGTTGGGGAGAGCTCGAAGAAGCTTTTCGGGCAAATTTTCAAGGGACTTATGTCCGACCACCGGATGCAGACGATTTGAGTCATATAACTCAACAACCCGGAGAGTCAGCCGGAAAGCTTTGGAACAGGTTTCTTACTAAAAAGAACCAAATAGTCGACTGTCCGGACGCCGAAGCCTTAGCGTCTTTCAAACACAGCGTTCATGACGAATGGCTTGCCAGACACCTCGGCCAAGAAAAGCCGCAAACAATGGCAGCATTAACAAGCCTCATGACCCGCTTTTGCGCGGGCGAGGACAGCTGGTTAGCCCGATGCAGCACCAGCGATCCAAATACATCCGAAGACAGGGATGGAAACAAGAAATCCCGACGCAGCAAAAATAAGCGTCGGAATATAAAAGACAGCCCGAAGAGCACAGTGGTAAATGTCGGATTCAGAAGCTCTCGGCCAGGTCAGCAAAAGCCGCCCTCTAAAGGAAGCAGAGACGAACTGTCCAGCCTAAACAAAATTCTAGACCAAATATATCAGATCCATAGCACCCCTGGTAAACCCGCTAATCATACCCACAGAGAATGTTGGGTCTTCAAGCAGTCCGGCAAGCTCAACGCCATACACAAGGGGGAGGATACACCAAGCGAAGATGAGGATGAGCCTCTCAAGAAAGACACTGGGGAGCAAAATAAATTTCCACCAGAAGTCAAAACAGTAAACGTGTTACACGTGATCAAGGGGAGAAACAAAGCGGCACTCCCAGAGAAATATGCCCAAGGGCCTGTCACCGCGGAGTCCTACCACTGGTCGTCTCAACCCATCACTTTCGACCATCGGGATTACTCAGCAAGTATCCGGCGTGCAGGATGGGCTGCCTTGGTATTAGACCCAATAATTGACGGATACCTCTTCACACGAGTCCTGATGGACGGTGGCAGCAGTCTAAACCTGATATATCAGGACACAATCCGCAAAATGGTTTAGAGGAGTAACGCCAGGCTCAGGGGCTCATTGCATGAGCTCCCTGCTACTAGAGGTTATATTCGACTTCCTCGATAACTTCCATAGAGAAAATTTAACCTTCCACATTGTTCCATTCCAAAGATTTCGCTCGCTTCAACGCAACACCGCATTATGTTTCCCTCACGCTTAAGATGCCTGGTCCACGTGGCATCATTTCAGTAAGTGGATATATTGAGCGATCCTTGCGCGCCGAAGAGAGTGCGACTGCCTTGGCAGCCGCACACTAAAACAGCCTCACCAACTAAAGCATTTGATAGGTCGTCAAGACCACGGACACGGTCAGACGAATCCGGCGCAGCTATATGTAATCCATACAGGTTCAACGCCACACCCCTATTATAAAAACAAGGGGCTCCACGCGCGTAAACAAGTGGCAATTTTCGCTCATCTAAAATTGTACATGGTTTCTTTAATATAACCTACCTTTTTGCACGACAACTTTTCACCTAAGTTCCTCTCTTTTATAGATGACCATTGTGCTACACTCGTCTAGGATACGGCACGACGGAGACACAGGCGCAGACGTGCAGAAGGGACCCATTCCAAGGATTCTTTGTAGATTAAGACCCTGCATAAACCATTCTTATTGTCTCTTGTTGATACACATCCCTCGGATTCTCAGTACTATTGAGAAGGATGCTGACGTCTTGGCATGTGGCCACGTCAGAATAATGCACGTACCTGGACACCAGGGGCTTCCTACAAAGTGCATTGTTTAGGCCCGGTTTATACCATAAAGACCGAATACCTTAGGGAGTGTTCGGCGTCGCGAGTTTGACCTTATATGCATCAGCTACGAATCATGTCTTTGGTCAAATTTTGGGTTTGCCCGGCTCCTGTGTTTTGCTGCCTTATGTTCCGCTCTATCGGCTAAGGCGGCACGAGGAGAACTACTGCGATTGTGCCCCGGTTCATCAGGACGAGCACCTCAGTAGAGAAAGCCGAAAACTAACTGCCATGATATAGCGTGAGACTGGTCAACCACTCGATGACCTATCGGAATGTTAGAATTCCTCCGCCTTAACGAAGGGCCGTTTCCTGGCCAGGCATGTACGTACCCCGAATTTGGGAGAGTGCGGAGCCACCAGGGGCTATATAGTAGCCCCACCGTCAAACTCCTATGGATAAGTGAAAGTGTTAAAGCATTATAGTCCGGTTGCCTCGTTTGCTGCACTATCACCTCCTTAATAGGACCAAGACGTTGGATTAAGTGTGAACACGCGTCTTCTGCGAACACCTCCGCATTATATGCGTGGGAGTTGAAGTCGACGACTGCAATCTTTCAGGTTATATACATATATACATAAACGGCCGCACAGGAGGCATCATATTACTTTAAGGCAAAAGTATAAATACAGCCTTAATAAATTTCATAAACATTGTTTTTACAATGGGAATACATGTCACTCAAACATAATATTCTTTGAGCACTGGGCCTCTATCAAACGAGCACCCTCGAGAACTTCTTCGAAATAGTGCTCGGCAGCCACTCGGCCTATGGCCGAACCCTGTGCCGCAACAGTAGTGGCATCCATCTCCGCCCAGTATGCTTTGACATGGGAAAGGGCCATCCGCGAGCCTTCTATGCATGCCGACCTCTTCATCGCATTGATGCGCGGCACCGCACCAAGGAACTGCTGCATCAGGCTAAAATAGTTGTTCGACTTTGGCCTTTCCGGCCACAGCTGATCCACGACAGACCTCATGGCGAGTCCGGACAACCTATTGAGTTTGGCCCATTCGGCTAGCCGATCATTCAATGGAAGCGGACGCTCTGGAACGTTAAACTGCGACCAGAACAGCTTGTCTACTTCACGATCCGTTTGATCTCGGAAGTATTCGGCCGCATCGACCACGCTCGCCGCCAAGTCCAGATATGCGTCTGCCGAACTCCACAGCCGATCCAGAGGGGCATACCACGGATCTCCGAACTTCCTCCGCAGCATAAAGGGCTTCCCAGCTACAATATCCCCGGCTTCACGCAGCTCCTCCTTCTTCGCTCTCATAGCAGAGCGGGTGTCTTTGGTCGCCATCGTGGCCTTTTCAAGGTACGTCGCCTTCGCTCGGTTTTCTTCTTCAAGGAACTGGCAACGGTCGGCAGTGTCTTTTAACTTTACAGCCATCTTGGCCATTTTCTCTTTGCTCTCGCAATGTGTGGCCTTCTCGGCTCTCAACTCTTCGGCCGCCTTCAAAGCAGCCGCATTACTACTCCTTGCTTGTTTTTGGCTCGGGCAAGCTCCGCCCGAAGGGTCTCCACGGCGGCAGCTCCATCTACAGTCACAACATATTAAAGATACTGGCATCACGCTGCTCTTCCTATGTGACATTCACCAGAAAACATCACTTACCCTGTGCCTAGTCAAGCCGCTTGTTAACAAGCTCGATGTCGGCATCTGCCGCATCCAGTTGCCGCTTTAGTTTGGCAAACTCATTAGTCCGGCTAGCCACCGGAGCTTCCACCACCTGCACATAAAAGCGGTATGGTTGTTACCTGGGACTACGATCCTCTATTTGCCGCCATTCTCAGCGACAACCAGAGTCTCAGGGGCTACTACCTACACAGGGCACACCTAAAAATGTGCGGTACTATCACAAATGTATATCATTTTACGTACCTCAAAGCCCGTTAGTAGACTCATAAAGGCATCATGCAACCCGCTTTCGGCGGACAAAATCCTTTCCATCACCGTGCCCATCAACATACGGTGTTCTTCCGAGAGGGTCGCTCGCTTCAGCAGATCCCTCAGTACGTCCGATGGCATACCAGAGGGCGCCTGACTCTTTTGTTTGCCCTCTTCAAGGGCCGGATACTGGGGACTTCGGGTGACCATAGGATTATCTTCTGGCCTCACCGGAACCGGGGTGGCCCTCCGTGACGACACCTCAAGG
Organism: Triticum dicoccoides; assembly: GCF_002162155.2. Classification (NCBI taxonomy): domain Eukaryota; kingdom Viridiplantae; phylum Streptophyta; class Magnoliopsida; order Poales; family Poaceae; genus Triticum; species Triticum dicoccoides. The sequence continues at coordinate 336,769,562 of NC_041382.1, forward strand.
TCGCCTGCTTCTTGAGCGGGGGAGCCCAGGGGAGGCGTTTCGCTCTCCATCATCTCCGGAAGAAGATCCCCCGAAGACGAGCTCTATTGAGAAGGGCTAAGATCTGAACTGCAAGATAAACGCTTCGGTAATTTTCCTCGGATGTAAGGTAGAATATCTTTACTATTAAGTATTTTTTGATCACTTACGGCTCGTTAGAGGGCTGATCCCCATGTGGACTTTGTGCGGCAAAAGCACCCTCCAAGGCAGGGCCCTCTGGTGGAGACTTCTTCTCTCGTCTGGAAGCCTTGGTTTCTGGATCTTCAAAGGTAGTCCTCTTCCTTCCCAGAAGCGAGAGAAGGTCAGATTCTTTCCATTGGTTATCCTCCTTCACGGAGGCGCTCATTCCCACGGTTGGAATTGGTAGCGATGGGGGCCCGCTTTCGCCCTCATTATTCCCCCCTTTATCTTCCTTTGAGGGCTCCGGGCAAGGTGCTAGCTCGAGCATCTTTTCTAGTACCGGATTGTCCAAACCCTCAGGAAGGGGGGCCGAACACCGAATCAACTTCGCCTTTGTTAGCCAGTCCTAGTCAAAGAGCAATTTCTCAGAATGACGTCATGATAAATGAAAGATGGTGTGTTCGGCTAGAGGATTACTTACTTGGTCGGCGGTGCGGTTGCTGCTCAGGCCCACGTCCTCGGTAGTATCCGAACACTCTATTTGGGGTCTGAAAAATGATTTATACATCTCCTCGTACGTCAGGCCGAGGAAATTCTGAATAGTGCGTGAATCTTCTGTGTTGAACTCCCACATGCGGAGGGGCCGGCGTTTGCAAGGCTGGACTCGACAAACCAGCATGACTTGCACCACCATAACCAGACTGAAATCTCCTTCGAAGAGATCTTGAATGTGGCTCTGCAGTATAGGCACGTCCTTGGCTGGACCCCAGCTCAGCCCTCTGCTAATCCATGACATCAGTTGTGGTGGAGGGCCCGAGCGGAAAGCATGGACAACCACCCACTTGGCACTTCTGGGAGCTGTGATGTAAAACCACTCCCGTTGCCATAATTCGGGCACCTCTGGAAAGGAACCCTTTGGCCATGGAGCTCCAGCGATCCTGCTTATTAATGCGCCTCCGCACGCTACATGCTGCCCCTCGACCATCTTCGGCTTCACGTCAAAGGTCTTGAGCCACAGCCGAACTGAGGGGTAATGCGGAGGAAGGCCTCACATACGACAATAAATGCCGAGATGTGGAGAAAGGAGTCTGGGGCTAGATCATGGAAATCTAGCCCGTAATAGAACATCAAACCCCTAACGAAGGGATCCAGAGTGAGGCCTAGACCTCGGAGGAAGTGGGAGATGAACACAACATTCTCGTTGGGTTCGGGAGTAGGGACGACCTGCCCTCGGGCAGGCAGGTTATGCGAAACCTCGGCGGTCAGGTATCTGGCCTCCCTCAACTTCTTGATATCCTCTTCCGTATCGGACGAGGGCATCCACCGGCCTTGAAGGCTAGATTCGGACATGATTGAAGGTCCGAAGCACCTGACCTGGGCTTTGGGTGTTAGAACTCGAGGCGGGGGAAGGATTCGATTGAGCACGGGAGGAAAAAAGTAAAAGCCTTGTCCCTTTATAAAGAGGGTGAATATCAAGCGTCCTCCCCGTAGTCGTTTGGGACTTGCCTAAAATCTAGGAGTCCTAGGCATGGTTGGGTTACCCATGACCGTATTGATGAGAATCCCGTAATTAGGGGAACATGATCTCTGCTTTGACAAGACGTGTCAAGAAACCGCCTCGCGTTATGTGTGGAGCTGGTTGAAGAAAAACGGTTCGAAAAGTCGTCGAGCCATGGCATGATGTCATATAGCCAAAATGTGTCAGCAGATTAGATTTTTGGAAGTATTATTCTCTCTATGGTGGTATGTGGAATTTATTTTGCAGGGTCGGACACTATCCTGGTATTCAAACTCTTCTGTGATGTGCTCGGAGGAGGAAGCCGCCTTGCAATGCCGAAGACAACACTGTGCGCCGGACTCATCGTCATTGAAGCTTGGTTCAGGGGCTACTGAGGGAGTCCGGGATTAGGGGTATCCGGACAGCCGGACTATAACCTTTGGCCGGACTGTTGGACTATGAAGATACAAGATTGAAGACTTCGTCCCTTGTCCGGATGGGACTCTCCTTGGCGTGGAAGGCAAGCTTGGCAATACGGATATGTAGATCTCCTCCTTTGTAACCGACCTTGTGTAACCCTAACCCTCTCCGGTGTCTATATAAACCGGAGGGTTTTAGTCTGTAGGACAACAACAATCATACCATAGGCTAGCTTCTAGGGTTTAGCCTCTCCTATCTCGTGGTAGATCAACTCTTGTAATACTCACATCATCATGAATAAATCAAGCAGGACGTAGGGTTTTACCTCCAGCAAGAGGGCCCGAACCTAGGTAAAACATCGTGTCCCCTGCCTCCTGTTACCATCCGCCTTAGACGCACAGTTCGGGACCCCCTACCCTAGATCCGCTGGTTTTGACACCGACACTCCCCATCCAGGCGAGGGTGGTGAGCTGCGCGTCTGCATCGATATCCCAGGGCTCGACAGGGCCGCATCTCAGGAGCGCTTCTGGACTTCGCGTGCTGGATGGTGTGCGGTTCCACCTCACAACTTCGTTCGCATGCCGTTCGGCCTGCCGAGCGTGGCAGCCACCTTCCAGTGCAACTTGCAGAGCATCCTGGCAGGTCAGGAGGCCAGACACCACGCAGTCCTGGCAGAGATGGAGACGGTCCTCAGGAGGCCACCAGAGCCTCCAGAGCCTCCCGAGGCTCTGGATCTCGATGGCTCGTGAAGAGCAACTTCTTCTCCATGCATCTTCAGCTACCCCAACACTCCTTCGACAACCAAACCAGGTGACATTTTCCAAGTTTATTTAGTTGGGAGCGCCCCCTGGGCTGCATCATTCCTAGGCCGCGTGGGTTTGTCCCTGCGGCATGTATCCACTTGCATCTTTAGTTCACCCTGCTGGCGGCGCCCCTCGGGCTGCATCATCCCCGGGCCGCTTGGGTCCGACGGAGCGGCATGTATTGTTCTTGCATTTACCTAAGCTAATTTGCTTTCCATGCATAAGCTACCTATCGTCACTGCCTGCTTGATTATAGCCCGCCACGGGAACCTCTCATATCGGCACGGCGCTTGTGCTCGGGTCCGTCCCTGCAACGCTGACAAATCTGAGCGGTCGAGCTCTGGCTTGCGGCACACCCGCGCACGTCATGTCACCAAACCCTCAGTGCCTTCACCTCCTTGCGAAGCAACCAGTGGTGGACCGGCAATCACCATGGCAATTTGTGCCCTCCCTCGCGCTAACTTGCAGGAACCTCCCGAGGACTACGGCAGGCGGTACCGCGGGCTCCCTCTTCTCCCATGCAATTCGCCTGCGCGATAAAAAGGGGGCTCCTGAGCATCGCGACTCAGGAGCTCTTACTGGCTCTCCATCCCTCACCCCTGGCCTTGACCACGGCATTGCAACCTGGCATACCAGCGGCGGCTGAGCTTGCTCGAGGGCCGGGACCTGAGGATGCAGAGCGCACAGAAGAGCGTGGAGAAGAGGGGGAGGCTCGCACGGGCCTAACCTAGCTACCCAATAGTGGTTGATGCACAAGTTTGGTGCAACACAAGGAACCAGCTCCCAGATGCCAAGACAGATAAGTCTTGCGCCTGGATCGACCCAGCGCTATGACACAAGATCCTTGCTTTTCACTGCCCTGCTGCGGCAACGTCGCCTCCCTTTCCTGCCTCTCTGTAGTTGCTTGAGCGCTAAAGGGGACCTCTTGAGCATCGCGCCTCGGGAGCTCTTACTGGACCTCGGGCCGCTCACCTACTGGCCTTGACCACGGCATCGCGACCTGGCATACCAGCGACGGCTGCAGTCTGCCTGGGGACCGGGACTTGTCGGCGTAGAGCACCAAGCTTCCGCTGGGTTGGAAAGGGGAGACCGAGCCTTAGCAAGACATGTGTTCGCAAATTTTCGTAATAAAGGTAATATCGACAAAAGACATTACAGACCCTTTACATGCCCCCACAGTGTCCATTCAATTCCTCGCAGGGAACAAAAAGGAGGGAGTTCCTAGGAGCCCTATCTACACGCGCCGAACGTCGCAGATGCCATCATCAAAAGTGGGCCTCCGGGGGCCGGCGCCAACCCCATCTAGATCAGCGGCGGCGGCGGCCGGACGCTACGGCCTTGCTCCGGGCCCGGCGAGAGCTCGGAGGCGTGTAGCTGTCATCGCTTGTCTCCGGAGTCTCGACGAGCTCGGGAGAGTTGCTGGACCACTAGGAGTCACCACTGTCACTGGAGGAACTGCTGGCGAGCCCAGCGGCAGGTTCGGCGTTGGCCGCCATGCCGTCCTGACGACCCTGTCCAAGGCAGCACTCCAAGCGGCGGTCTTCTACGTCGAAGACCTTGAAGAACATCATGGAGGCGCCGTCGTACTTGAAGTGGATGGCGAGGGCGCCTTACGCACGGCAAACTCGGGCGACCTCGCCCCAGCCACGATTCATGAAGATCTTACCCGGTGAAACGGCTTCAACCTCCGCTCTAGTCGCCGGGGCATTGTAGTCAGTGTGCTGCAGCCAAAGCTCAAGGGGACCCCTCGGCGGCATCTTGACGGAGAAGAACTGTGGGAGGCATTGCCGCCCACATCACAAGTTCGCGCGAGGAGTCCGCGGTGTGGACTCCTGGGGCGACGGCGTGCGTCACCGCGGCGCGGCAACCACGGCCCTGGCGCGGGCGGCGGCGCTCGTCGCCCTTCCTCCGGAGCCCTTAGCTTGGGCGTCCAAGTGCAACGGATACCTGGGAGGTGGCCACTCGTACCATGGCCGTGACACTTCCGGCCTCACGACTATGTCGCGACGATGAGACAGCCTCTTCTTCGGCGGAAGTGGCTCGAGCTCGTTAAGGGGAGTCTTTCCCTTTTCCGGGGCCGAGAACCTTTGTATCGGCGCCATGGTCGATGCAGCGAGCGATGAAGCGAGGAAGAAGAAGGCGCAGGAGAAGCAAAGGAAGAGATGGGTGATAGGGGCTCCGCCCCCCTCTTCCCATTTATAGCCAAGGGGAGGCCAACTGCCAGCCTCCATGATCTAAGGTAATGATGATCTTTTTCTACATGCAGCAAGGACTCATCAAGTCGGGTAGTTGCCGAGGCGGCATGGGGAAGCGGAGACGCCCACGTCCAATCAGTCACCACACGCCAACCAGGGGCCACAGGCTGTTGGGGCCCGTGGCGCTCTGCACTTGCCCTTTGGCTTCGCCTCTGAGCCAAGTCCGAGCGCGCCTTGGGCCCGGGGGCTACTCTCGGCATTCTGGGAACGTGGATCCCCAGACTTGCCTACCTGCGGCCCACAGCGTGGCTCCACCAGCGGCCTTGCACAACCCATCTTCACCAGCAAACACTCAAGACCCTCGCAAGGGGCCAAGCCTCGTGAGGCAGATGACACAAGACCTCCTCGGGGGCGGCCTCACCAGGCAGGCTCACGAGAGGCAGAGAGATCAAGGCAAGGGACACCTTGCGAGGTTTCTGTGACACCATGACGACTGGAGCCAGGCGGGAGCCAGCGTGCGCAGTGTCCTCGTTTCCTCTTTGGTGCTAAAGAGGCAAGCACAGGAAAGGAGTCCCGAGGAGTCAGGCAAAGGTTTCCATATCGGTGCAACAAGACCAAGACCAGCAGGACGGAGGTCACCATGGAGCCCAAGACGGCGTCACCACCAGAGCCTTTGGCAGGCGAAGACTACTTTTGTCAGTATAACTTGTACTAGTTTTCTCCCTTCGAATTTGGCCGTTGTGGGATCCCTTCCCACTCAATATTTGGGAAGAGGACCAGGGCCTCTATAAATAGGGCTAGCCACCACCATAGAAAGGGGGACAGATCGACTCATCTAGAGAGAGACCATCCTCAACCACTCAAACTCACCAAGCACAAGAACACCTATCCTCAGGAGGCTGTTCTTCCATTGTAATTGTTCATCCTCAGCCCAAAAGGGAATCCACCACACCACACAAGAGTAGGGTATTACACCACATCAGTGGCTCGAACCAGTATAAATCTTGTGTCCCCTTGTTCTTTGGGTTCGTCGAGCTAGGCCATGAGATTATGATGTGTGCGAGCTAGAGGGGGGAGAGATCTTCGTGCGCACCCCAATTTTCGAACCTCAAGGGTTTTGCCGGAACCCGAAATCCGACACTCCCATAGCGACGCGGCCCTCACCTACACCACCTGTCGGAGTCACAGAATTAGCAGCACCGCCTGTTGAGTGCGCGGGATCGAAGGCGCGGAACCTCTTTAGCAGGGCCTCCACCTGACCCTTCACGGCTTCGGCAGCAGCCGCGTAGTGCTCGGCGTCCATAGGCTCCAGCAGCTCGTCGAGGTGGGCGGCAGGATCACGAAGATGGAGGTGACCGAAGACGCGCGTGAGCATGGCTGAGGAAAGGATGCGGAGTTCTGCCTCTGCCAAGGGGGCGATACCACTCACAACTTCCTCAAGCGCCCCGACCAGATAAGGAAGCAGTTGGGTGGGGCCCTCGTCATTGGTGGCCAGCGGCTCCTCCAAGCCCTTCTCGTAGAGCGACCGCAGCGCCGCGCGGGACCACTCCTCGAGGAGCTTGAAGGCCGTGCGGTCTTTGGCCAGGACCTGTGCCTTGGCCTCTAGCTCGGCCTTTTCTGCCTCCACCTTCTGCTCCAGCTTCTCCAACCGGCTGTGCTCCACAGACTGCGCCTCCGCCAACTGCCTCAACTCGGCGTCGCGCCCCCTAACAGTGTCCTCCCGGGCTTTCATCTTCTCCTCCTCCACCCTGCGGTCCCGAGCTTCATCCGCACGCTCGCTGCGCATGGTCTTTAGGTTTGCCTCCAACAGCTGGCGACGATCTTGGGCGGCTCCGGCATCCTTCAGCACCGCCTCGCGGGCAGCCGTAGCTTGGGTGATGGCCTGCTTGTCCTTCTCGGAGTCCACGGCAGCCTGGCTTAGCGTCGCCCGGACGGCCACGTCGGAATGGAGCCAGCCAGAGATCAGCTCCAGGCGCCCGACCACCAAGCGACGGTCGGTGCCTTGAAGATCCTCCCATAGCAAGGTCAGTGCAGAAAGAGCGCGCTCCATGATGTCGGGGGAGGCAGAAGGATCCAAGGTCAGCGGAGCGGCGGAGGAAGGAAGAGGTAGCATCGTTACGACGGCTTGGGACGCTGGGGGCTCCTGAGCCTTGGGAACCTCAGCAGCGAGCCAGACGCCAGCGCCTTTGGTGCTAGCAGGGCCATGGGGGCTGCCTCCTCCTGAGGACGCTCCCCCAAGTTTTGTGAAGACGACCAGGCCGGAGAAGCACGAGCACCACCACCATCCTTCCCTACGGAGGAGGGAGAGGCCGCCGCGGGTGGTTTGGTCCCCGGTAGTACCACCGTGTCCTCCTTCCTCTTCTTCGCCGCGGGCGTCGGCCTAGTCAAACAACGGAAGACGTCAAGAATGAAGCAGCAGAAGCAGGAACAAGGCAAGACAAGGGTACTTACTGGTCCACCGCGGTGTAGTCCCACTGCTTCCTGATCTTGAAGCCCGAGAGCCTCCCATCCAGAGGCATGGGTGCAAGGGCTCTAGGCGCAAAGGAGGGGGCAGTAGGCAGGTTGGAAGCAGCGTCAGGCAGCGACACAACGGGGGCGTCGTCTCGGGTGACCACCGCCGACCTCCCTTTCATTGGAATCTCGACCGACGACTTCCTCCGGGGACTAACCTTGGACTTCAAGGAGCCTCCTGCAGTACGCAGCTCCTCCTAGGAGGACATCGACCTCGTCATCATCATCAGGCAGGGTGCGGAGGATGTCGGCCTTGTGTAAGGGGGAGATCCCCCCCCGCCCCTTCGCGGGTCGCCTCTGAGTCGCGCTCCTCCTCTTCATCTTCTTCCTCCTCATCCTCCTCACGAGACTCGCCGGAAGACACGACCACCGGAGTCGTCGCCACCAGGATGTTTGTGGGCGCAGGTGGCATGAGCCGACGCTCATCGAAGGTAGGCAGAGCGGCGACAACCTCTGCCCCATCCGGGCGGCGGTACAAGGGAACAAGGCCAGCAAGCAGGTACCCTTGGTTGTCCCCGACCAAGGAACAAAGAGTCGAGCCAATTCCTCGTTGGAAAGAGGCGTCGGGCATAGGCGGAGGTCGTTCCCTTTGTCTCCAAGCTTCCATAGTGGGCGCGGGCATGACTGGAGGGGAGCCACACGTTGCGCCATGAATTCTTGGGCAATCATGGCCCCCGTCAACTTCACCGTTCTCGGATTGCCGGGCTTCAGGTCGACGGTCATCCTCTCCAGCACCTGCGTCGCCCGCGGGTCGGTGAGCTTCGCGCGAAGCCACCCCTCGTGGGACACAGGCATCTCCGACGGCAGCACCAGCCGGGGGTGGATGCGCTTGGCGTCCATCAGGACCCACTTGCTCCTGAAGCCCCCGACCTTTGTGATGGCATTGGTGTTGTTGGCCGTGACGAAGCCAACGCACCCTGAGCAGGGGCCTTCCTTGAGCCGAAGAAAGAAGAAGTGGCGCAACAGTGCCACGGACGACATCACTCTGACGTACGCCTCGCGGTAGAAGGCGAAAATCGACAGGAGAAGGACGGAGTTGGGATGAAGATGGAGGGCGTGGATCTTATAGTGGCTGTGGATGGAGTATAATATGTCAAAGAAGGGGGGAACCAACCCGGCGATGATGCTACTCGTGAAGAAGGGGTAGAAGGTGCTGCCATAATCCTCAAGCTCCGCGGAGCTGACCCGGAGCACAGTCTTCCTCTTCTTGTCACCCTCCACCGTCATCAAGCGCACGGCGGCCAGGTTTTTCTCTGACACGCTCAGCGCATTGAGCGCAGGCTTGTACCAGGGTGACGAAGGGGTAGCCTGGGCTTTGTTGGGCGCCATCGAGGACGAGCTCGAAGGAGGATCTGGGTGGATCTGGAGTCTCTTGAAGCAAAGGGTGAGAAAGGGGATCTGGAGCAAGACAAAGGAAAGCAATGAAGGTAAATGCATCTCGTGCCAGCCTTTTGTCAGGCTGGCAGTTGTCGAGGCAGCGTGGGGAAGCGGAGACGCCCACGACCAATCAACCGCCACGTGTAAAGCGAGGCTGCAGGCTGTTAGGGCCCGCGGCGCTCCACACTTGCCCCTTGGATTCGCCTTGAAGCCAAGCCCGAGCGCACCTTGGCCCCGGGGGCTACTGTCGCCGTCCTAGGAACGGGGGTCCCCAGACTTGCCAGCCTGCGGCCCACGGTGTGGCTCCACCAACGGCCCTGTTCGGCCCATCTTCACCAGCAAACACTCAAGACCCTCGCGAGGGGCCAAGCCTCGCGAGGCGGATGACACAAGACCTCCTCGGGGGCGGCCTCACCAGGCTGGCTCGTGAGGGGCAGAGAGATCAAGGCAAGGGGCACCTCGGGAGGTCCCCGTGACGCAAGCCATGAAAACCAAGGCCAGGCGCGAGCACGCGCAGTGTCCTCATTTCCTCTTTGGTGCTAAAGAGACAAGCGCAGGCGCGGAGTCCCGTGGCACCAAGCAAAGGTTTCCATATCGGTGCAATGATACCAAGACCAGCAGGACTGCAGGACGGAGGTCACCTGGAGCCCAGGACAACGTCACTACCAGAGCCTTTGGCAGGCGAAGACCACCTTTTGTCAGGATATCTTGTACTAGTTGCCCCCCTTCAAATTGGCCGTTGTGGGATCCCTTCCATCCTAATATTTGGGGAGAGGACCCGGGCCTCTGTAAATAGGACTAGCCACCACCTTAGAGGGGGAGGCTCATCGGGAACGAAGAGAACGATCCTCTACCGCATCAACTCACCAAGCAAAAGAGCACCTCTCCTCAGGAGGCTGCTCTTCCCTTGTAACTGTTCGTCCTCAGCCCAAGAGGCAATCCACCACACCACACTAGAGTAGGGTATTACACCACATTGGTGGCCCAAACCAGTATAAATCTTGTGTCACTTGTTCTGCGGGTTCGACACGCTAAGACTTGAGATTGCACTGAGGGTGAGAGCTAGAGGGGGAGAGATCTTCATGCGCACCCCAGTGTTCGAACCTCAAGGGTTTTGCCGGAACCCGAAATCCGACACCCCCGTTCCCAGGACGCCGACAGTAGCCGCCGAGCCCAAGCCACGCTCGAACTGGGCTTCGATGCGAAGCCAAAGGACAAGGGCGGAGCGTCGCGGGTCCCAACCGCTTGCGGCCTCGGTCGACGCGTGGCGATTGATAGGACATGGGAGCCTCCGCTTCCCCATGCTGCCTTGGCAACCGTTCCTGGTGGATAAAAAGGCTGGTGCCTGCTACACAGCTTTCATTACCTTCCTTTCGTCTTGCTCTAGGTCCCCTTTCTCCTTCTCTCCCAAGAGCCCTAGATCCACCAAAACTCTCCCCCTAGCCCGCAGCCGATGGCCACTGACAAGGAGAAGGGCGTGCGTTCACCCTTGTGGTTCGAGCCTGCCTTGAGCGTGTCCTGGGTCTCGGAGAAGAACCTCACCGCCGTGCTCCTGGTGACGGCGGGTGGCAGCAACGAGGGGGGAGAGACAACGCTTCGGGTCGTCTTCGCCAAGCCTGAAACCTTGGGTGGTACCTTCTATCCTTTCTTCTTGCACAGCGTCTTCGCGAGGCTCGTCCCCGCTTCTCCGACTTCTTCTATGCCATCCTTCATCACTACAATCTCCACGCACTCCATCTTCATCCCAACTCCCTCCTCCTCCTGTCGATCTTTGCCTTTTACTGTGAGGCATTTGTGGGGGTGATGCCGTCCGTGGTGCTGCTCCGCCATTTCTTCTACCTCTGGCTCATGGAGGGTCAGTGCCCGGAATAAGGTGGACGGGTTCAGGAACAAGTGGATCTTCATGGACGCCAAGCGCTCCTACCCTCGGTTGGCGCTGCCGACTGGGATGCCAGTGCCCCACGAGGGATGGAATCACGCGAAGCTCACCGATCCCTGGGCGAAGCAGATGATAGAGAGGATGGTGGCCGAACTGAAGCCCGATGAACCGATGGCGGAGAAGCTGACGGGGGCCATGATTTTCAAGGAGTTCCCGATGCAGCGCCTGGCTCCACTCTAGGCGCGCTCGCGCCCCTTGTGGAAGCTCATGGACAATTGAGGCGACCTCCGCCTGCGCCCGGATGCTTTGTCCAACGAGGAGCTGGACAAGGCCCTATGCCTCCAGGTAGGGAAGGACCAGGGCTGCCCGCCAGATACTCATCTTCCGCTGTACCATCGCCCGGATGGGGCAAAGATCGTCGCCGCTATGTTTGTCTTCAACGAGCGCGGGCTCGTACCGCTAGGGCCCACTGGGCCCCCGGGCTCCCGGGTGGCGGCAGCTTCTGGTGAGTCCGACGAGGAGGGGGTCGGACTCAGAGGAGAGTGTGGAAGATGCGGGGGAGGCCTCTCCCCCGCGCCAACCCGGCCTCCTCCTCGTCCTTTGTTATGATGATGGCGACACCGGCGAGCACCCGGCTCGGGAGCCTCTGCACTCCGCCGGGGTCACTGTCGGTGTCAAAACCTGCGGATCTCGGGTAGGGGGTCCTGAACTGTGCGTCTAGGCCGGATGGTAATAGGAGGCAGGGGACACAATGTTTTACCCAGGTTTGGGCCCTCTTGATGGAAGTAAAACCCTACGTCTCGCTTCATTAATATTGATGATATGGGTAGTACAAGAGTAGATCTAGCACGAGATCAGAGAGGCTAAACCATAGAAGCTAGCCTATGGTATGATTGTATGTTGTGGTTGTTGTCCCCTACGGACTAAAACCCTCCGGTTTATATTGACACCGGAGAGGGTTAGGGTTACACAAGGTCGGTTACAAAGGAGGAGATATCCATATCCGTATTTCCTAGCTTGCCTTCCATGCCAAGTAGAGTCCTATTCGGAAACGAGACGAAGTCTTCAATCTTGTATCTTCATAGTCTAACAGTCCGGCCAAAGGATATCGTCCGGCTGTCCGGAGACCCCCCTAATCCAGGACTCCCTCAGTAGCCCCTGAACCATGCTTCAATGACGATGAGTCCGGCACACAGTATTGTCTTCGGCATTGCAAGGCGGGTTCCTCCTCCGAATACACCAGGGAAGAATTTGAATACAAGGATAGTGTCCGACCTGCAAAATAAGTTCCACATACCACCGTAGAGAGAATAATATTTTTGCAAATCTAATTTACTGACTTGTTTTGGCAGCATGATGTTATGTCACAGCCCGGTGATTATTCGAACCATTTTTCTTCAACCAGCTCCACACATAACGCGAGGCGGTTTCTTGACACGTCTTGTCAAAGCAGAGATCGTGTTCCCCCAATTACAGGATTCTCATTAATACGGTCATGGGTAACCCAACCGTGTCTAGGACTCCTAGATTATAGGCAAGTCCCAAACGGCTACGGAGAGGACGCTTGATATTCACCCTATTTATAAAGGGACAAGGTTTTCATTTTTTCCCTCTCGTGCTCAATCGAACCCCTCCCCCGCCTTGAGTTGTAACACCCAAAGCCCAGGTCAGGTGCTTCGGATCTTCAATCATGTCCGGATCCAGCCTTCAAGGCGGTGGATGCCCTCCTCCGCCACGGAAGAGGATATCAAGAAGTTGAGGGAGGCCAGATACCTGACCGCCCAGGTTTCGCATCGGCTGCCTGCTCGAGGGCAGGTCGTCCCCACTCCCGAACCCGACGAGAACGTTGTGTTCGTCTCCCACTTCCTCTGAGGCCTAGGCCTCACTCTGGATCCCTTCGTCAGGGGTTTGATGTTCTATTACGGGCTAGATTTCCACGATCTAGCTCCAGACTCCTTTCTCCACATCTCGACATTTATTGTCGTGTGTGAGGCCTTCCTCCGCATTACCCCTCACTTCGGCCTGTGGCTCAAGACCTTTGAAGTGAAGCCGAAGATGATCGAGGGGCAACATGCAGCGTGTGGAGGCGCGTCAATAGGCAAGATGGCAGGAGCTCCATGGCCGAAAGGTTCCTTTCCAGAGGTGTCTGAATTATGGCAACAAGAGTGGTTTTACGTCACGGCTCCCAGGAGTGCCAAGTGGGCGGCTGCCCCCGCTTTCCGCTCGAGCCCCCCACCACAACTAATGTCATGGATTAGCAGAGGTCTGGGCTGGGGTCTAGCCAAGGATGTGCCTATACTGCAAAGCCACATTCAAGATCTCTTCGAGGGAGATTTTAATTTGGTTGTGGTAATGCAAGTTATGCTGGTTCGTCGAGTCCAGCCTTGCAAATGCCGGCCCCTTCGCTTGTGGGAGTTCAACCCAGAAGGACCGCGTGCCATTCAAAGTTTCCTCGGCTTGACGCATGAGGAGATGTACAAGCCATTCTTCGGACCTCAAATAGAGTGTCTGGATACTACCGAGGACGTGGACCTGAGCAGTAACCGCGCTGCCGAACAAGTAAGAAATCCTCTAGCCGAACACACCGTCTTTTACTCATCATGAAGTTATTTTTGAGAGATTGCTCTTTGACCAGGACTGGCTAACAAAGGCGAAGATGATTCGGTGTTCGGCGCCCCTCCCTGAGGGTTTGGAAAATCCAGTATTGGAAAAGATGCTCGAGCTCGCACCTTGCCCGGAGCCCTCGAAGGAAGATACAGGGGGAATAATATGGGTGGAAGCGGGCCCCCATCACTCCCAGTTCCAACTGAGGGAATGAGCGCCTCCATAAAGGAGGATAACCGGGGGAGGAAGAGGACTGCTTCCGAGGATCTGGAAGCCGAGGCCTCCAAACGGGAGAAGAAGTCTCCAACAGAGGGTCCTGCCTCGGGGGGTGCTCTTGCGCACAAAGTCCGCGGGGGGATCAGCCCTCCAACGAGTCGTAAGTGATCCAAAAAATACTTTAATAGCGAAGGTATACTATCTTTCTTCTGAGAAGATAACCGCCGCATATATCTTGCAGTTCAGGTCTTAGCCCTTCTCAGCTGAGCTCGTCTTTGGGGGATCTTCTTCCGGAGATGATGGAGAGCAAAACGCCTCCCCCGGACTCCTCCGCCCAAGAAGCAGGAGACCCCGAAGTGTCGTCACGGAGGGCCTCTCCGGATCTGGTGAGGCCAGAAGATAATCCCATAGACCCCCGAAGTCCCCAGCGTCCGGCTCTCGAAGAGAGCAAACAAAAAAGTCTGGCATCGTCTGGTATGCGGTCGGATGTTCTGAGGGAGCTGTTGGGGTGAGCGGCCATCTCAAAAGAACACCGTATGATGATGGGTAGGTGATGGAAAGAATTTCGTCCGCCGAAAGCATATTACATGAAGCCTTTATGAGTCTACTGACAGGCTTTGAGGTACGTGAGATAATATGTGATAGTACCGCACATGTTAGGTGTGCTCTGTGTAGATAGTAGCCCCTAAGACTCTGGTTGTCGTCGAGAACGGCGGTGAACAGAGGATCATAGTCCCAGGCAATAACCAGACTGCCTTTATGTGCAGGTGGTGGAAGCTCTGGTGGCTAGCCGGACTAGTGAGTTTGCCAAATTAAAACGGCAACTGGATGCGGCAGACGCCGACATCGAGCTTGTTAACAAGCGGCTTGACGAATCACAGGGTAAGTAATGTTTTCTGGTGAATGTCACACAATAAGAGCAGCATGATGCCAGTATCTTTAATATGTTGTGACTGCAGACGAAGCTGCCACCATGGAGACCCTTCGGCGGAGCTCGCTCGAGCCAAGGAACAAGCGAGGGTTTGTATTGCGGCTGCTTTGAAGGAGGCCGAGGAGTTAAAAGCCGAGAAGGCCACCCATTGTGAAAGCAAAGAAAATATGGCCAAGATGGCCGTAGAATTAAAAGGCACTGCCGACCGTTGCCAGTTCCTTGAAGAGGAGAACCAAGTGAAGGCAGCGGACCTGGAGAAGGCCACTATGGCGACCAAAGACAGTCGCTCTGCTATGAGGGCGAAGAAGGAGGAGCTGCGCGAAGCCGGGGATATTGCAGCTAGGAAGCCCTTTCTACTGCGGAGGAAGTTCAGAGATCCACGGTATGCCCCTCTGGATCGGCTGTGGAGGTCGGCAGACGCATATATGGACTTGGCAGTGAGCGTTGTCGATGCGGTCAAAAAGTTCCAAGATCAATCAGGTCGTGAAGTGGACAAGCTATTCTGGTCGCAATTCAACGTTCCAGAGCGTCCGCTTCCCTTGACTGATAAGCTAGCCAAATGGGCCGAACTTAATAGGTTGTCCGGACTCGCCATGAGGTCTGTTGTAGATCAGTTGTGGTCGGAGAAGCCGAAGCTGAACAACTATTTCAGCTTAGTGCAGCAGTTCCTTGGTGCGGTGCCGCGCATCAACGCGATGAAGAGGTCGACGTGCGTAGAAGGCTCGCGGATGGCCTTTGCCCGTGTCAAGGCATACTGGGCGGAGATGGATGCTACCACTGTTGCGGCACAAGGTTCGGCCATGGGCCGAGTAGCTCCCGAGCACTATTTTGAAGAGGTTCTTGAGGGTGCTCGTTTGATAGAGTCCCAGTGATCGAAGAATATTATGTTTGAATGACATGAATTCCCATTGTAAACACAATGTTTTTATGAAATATAGTAAGGCTGTATTTATACTTTTGCCGAAAAGTAATGTGATGCCTCCTGTGCGGCCGTTTATGTATATATGTATATAACCTGAAAGATTACAGTCGTTGGCTTCAACCCCCACGCATATAATGCGGAGGTGCTCACAAAAAATGCGTGTTCACACTTAACCCAACGTCTTGGTCCTATTAAGGAGGTGATAGCGCAGCAAACGAGGCAACCAGACTATAATGCTTTAACACTTTCACTTAGCCATAGGAGTTTGATAGTGGGGCTACTAGATAGCCCCTGGTGGCTCCGCACTCTCCCAAATTCAGGGTGCGTACATGCCTGGCCAGGAAATGGCCCTTCGTTAAGGCGGAGGAATTCTAACATTCCGATAGGTCATCGAGTGGTTGACCAGTCTCACGCTATATCATGACAGTCAGTTTTCGGCTTTCTCTACTGAGGTGCTCGTCCGGATGAACCAGGGCACAATTGCAGTAGTTCTCCTGGTGCTGCCTTAGCCGATAAAGCGGAACATAAGGCACCAAAACAAAGGAGCCGGGAAAACCCAACATTTTGACCAAAGATAATGATTCGGAGCTGATGCATATAAGGCCAAACTCGCGACGCCAACACTCCCTAAGGTATTCGGTCTTTGTAGTATAAACCGGGCCTAAATAGTGCCCTTTGTAAGAAGCCCCTTGTGTCTAGGTACATGCATTACTCTGATGTGGCCACATGCCGAGTTGTCAGCATCCTTCTCAATTGTACCGAGAAATCGAGGGATGTGTATCAACAAGAGACAGTAAAAAAGGTTTATGTAGGGTCTTAATCTAAAAAGAATCCTTGGAGCAGGTCCCTGCTGCACGTCTGCGCCTGTGTCTCTGTTGTGCTGTATCCTGGAAGGGTGTAGCACGATGATCATCTGTAAAAGAGAGGAACTTAGGTGAAAAAGTTGTCGTGCAAAAAGATAGTTTTTAAAGAAACCATGTATAACTAGAAATGAGTAGAAATTGCCCCTTGTCTGCGCGCGTTCAGCCCCTTGTATTTGTAATAGGGGTGTGGCCATCAATCCAATACAAATTACATATAGCAGCCCGGACTCGTCTAACCGCGTCTGTGGTCTTGACGACCTATCAAATGCTTTAGTTGGTGAGGCCGTATTTAGTGTGCAGCTGCCAAGGCAGTCGCATTCTCTTCGGTGCGCAAAGATCGCTTAATACTTCCGTTCACTGTAATGATGCCATGTGGACCGAGCATCTTGAGCGTGAGGGAAGCGTAATGCAGTATTGCATTAAAGCGAGCAAAAGCTTCGCGTCCAAGTAGTGCTTGATAACCGCATTGGAACGGAGCAATGTGGAAGGTTAAATGTTCACTACGGGAGTTATCAGGGAAGCCGAATATAACCTTTAGTAGCAGGGAGCCCGTGGAGTGAGCCCCTGGGCCTGGCGTTACTCCTTTAAAGGTAGTGTTGCTATGGCAAATTTTCGTTGGGTCTATCCCCATTTCGCGGATTATATCCTGGTATATCAGGTTTAAACTGCTGCCACCGTCCATCAGGACTCGTGCAAAGTTGTATCCGTCAATTATTGGGTCTAATACCAGGGGAGCCCATCCTGTCCACCGGATACTTGCTGAGTAATCACGATGGTCGAAAGTGACTGGTTGAGACGACCAGTGGCAGGGTTTCACGGTGATAGGCCCTTGGGCATATTTATCTGGGAGGGCCACTTTGCTTCCCTTGATCACGTGTAATACGTTGACTATTTTGACTTCTGATGGAAACTTCTTTGTTCCCCAGTGTCTTGCTTGAGAGGCTCATCCTCATCTTCGCTTGGTGTATCCTCCCCCTTGTGTACGGCGTTGAGCTTGCCGGACTGCTTGAAGACCCAACATTCTCTGTGGGTATGATTAGCGGGTTTACCAGGGGTGCTATGGATCTGACATACTTGGTCCAGAATTTTGTTCAGGCTGGACAGTTCATCTCTGACGCCTTTAGAGGGCGGCTTTTGCTGACCTGGCCGAGAGCTTCGGAATTCGGCGTTTACCGTCATGCTCTTCGGGCTCTCTTCTTTATTCCAACGCTTATTCTTTTTGCTGCGTCGTGATTTCTCGTTTTCATCTCTAACTTCAGATGTTCTTGGGTCGCTGGTGCTGCATCTGGCTATCCAGCTATCCTCACGCGTGCAAAAGCGGGTCATGAGGCTTGTTAATGATGCCATTGTTCTCGGCTTTTCTTGGCCGAGGTGTCTGGCAAGCCATTCATCGCGGATGCTATGCTTAAAAGCTTCCAAGGCTTCGGCGTCCGGGCAGTCAACTATTTGGTTCTTCTTAGTAAGAAACCTGTTCCAAAGCTTTCGGGCTGACTCTCTGGGCTGTTGAGTTATATGACTCAAATCTTCCGCATCCGGGGGTCAGACATAAGTCCCTTGAAAATTTCCCCGAAAAGCGTCTTCGAGCTCTTCCCAGCTTCTAATGGAGTTTTCGGCGAGGCTTTTAAGCCAGTGCCGAGCTGGCCCTTCGAGCTTGAGGGGTAAGTACTTGATGGCGTGGAGATCATCTCCTCGAGCCATATGTATATGGAGGATATAGTCCTCAATCCAGACCCCAGGGTCTATTGTTCCGTCGTATGCCTCTATGTTTACGGGTTTGAATCCCTCTGGAAATTCATGGTCTAGCACCTCGTCGGTGAAACATAGGGGGTGTGCGGCTCCCCTCTATCTGGGTATACTGTGTTGTTCTGATGTTTGTTGTGTTACATCATATGCTGGGGCGCGCTTGCGTGGTCCGTAGATGGATCTGGTTGCGTCGTCCTTTTGGTGCGAGCCCTCCTGTGGATCACATATTGGCTTGTGAGTGGCGTTGTTTGCCGCTCCATGTTGGCCGTGAGGTCGTCTATCTGGCCAGGTGGCCATTTTGATTTTTGGTTGTGGGGTTTCTAGGGCCTCCTCATCGAATTCGGGTAGCAACTTCCGCTTCGGGTAGCTCTTGGTGGGGTGATTACCACCATACTTCGCTGCTGTGTTGAGTACTTTACTCCATCTGATTTGGAGTGTGTCCTGCGCAGCCTTGAGCCTTTCTTCTGCTTTTCAGACTCCTCTCGGTGGCAACAAGCCTTTGACGGGCATTCTGCTTCTCTATGTGCCTGTCCGGCATTATGTCATCCGGACTATTATCTCTGACAGAATTGGTTTGTTCGGTTTGATTCTCCGTATTGCCGTGGTCCGGCAATGGTTCGCCCTGCTCCAACGCTGGGTCTGTATGATCGTTATTTCTCCCGAGGCGGGATTTGGGGCGGCGCTTACGCCGCCGCTTTGACTGCTTCTCGAGGGGACAAGCCTTTGTTGCGTCCTTACGTTCCTCATCATCGTCTTATTTTGGTGTGTCCACCATGTATACGGCATATGATGAGGTGGACGTCCCGCGCCCTGTGGGCGGTGGTTCCACTTTGCCTCCCGCATCGTCGTCCATACCGTCGATGTCTTTGGAGTCGAAGTCGAGCATGTCAGTTGAGTCATCGACAGTGGCTACTAAGTGGGCGGTGGGTGGGCCTCGAATTTCTTCGTCGTCCGCATCCCAGTTCTGCCAGACATAGTTCCCCCTAATCCAGGACTCCCTCAGTCACCACGAGACCCAGGGGCACCCCACTGAAGAAGCCGGAGCTGGGGGTCCGGAAGAAGAGCCGGTCGGCGCTGATCCCCCGAGGTGGTGCCTCCGTCTCATCGCCGGCCGGCGCTGCCGCAGGCCTGGGCATCATGCCCCTGTCTGCCCCTGGGGCCTACGAAGACCACGTGCATGGTGCTTCTGAAGAGGGTGAGAGATTACACTGCCGTGGATCAGTAAGTGCTCTGCCCTGATCTTCCTTCTTTGCTCTTATTATAGTATCTTGATGCCTCCCTTTGGAAGGGCTAGGCCGACGCCGGTGGTGAAGAAGAAGAAGGAGACGATTGTGGTCCCCGTAGCTCAGCAGCTTGCCATGGCCGCACCACCCCCGGCACAGAAGGGCGCTGATGGCCCTCATGCTTCAGTGGCAGGGTTATCCTTGTGAGACTCGGGGGCCCAGCCTCAGGAGGAAGTGGTCTCTGTAGTCAACCTAGCTCTGGAGACGCCCGCCCTCAGCTCGCCTGACGAGGCACCGAGGGCTCCGGAGCCCCCAACCTCCTATGCTACTGCTAATTTGCTGACCTTGGTGCTAGTGTTGCCTCCTCCCCCTTCCATCATGCTGCTAGGCCGTGATTCTTCTGCTTTTCCTGATGCTCTCGAGGAGGTTCTTTCCGTGCTGACCCAACTTCGCAACGATCTCCAAGGCGCCGACCGTTGCCTAGCGTCGGGGCGCCTGGAGCTGATCTTGGGATGGCTGCGGTCCGATGCGTCTGTCAGGGTGGCATGGAGCTATGCTGTTGCGGCCTCCGAGGAGGTGAACAGGTTGCCGGCCTGGCCGCGGCTGCCTGCGACATGGCGTTGAAGGTTGTCGGGATTGCCAAGGAGCGATGCCGGGTTGTGGAGGCTGAGTTGGAGACCTTGCGCAGTGAGTGTGCCGCCGAGGCCCGTCAGTGCGAGGCGCGAGAGGAGGAGTTGATGGCTCGAGAAGACGCGGTCGCCGGTCATGACACCGAGCTGGAGCAATCGTTGCAGGAGCAGGCCGCAGAGAGCGATCGCCTGGAGAAGCTGAAGAAGGAGGTGGAGGAGGAGAAGGTCCGGCTGGAGGGCAAGGCAAAAATCCTTGCCAACGATCGTGCCACATTCGATTCTCTTGAGGAGAGGTCCCGCAAGGCATTGCGGGAACTCTACGGGAGGGGGTTGAAGGAGCCATTGGTGACTGCTGACGAAGGCCTCGCTGAGCTGCTCCCCCAGCTTGTCATGGCGCTCGAGGGTGTTGTTGATGGAGTCGGCCCCATGGTGGAAGGGGAAGCCCATGCGCTCTCCACTTCGGCTATGATGTGCGTCTTCAGCCACCTCCATCTTCGTGACCCTAGCACCGACTTTGGAGCCCTGCTTGAGCCTGTGGACGAGGAGCACTGCACCGCCGCCACCGAAGCCGTGAAGGACCAAGTGGAGGCCCTGCTGTAGAAGTTCCTCGCAATCGACCCCGCGCCCCCGACTGACGGCGCCGCCGAACCTACAGCCACAGCCGAAGGTACAGGTGACAGTGATGTTGTCGACGACAGGGCACTCCTTGCGTGCGATGGCAGCGCCCGGGGCTGAAGAAGAGGCTTGCTGGCAACGCGTCCCAACATTTTTATTTCCTGCAACATGCATTGTGCCTCATGGAGGCGTTAAAACTTTATGTGTCTGTGGTTTTTGAGAGACGGTGTTTCTTGTAATAATTTGCTAGGATTTTGCGATTTCCTTCCTGCTTGCTTGATGTTCAGCGTCGGTAGGGCCCGACACCGCGCATACCTCAGCCACCGTTGGGTCATCTGGATCACCATGATGAGACCAAGGGGTGAGGGCTACGTGACCAGTTAGGCTCCTGAGTCGCGATACTCAGGCGTCCCCGTTGACGTACAAACAACATGTGGGAAGGAGATGCGAGAGTAGGCCTTAGCATTCTGCGTCGGCAGGGCCCGGCCCCGCGCATACCTCAGCCGCCGTTGGGTCGTCCAGATCACCAGTACGAGACCAAGGGGTGAGGGGCTATGTGACCAGTTAGGCTCCTGAGTCGCGATGATCAGGAGTCCCCCTTGATGTACAAATAGACCTCCATACCTTTCCTCACCGAGGTCCCACTCGGGAGGGGGGCGCGACGACCAGTTCTGACGGACCTGGTAGAGTGGTGTGCGCTAGGCGTGACCTGAGCGTAGCCCCCGTGCCCAGCCCCCTCGCGCGACTCTGCCGAGGGGAAAGTGTTAGGATGAGGCTGGACACTCAGCCTGGCGGCTCCCTGAGGTTGATGCGGCCAGGGGGCCGCCCTCAATTGTTTATCACCAGCGCGGAGCATGGCGCTTCTGCACTTGCACGGGCATAGCCACTCCTCGACCGTGCTGACTGCCAGCGCGGGGCACGGTGCTTCAACTGGCTCGTGGGTGGGGCTCCGCTGAGTGGAACCCCCGGGGTGTGTACAGCCCCGCCCTAACAAGTGGCTTGCACGACAGGGCTGGACGAGGTGTGTCTGGGCACTCATGAGCCAGCGCGGGACTTACGAGGCCCTACCTCAAGGCGGGTTACGCCAGAATTTGATTCTTGACAGCTGTGATGGCCCTGCGAGATGGCCAGACAACCCGCGCCGAATGAATCTCCTGAGGTTATTACATGAGAAGGCCAAACACCAACGACCACAGGAGGTGACGTGAACGGGACCGTCCCGCCAGACAGAGCTTAGTCGTTGGGTCTATCAACGCTGCAGGGATGGACCTGAGCCCAGACGCCGTGCCTAGTCTTCTCATGCGAAAATCCTGAAGAAAGACAACCGGCGCCCTAGCTCGTCCGCCCGCGATTAGCTCATGCGAGAACAAGGCACCAAGGGCCATGGGAGGTGATGTACACGGGAGCTGGCCCGCGAGCCAGAGCTCAGCCTCTTGGGTTTAGCGACGCTGCATGGACGGACCCGAGCACAGACGCCATGCCAGTCCTTAATCATGAGGCGGTCGTGGGCGGGTTTGCAAGGGCGTACGACGTTCATGGTATCGAAGTACCGGACAGGCATATAATAATCATAAAGCAACTCATGAGGGGAGGTAAGGCTAGTTCGGATAAATGCAAGGACGATACATGCCGCAGAGACAGGCCCACGCGGCCTGGGGATGATGCAGCCTGTGGGGCGCCCCCAACAGAATGACTGGAAGATGCAAGAAAGATACATGTTGCAGGGACTGGCCCACGCAGTCTAGGGATAATGCAGCCCGAGGGGCGCCCCCAATAGAGTAAACCAGAAAAATGTCGCCTGGCACCATTGCTAGAGAGATGTCGAAGTAGCTGAAGATGTGTGCTAAAGAGGTTGCTCCTCACGAGCCGCCTGGTTCCTGAACCTTGGGAGGCTCTAGAAGCTCAGGAGGCTCATGAAGAATCGTTGCCATCTCTGCCAGGACCGCGTGGTGCCTAGCCTCATGAGCTGCCATGATGCTCCGTAGGTGACGCTGGAAGGTAACAGCCGCGTTTGGCAAGCCAAAAGGCATGTGAAAGTAGCTGTGAGGTGGACCCTCACACCGACCAACGCGCGAAGGCCATAAGCACTCCTAGGATTCGGCTCTGTTGAGCCCTGGGATGTTGACGCAGACGCGCAGCTCATTGTCCTCGCCAGGACAAGGAGCCGCGCCAGGTGGTAGGTGGCGTTCACCGTGCATGGCTCTCGCCTCTTGAAGCTCCTTGGTCGTCTTGGTGATGAAATCCTGAGCACCTGGCACCCCATGCCTTGTGCTCTCACGAGGGAAGTGTGTTATGAAGCATGCCTCCATGTGGTGCTCGAGCGCCTCCCTCGTGACGTTGGCTAAGTCAGAGGCCCTCCAGAAGAGAGCCCCTAAGCCCAGCCTGAGGAGGGCACCGATCGTGCCTTCGTATGTGCGAGAGGGAGGCGCCCCATTTGTGGGTGCATGTCCTGAGGTGGTGCCACTGGAGACTCCACCCTCCTGAGGCTCTTGGCGAAGCAACTACTTCTTCTTCTTGGGGACAACCACAGGAGGGTAGATGGTGCCTTCGTGGTCTGGGTCTTCAACTACTGCAGCCTGGTAGGCGCGCTTGAGAGAGCACACAACATCCTTCTCCTCACAGGCGATCGCGATGACACCGTGGTTCCCCGACATCTTAAGGACGTTGTAGCCATGGTGGGTCACCATCATGAACTTGTCCAGGGCTAGATACCCTAGGATGGCATTGTATGAAAGGCGGATGTGGGCGACATCGAAGTCGATGAGCTCGGTGCGGTAGTTGTCACGCTGGCCGAAGGTGATAGGGAGGCAGACCTGCCCTATCGGAGTGCTGGAGGTGTCGATCACTCCTGAGAAGGGCTTAGTGGGCTTCAGCTGATCATATGGCACTTGGAGCCGGTCGAACGTCTCGATGGAAAGAACATTGAGTCCTGCACCACCATCAATGAGGGTCTTGGTGACAAGGACATTGCTGATGACAGGCAAGCAAAGCATTGGGAGGGTGCCGGCCATCATTGCGCACTTGAGCTGGTCAGACGAGCTGAAGGTGATGGTGCACTTGGACCACCTGAGCGAACGTGTGGCCTCGAGCCTGGGGAGGGCCACGTTCACCTCACGAGCGAACTGCTTGAAGATGCGCTGGGAGGCTGGGGCCTAAGTGCCAACCAAGATGCAGGCGATGGCGTGAGGCTCCTTGAAGCCGCTAGCCCCCTTGTCCTGGTGGTGGTCGTCGTTCCTTCTAGGTGGTGGTGGCAGTGAAGGGAGGCCGGCATTGCCCTAAGGACGGTCCTCACAAGGCTGGTCTTTCCAGGCGCACTCGCGAGGCTGGCCTTGCCAGCGGTCCTCACGAGGTGGGTCGCGCCACTCCTGGCGGGGACCGCAGTCGTCCCAACGTCCTCCACTTCTGCCTCCTCCACGGCCATAGCCTCGGTCGTTGCGCTCGGGGCGTCGACCAAGGCGCCCATCACGGATGGCCCTGAGGTCCTGACAGTCGTTGGTGTTGTGGCTGTGTATGTTGTGGAAGACGCAGAATGGACGTCTGCCCTTGGATGTGAAGGAAATATGCCCTAGAGGCAATAATAAAGTTATTATTTATTTCCTTATATCATGATAAATGTTTATTATTCATGCTAGAATTATATTAACCGGAAACATAATACATGTGTGAATACATAGACAAACATAGTGTCACTAGTATGCCTCTACTTGACTAGCTCGTTGATCAAAGATGGTTATGTTTCCTAACCATAGACATGAGTTGTCATTTGATTAACGGGATCACATCATTAGGAGAATGATGTGATTGACTTGACCTTTTTTGTTAGCTTAGCACTTGATTGTTTAGTTTGTTGCTATTGCTTTCTTCATAACTTATACATGTTCCTATGACTATGAGATTATGCAACTCCCGTTTACCGAACGAACACTTTTTGTGCTACCAAACGTCACAACATAACTGAATGATTATAAAGGTGTTCTACAGGTGTCTCCGAAGGTACTCGTTGGGTTGGCGTATTTCGACATTAGGATTTGTCACTCCGATTGTCAGAGAGGTATCTCTGGGCCCACTCGGTAATGCACATCACTATAAGCCTTGCAAGCATTGCAACTAGTGAATTAGTTGCGGGATGATGTATTACGGAACGGGTAAACAGACTTGCCGGTAACGAGATTGAACTAGGTATTGAGATACCGACGATCAAATCTCGGGCAAGTAACATACCGATGGCAAAGGGAACAACTTATGTTGTTATGCGGTCTGACCGATAAAAGATCTTCGTAGAATATGTGGGAGCCAATATGAGCATCCAGGTTCCGCTATTGGTTATTGACCGGAGACGTGTCCCGGTCATGTCTACATTGTTCTCAAACCCGTAGAGTCCGCACGCTTAACGTTACGATGACAGTTTCATTATGAGTTTATATATTTTGATGTACCGAAGGTTGTTCGGAGTCCCGGATATGATCACGGACATGACGAGGAGTCTTGAAATGGTCGAGACATAAAGATCGATATATTGGACGGCTATATTCGGACACCGGAAGTGTTTCGGGTGATTTCGGAGAAAACCGGAGTGCCGGAAGGGTTACCGGAACCCCCCGGGGAAGTATTGGGCCTTAGTGGGCCTGAGGGAGAGAGAGGGCAGCAGCCCAGGAGGTGGCGCGCCCCCTCCCATGGGGAGTCCGAATTGGACTAGGGGAGGGGGGCGCGGCCCCTCTTTCCCTCTCCCTCTCCCTCTCTTTCCTTGCCCCTTCCCTCTTCCTAGTTGGACTTGGAAAGGGGAGTCCTACTCCTACTTGGAGGAGGACTACCCCTCCTTGGCGCGCCTCAAGGGCCGGCCGGCCTCCCCCCTTGCTCCTTTATATACAGGGGCAAGGGGGCACCTCTAGACACACAAGTTGATCTTCGTGATCGTTCTCTTAGCCATGTGCGAAGCCCTGCGACGATAGAACATCAAGATCATCACCACGCCGTCGTGCTGACGGAACTCTTCCCCGACATTTTGCTGGATCGGAGTCCGGGGATCGTCATTGAGCTGAACGTGTGTTAGAACTCGGAGGTGTCGTAGTTTTGGTGCTTGATCGGTCGGGCCGTGAAGACGTACGACTACATCAACCGCGTTGTGCTAATGCTTCCACTTCCGGTCTACGAGGTTACGTAGATAACACTCTCCCCTCTCGTTGCTATGCATCACCATGATCTTGCGTGTGCGTAGGAATTTTTTTGAAATTACTACGTTCCCCAATAGTGGCATCCGAGCCTAGGTTTTATGCGTTGATGTTGTGCACGAGTAGAACACAAGTGAGTTGTGGGCTATATAAGTCATACTGCTTACTAGCATGTCATACTTTGGTTCGGCGGTATTGTTGGATGAAGCGGCCCGGACCGACATTACGCGTACGCTTACGCGAGACTGGTTCTACCGATGTGCTTTGCACACAGGTGGCTGGCGGGTGTCAGTTTCTCCAACTTTAGTTGAACCAAGTGTGGCTACGCCCGGTCCTTGCGAAGGTTAAAATAGCACCAACTTGACAAACTATCGTTGTGGTTTTGATGCGTAGGTAAGAACGGTTCTTGCTAAGCCCGTAGCAGCCATGTAAAACTTGCAACAACAAAGTAGAGGACGTCTAACTTGTTTTTGCAGGACATGTTGTGATGTGATATGGTCAAGACATGATGCTAAATTTTATTGTATGAGATGATCATGTTTTGTAACTGAGTTATTGGCAACTGGCAGGAGCCATATGGTTGTCGCTTTATTGTATGCAATGCAATCGCGCTATAATGCTTTACTTTATCACTAAGCGGTAGCGATAGTCGTGGAAGCGTAAGATTGGCGATACGACAACGATGCTACGATGGAGATCAAGGTGTCACGCCGGTGATGATGGTGATCATGACGGTACTTCGGAGATGGAGATCACAAGTACAAGATGATGATGGCCATATCATATCACTTATATTGATTGCATGTGATGTTTATCTTTTATGCATCTTATCTTGCTTTGATTGACGGTAGCATTATAAGATGATCCCTCACTAAATTATCAAAGTATAAGTGTTCTCCCTGAGTATGCACCGTTGCGAAAGTTCTTCATGCTGAGACACCACGTGATGATCGGGTGTGATAGGCTCTACGTTCAAATACAACGGGTGCAAAACAGTTGCACACGCGGAATACTCAGGTTTAACTTGACGAGCCTAGCATATAACAGATATGGCCTCGGAACACGAAGACCGAAAGGTCGAGCGTGAATCATATAGTAGATATGATCAACATATTGATGTTCACCATTGATACTACTCCATCTCACGTGATGATCGGACATGGTTTAGTTGATTTGGATCACGTGATCACTTAGAGGATTAGAGGGATATCTTTCTAAGTGGGAGTTCTTAAGTAATATGATTAACCGAACTTAAATTTATCATTAACTTAGTACCTGATAGTATCTTGCTTGTCTATGTTTGATTGTAGATAGATGGCTCGTGCTGTTGTTCCGTTGAATTTTAATGCGTTCCTTGAGAAAGCAAAGTTGAAAGATGATGGTAGCAATTACACGGACTGGGTCCATAACTTGAGGATTATCCTCATTGCTGCACAGAAGAATTACTTCCTGGAAGCACCACTAAGTGCCAAGCCTGCTGCAGGAGCAACACCAGATGTTATGAATGTCTAGCAGAGCAAAGCTGATGACTACTCGATAGTTCAGTGTGCCATGCTTTACGGCTTAGAACCGGGTATTCAACGATGTTTTGAACGTCATGGAGCATAGGAGATGTTCCAGGAGTTGAAGTTAATATTTCAAGCAAATGCCCGGATTGAGAGATATGAAGTCTCCAATAAGTTCTATAGCTGCAAGATGGAGGAGAATAGTTCTGTCAGTGAACATATACTCAAAATGTCTGGGTATCATAATCACTTGACTCAACTGGGGGTTAATCTTCCTGTTGATAGTGTCATTGACAGAGTTCTTCAATCACTACCACCAAGCTACAAAAGCTTCATGATGAACTATAATATTCAAGGGATGAATAAGACTATTCCTGAGCTCTTCGCAATGCTAAAAGCCGCGGAGGTAGAAATCAAGAAGGAGCATCAAGTGTTGATGGTCAATAAGACCACTAGTTTCAAGAAAAAGGGCAAGGGGAAGAAGAAGGGGAACTTCAAGAAGAACAGCAAGCAAGTTTCTGCTCAGGAGAAGAAACCCAAGTCTGGACCTAAGCCTGAAACTGAGTGCTTCTACTGCAAGCAGACTAGTCACTGGAAGCGGAACTGCCCCAAGTATTTGGCGGATAAGAAGGATGGCAAAGTGAACAAAGGTATATGTGATATACATGTTATTGATGTGTACCTTACTAATGCTTACAGTAGCACCTGGGTATTTGATACTGGTTCTGTTGCTAACATTTGCAACTCGAAACAGGGGCTACAGATCAAGCGAAGATTGGCTAAGGACGAGGTGACGATGCGCGTGGGAAATGGTTCCAAAGTCGATGTGATCGCGGTCGGCATGCTACCTGTACATCTACCTTCGGGATTAGTATTAGACCTAAATAATTGTTATTTGGTGCCAGCGTTGAGCATGAACATTATATCTGGATTTTGTTTGATGCAAGACGGTTATTCATTTAAATCAGAGAATAATGGTTGTTCTATTTATATGAGTAATATCTTTTATGGTCATGCACCCTTGAAGAGTGGTCTATTTTTGATGAATCTCGATAATAGTGATACACATATTCATAATGTTGAAATCAAAAGATGTACAGTTGATAATGATAGTGCAACTTATTTGTGGCATTGCTGTTTAGGTCATACCGGTATAAAGCGCATGAAGAAACTCCATACTGATGGACTTTTGGAACCACTTGATTATGAATCACTTGGTACTTGTGAACCGTGCGTCATGGGTAAGATGACTAAAACGCTGTTCTCCGGTACTATGGAGAGAGCAACGGATTTGTTGGAAATCATACATACAGATGTATGTGGTCCAATGAATGTTGAGGCTCGTGGCGGATATCGTTATTTTCTCACCTTCACAGATGATTTAAGCAAATATGGGTATATCTACTTAATGAAACATAAGTCTGAAACATTTGAAAAGTTCAAAGAATTTCAGAGTGAAGTTGAAAATCATCGTAACAAGAAAATAAAGTTTCTACGATCTGATCATGGAGGAGAATATTTTAGTTACGAGTTTGGTCTACATTTGAAACAATGTGGAATAGTTTTGCAACTCACGCCACCCGGAACACCACAGCGTAATGGTGTGTCTGAACATCGTAATCATACTTTATTAGATATGGTGCGATCTATGATGTCTCTTACTGATTTACCGTAATCATTTTGGGGTTATGCTTTAGAGACGGCTGCATTCACGTTAAATAGGACACCATCGAAATCCGTTGAGACGACGCCTTATGAACTGTGGTTTGGCAAGAAACCAAAGTTGTCATTTCTGAAAGTTTGGGGCTGCGATGCTTATGTGAAAAAGCTTCAACCTGATAAGCTCGAACCCAAATCGGAGAAATGTGACTTCATAGGATACCCAGAGGAGACTGTTGGGTACACCTTCTATCACAGATCCGAAGGCAAGACTTTTGTTGCTAAATTCGGAGTTTTTCTAGAGAAGGAGTTTCTCTCGAAAGAAGTGAGTGGGAGGAAAGTAGAACTTGATGAGGTAACTGTACCTACTCCCTTATTGGAAAGTAGTACATCACAGAACTCGGTTTCTGTGACACCTACACCAGTTAGTGAGGAAGCTAATGATGATGATCATGAAACTTCAGAACAAGTTACTACTAAACCTCGTAGATCAACCAGAGTAAGATCCGCACCAGAGTGGTATGGTAATCCTGTTCTGGAAGTCATGCTACTAGATCATGATGAACCTACGAACTATGAAGAAGCGATGGTGTGCCCAGATTCCGCAAAATGGCTTGAAGCCATGAAATCTGAGATGGGATCCATGTATGAGAACAAAGTGTGGACTTTGGTTGACTTGCCCAATGATCGACAAGCAGTTGAGAATAAATGGATCTTCAAGAAGAAGACTGACGCTGACGGTAATGTTACTGTCTATAAAGCTCGACTTGTTGCAAAAGGTTTTCGACAAGTTCAAGGGATTGACTACGATGAGACCTTCTCACCCATAGCGATGCTTAAGTCTGTCTGAATCATGTTAGCAATTGCCGCATTTTATGATTATGAAATTTGGCAAATGGATGTCAAAACTGCATTCCTGAATGGATTTCTGGAAGAAGAGTTGTATATGATGCAACCAGAAGGTTTTGTCGATCCAAAGGGAGCTAACAAAGTGTGCAAGCTCCAGCGACCCATTTATGGACTGGTGCAAGCCTCTCGGAGTTGGAATAAACGCTTTGATAGTGTGATCAAAGCATTTGGTTTTATACAGACTTTTGGAGAAGCCTGTATTTAAAGAAAGTGAGTGGGAGCTCTGTAGCATTTCTGATATTATATGTGGATGACATATTATTGATTGGAAATGATATAGAATTTTTGAATAGCATACATGTGAAGCTGCTTACATATTGAATAAGAGTTTTTCAATGAAAGACCTCGGTGAAGCTACTTACATATTGGGCATTAAGATCTATAGAGATAGATAAAAGACGCTTAATTGGACTTTCACAAAGCACATACCTTGACAAGTTTTTGAAGAAGTTCAAAATGGATCAAGCAAAGAAAGGGTTCTTGCCTGTGTTACAAGGTGTGAAATTGAGTAAGACTCAATGTCCGACCACCGCAGAAGATAGAGAGAAAATGAAAGATGTTCCCTATGCTTCAGCCATAGGCTCTATCATGTATGCAATGTTGTGTACCAGACCTGATGTGTGCCTTGCTATAAGTCTAGCAGGGAGGTACCAAAGTAATCCAGGAGTGGATCACTGGACAGCGGTCAAGAACATCCTGAAATACCTGAAAAGGACTAAGGATATGTTTCTCATATATGGAGGTGACAAAGAGCTCAACGTAAATGGTTACGTTGATGCAAGCTTTGACAGTGATCCGGATGATTCTAAATCGCAAACCGGATACGTGTTTTTACTGAACGGTGGAGCTGTCAGTTGGTGCAGTTCTAAACAAAGCGTCGTGGCGGGATCTACATGTGAAGCAGAGTACATAGCTGCTTCAGAAGCAGCAAATGAAGGAGTCTGGATGAAGGAGTTCATATCCGATCTAGGTGTCATACCTAGTGCATCGGGTCCACTGAAAATCTTTTGTGACAATACTGGTGCAATTGCCTTGGCAAAGGAATCCAGATTTCACAAGAGAACCAAGAACATCAAGAGATGCTTCAATTCCATTCGGGATTTAGTCCAAGCGGGAGACATAGAAATTTGCAAGATACATACGGATCTGAATGTTGCCGACCCGCTAACTAAGCCTCTTCCACGAGCAAAACATGATCAGCACCAAGGCTACATGGGTGTTAGAATCATTACTGTGTAATCTAGATTATTGACCCTAGTGCAAGTGGGAGACTGAAGGAAATATGCCCTAGAGGCAATAATAAAGTTATTATTTATTTCCTTATATCATGATAAATGTTTATTATTCATGCTAGAATTGTATTAACCGGAAACATAATACATGTGTGAATACATAGAGAAACATAGTGTCACTAGTATGCCTACTTGACTAGCTTGTTGATCAAAGATGGTTATGTTTCCTAACCATAGACATGAGTTGTCATTTGATTAACGGGATCACATCATTAGGAGAATGATGTGATTAACTTGACCCTTTTCGTTAGCTTAGCACTTGATTGTTTAGTTTGTTGTTATTGCTTTCTTCATGACTTATACATGTTCCTATGACTATGAGATTATGCAACTCCCGTTTACCGGAGGAACACTTTGTGTGCTACCAAACATCACAACGTAACTGGGTGATTATAAAGGTGCTCTATAGGTGTCTCCAAAGGTACTTGTTGGGTTGGCGTATTTCGAGATTAGGATTTGTCACTTCGATTGTCGGAGAGGTATCTCTGGGCCCACTCGGTAATGCACATCACTATAAGCCTTGCAAGCATTGCAACTAATGAATTAGTTGCGGGATGATGCATTAAGGAACGAGTAAAGAGACTTGCCGGTAACGAGATTGAACTAGGTATTGAGATAACGACGATCAAATCTCGGGCAAGTAACATACCGATGACAAAGGGAACAATATATGTTGTTATGCGGTCTGACCGATAAAAGATCTTTGTAGAATATGTGGGAGACAATAGGAGCTTCCAGGTTCCGCTATTGGTTATTGACCGGAGATGTGTCTCGGTCATGTCTACATTGTTCTCGAACCCGTAGGGTCCGCACGCTTAACGTTACGATGACAGTTTCATTATGAGTTTATATATTTTGATGTACCGAAGGTTGTTCGGAGTCCCGGATATGATCACGGACATGACGAGGAGTCACGAAATGGTCGAGACATAAAGATCGATATATTGGACGGCTATATTCGGACACCGGAAGTGTTTCGGGTGATTTCAGAGAAAACCGGAGTGTCGGAAGGGTTACCAGAACCCCCCGGGGAAGTATTGGGCCTTAGTGGGCCTGAGGGGAGAGAGAGGGCAGCAGCCCAGGAGGTGGTGCGCCCCCTCCCATGGGGAGTCCGAATTGGACTAGGGGAGGGGGGCGCGGCCCCTCTTTCCCTCTCCCTCTCCCTCTCTTTCCCTCCCCCTTCCCTCTTCCTAGTTGGACTAGGAAAGGGGATTCCTACTCCTACTAGGAGGAGGACTCCCCCCTCCTTGGCGCGCCTCAAGGGCCGGCCGGCCTCCCCCCTTGCTCCTTTATATACAGGGGCAGGGGGCACCTCTAGACACACAAGTTGATCTTCGTGATCGTTCTCTTAGCCGTGTGCGGTGCCCCCCTCCACCATAATCCTCGATAATATTGTAGCGGTGCTTAGGTGAAGCCCTGCGGCGGTAGAACATCAAGATCGTCACCACGCTGTCGTGCTGACGGAACTCTTCCCCGACACTTTGCTGGATTAGAGTCCGGGGATCGTCATCGAGCTGAACGCGTGCTAGAACTCAGAGGTGTCATAGTTTCGGTGCTTGATCGGTCGGGCCTTGAAGACGTACGACTACATCAACCGCGTTGTGCTAACACTTCCGCTTCCGGTCTATGAGGGTACGTAGATAACACTCTCCCCTCTCGTTGCTATGCATCACCATGATCTTGCGTGTGCATAGGATTTTTTTTGAAATTACTACGTTCCCCAACAGGATGACTCTGGGTGGTCCCAGCCGCGCTTCATCTCTGGTTTAGCCGCAAGCACGCCCCCCTTGTGCTTCACGTCCTTGGCCTTGGCCTTCTTGTCTTCTTGGTCGGCCACTTGGAGTTCGATGAGGGAGAGGCACCCCTCCTCAGCTCCCGCGCACTTGGTAGCCATGTTGAACATCTCCAGAGCCGTGCACAGGTCCTCGTGGATGGCGAGCTCCTCCTTCATCTTGACATCATGGACGCCATCGGAGAACGCTGAGAGGATGGCTTCGTCTGAAACCTTAGGGATCTTGAGGCGAACATTGTTGAAGCGCTGAATGTACTTCTGCAGGGTCTCCCCTGTCTGCTGCTTGATGCGCCGTAGGTCACCCGCGGCAGGCGGGCGGTCGCGAGTGCCCTGGAAGTTGGCGATCAAACGCTCGGGCATCTCGCCCCATGAGGAGATCGATCCTGTGGGCAGATTTAGGAGCCATGAGCGAGCGCCATCCTTGAGGGCCATGGGGAACCAGTTCACCATGACCTTTTCATCACCACTGGCCACCGCGATGCTCAGCTCGTAGAGCTATAGGAACTCCGCAGGGTCAGGGGTGCCGTTGTAGCGTGGAGGCAGGCCGGGCTTGAACTTGCCCAACCAGACGATGTTGCATAGATCAGGGGTGAAGGCGCGGTAGCCCGCTATGGCCACCGGAGCCCGTCGTGGAGGTGGAGCCTAATCTTGGTGCTCACGCGCCTCCACTGCAGGCAGCACGCGGTCTTGACGAGGTGGTGGAGCGAGCGCTGGAGCACCTTCTTGCGGCCGTTGGACCTCCCGACAGCTTTCTTCTTTGTGTGCGGGTGCCATGTGTGGTGGGTCACACCATTGGGCTGTGCATCTTGGACCGAGGGCGACGTCCTGACGGGGAGGTGTCGGAGGCGCTCCATGGGCTACGACGCCCGCAACAGGCAGCGGGCGAGGTAACGAGAGGGTCGGAGCAGGCGAGCCCTAATAATCCCCAAGTGCAGGCAATCATCATAGCAATTCCCAAAGTTGGAAGTGATAAGTATGGAGTGTCGAACCCACAAGGAGCTAAAGGTAAGATCAATATTCTCTCAAGCCCTATCTGCCACTGATACGACTCTATGTACACCGAACGTTTTCTTCCAACTAGAAACGAGAAATAAAACTACGTTGTCGGTATGAAGAGGATAACTTTGCATGATATGGGAGAGCTAAAACATAAAAGTAGGTGCTGTTGTAAAAAATTTAGAATATAATACTAAATATTATAAATAGCGAGTGTGGAATAATGATGGGTCGGTGTGCAGAATTGTCTTAGGCAATTGTTAACAAGACCGGTAGTCATCATTGCAATTTCGTATGAGGGAGAGGCATAAGCTAACATACTTTCTCTTCTTGGATCATATGCACTTATGATTGGAACTTTGGCAAGCATCCGTAACTACTAAAGATCATTAAGGTAAAACCCAACCATAGCATTAAAGCATCAAGTCCCTTTTATCCCATACGCAACAACCCCTTACTCGGGTTTATGCCTCTGTCACTCAAGCAACCCACTATAAGAGAATCAAGAACGTATTGCAACACCCTACAACGAGAATCCCTCATGCTTGCGTGACATGGAGGGCACAATAGGACAACACCAAAATAAAACATACAACTCGTACCAATCTAGATCATCAATCAACCCAAAGACAAAGGATATCTACTCAAAACATCATAGGATGGCAACACATCATTTGATCATAATATGTGGCATAAAGCACCATGTTCAAGTAGGGATTACAGTGGGGTGCGGGAGAGTGGACCGCATAAAATAGATGTTTAAAATATGCTCCCAGTAAAACACATATCATGATAGTTTTGAAGACGAAAGAGGGGATGCCTTCCGGGGCATCCCCAAGCTTAGGTGCTTGAGTCTTCCTTGAATATTACCTTGGGGTGCCTTGGGCATCCCCAAGATTAGGTTCTTTCCACTCCTTATTCTCCTCATATCGATATCTCACCCAAAGCTTGAAAACTTCAATCACACAAAACTTAACGGAACTTCGTGAGATAGGTTAGTATGATAAAGAGTAAACCATTCACTTTTGTACTATCAAAGACAAGGTTCATAATTTTTCTCACACAATTCCTACTATTCCATATCATTTCTAGAATTTATATTGAGAAATATAAGCCATAGAAACTAGAAAACTAGCAAACTATGCAATGAAAACAGAATCTGTCACAAACAGAACAGTCTGTAATGATCTAAACACCAACCATATTTCTTCTACTCCAAAAATTATTAAATAAATTGGTGGACGTGAGAATTTTCCTATTAATCTTCTGAAAAAAGAATGAACTCAATCGCGCTTTTCTATAAAAAAAATGGCAGCTAATCTCGTGAGCGCAAAGTTTCTGTTTTTTACAGCAAGATCACATTAACTTTCACCCAAGTCTTCTCAAAGGTCTTACTTGGAACTTTATTGAAACAAAAGCTATAATACATAATTAATACAGTAGCTTAATCATGATAACACACAAAAATAGTAAGGGTAAATATTGGGTTGTCTCCCAACAAGCGCTTTTCTTTAATGCCTTTTAGCTAGGCATGATGATTTCAATGATGCTCACATAAAAGATAAGAATTGAAACATAAAGAGAGCATCATGAATAATATGACTAGCATATTTAAATCTAACCCACTTACTATGCCTAGGGATTTTGTGAGCACACAATTTATGGGAACAAGAATAGGAAGGCAAAACAACTATAACTTCAAAACTTTAAGCACATAGAGAGGAAACTTGATACTAGTGCAACTCCTACAAGCATGTATTCCTCCCTCATAATAATTTTCAGTAGCATCATGAATGAGTTAAACAATATAACCATCATATAAAGCATTCTTTTCATGATCTACGAGCATAGAAATTTTACTAGTCTTCACATATGCAAAATTCTTCTCATTCGGAATAGTGGGAGCAACCTTCTTCTAAATCCACTTTAGATGATAGTATTATTCATACTCCAAAAGATATAAGTGAAGTTCATGGAGCATCCTACAATTAATATATACTAACCAATATCCAAGCTCAAAATATATAAGTGAAGCACATGAAGCATTCTATAAAACCATACTCAAAAGATTTAAGTGAAGCACAAAGAGCAATTCTATAAGATCATACTTAAAAGATATAAGTGAAGCACATGAAGTATTATATAAATCAATAAAGGGCTATCTCATATTGGCATATTTCTTATAGGAAAAACAAAAACACAAAGGACACAAATTATGTGAACAAAACAAAAACCAAGGTATACCGATAATTGTTGAAGAAGAAAGATGGGATGCCAACCGGGGCATCCCCAAGCTTAGATGCTTGAGTATCCTTGAAATATTTACTTGGGGTGCCTTTGGAATCCCCAAGCTTGAGCTCTTGCCTCTATTTATTCTTCTCATATTGATAGCTCCTCGATCTTCGAACACTTCACCGACACAAAACTTTGACAAAAACTTTGTGAGACCCGTTAGTGTAAATAAAGCAAATCACTACCTTTAGGTACCATTGAAAACTCATTCCATTTTCATATTAGAACTATATCTATTGTATTCCAACTTCACCATGGTTCATACCCCTCGATACTACCCATAGATTCATCAAAATAAGCGGACAACTTGTAGAAAACAGAATCTGTCAAAAACAGGACAGTCTGTAGAAATCTGGAAGTTTAGTAAACTTCTGTAACTACAAAAAAAATTCTAAAAAAATATGAAAATTTAAACAATTTGAACATAAGTAATATGCAAAAAATTTCAGACCCATTTGACTTTCCAGTAAAAAACATAAAATCATGCGCTACAGCTAAAGTTTTAGTTTTTGTACGGGACAAAGTAAACAACCAATCTAATCATCCTAAAACCAAGGTTTAGCACATTATTTTTATAATACAATGGATATATACAAGGGGATAATTATTTTCAGAGAAACTTCCATGAATTGTTTTACATTGTTTCCATGAGCATGAACACAAGTGTTCAAGGTCGACCGTCACTTCTCCAATGCATAACCTTCCAATCACTTCTCTTATTAAAAAACTTTTTAGGTATGAGAGGCAAGTAATTTTTTTGTATTTTTTTTATGTTTCACCCACAACTAAACAGAAACAAAAAAGGAAAAACAAAATCTACTTGGTGAAGAAAGCAAACAAGCACACACAAGAATATCAACCCCACGCTATTGCTCCCTGGCAACGGCGCTAGAAAAGAGCTTGATAATCCCCAAGTGCATGGAATCATCGTAGCAATTCCCAAAGGTGGAAGTGATAAGTATGGAGTGTCGAACCCACAAGGAGCTAAAGGTAAGATCAATATTCTCTCAAGCCCTATCTGCCACTGATACGACTCCACGTACACCGAACGTTTGCTTCCAACTAGAAATGAGAAATAAAACAACGTTGTGGGTATGAAGAGGATAACATTGCATGATATCGGAGAGCTAAAACATAAAAGTAGGTGCTGTTATCATAAATTTAGAATATATTACTAAATATTATAAATAGCAAGTGTGGAATAATGATGGGTCGGTGTGCGGAGTTGTCTTAGGGAATCGTTAACAAGACCGGTAGTCGTCATTGCAAATTCATATGAGGAAGAGGCATAAGCTAACATACTTTCTCTTCTTGGATCATATGCACTTATGATTGGAACTCTAGCAAACATCTGCAACTACTAAGATCATTAAGGTAAAACCCAACTATAGCATTAAGGCATCAAGTCCTCTTTATCCCATATGCAACGACCCCCTTACTCGGGTTTATGCTTCTGTCACTCAAGCAACCCACTATAAGCGAATCATGAACGTATTGCAACACACTATAGCGGGAATTCCTCACGCTTGCGCGACACGGAGGGCACAATAGGACAACACCGAAATAAAACATACAACTCGTACCAATCTAGATCATCAATCAACCCAAAGACAAAGGATATCTACTCAAAACATCATAGGATGGCAACACATTTTTTGATCATAATATGTGGCATAAAGCACCATGTTCAAGTAGGTATTACAGCGGGGTGTGTGAGAGTGGACCGCATAAAAGAGATGAGGATGGTGATGATGATAGTGATGTTGATGAAGACGATCACCGCGGCAATGATTCCCCTCCCGGTGGCACTCCAGCGCTACCGAGAGAGAGAGGAGGAGAGGTTCTCCCCCTTGTGCTTCCTCCTCCATGGCCTCCCGACTAGATGGGGAGAGGTTCTCCCTCTGGTCCTTGGCCTTCATGGTGATGATGGCCCCTCCAGGATCCTCCTCCATAGCCTCCGGTGATGATGGCCCCCTCCGGCAGGGTGCCAGAGAGGGCCTAGATTGATTTCTCGGGGCTACAGAGGCTTGCGGTGGCTGAACTTCTGATCTAGGTTAGTTTCTGGAGGTTTGGGAATTTATAGGAGAGGTTGGCATCGAGAACAAGTCAGGGGGCCCCACGGGTAGTACACGAGGCACAGGGGCGCGCCCAGGGGGGTGGGCGCGCCCCCACCCTTGTGCGGGCCATGGGACTCCCCTCTGGTAGATTTTTCTTCCAGTATTTTTATATTTTCCAGGAAAATTCTCTGTTGACTTTCATCGCATTCCGAGAACTTTTATTTCTGCACAAAAACAACACCACAGTAGTTCTGCTGAAAACAGCGTTAGTCCGGGTTAGTTCTAATAAAATCATACCAAAATCATATAAAACTATTGTAAACATGGCATGAATACTTCATAAATTATAGATATGTTGGAGATGTATCAAGCCCCCAGCCGCGCTGACTTGCTCGGCGATGCAGTCCAGCCAGTCTTCGTAGAGGTCGTCGACTGGTCGGTAGCGCAGGAGCTCACGCGCCATGAGCAATGCAGCCTGCGTGTTCACCGGGGCGTGACGAGTGTGCGTCCATTAGCCAGCCGGAGTCAGCGACGGGGTGGCCGTGCGTCCGTCCCACCGCACGGAGGGGTGCAGCGACAAAGCTTGCTGCTCGTGCCCTGCCGGGCCGGTGGCAGCATTGACGGCAGGTGATGGAGAACGGCGGGGAGGCCCGCCGACGGGCACCGTCTGGGCGACGCGAGCGGCGAGAGCGGCTCGACGCTCAGCACGAGCTCGACGAGCATCAGCTATGGAGACAGTGGAGCGGCGGCAAGTCAATTGACGGAAGAGAGGCTTCAACGCACCACTACTTGGCACGCCAAATGTCGGATTCGGAGTTCCGCAGACCCTTGAGAGGTTCGAACACTAGGGTGCGTGCGAAGAACTCCCTCTTTCCAACCTGCCGGCTCAACGATTCCACAGCCTAGCTTGACGAACCCAGGTGACAAGGAACACAACAGTTTATCCTGGTTCGGGCCACCTTGCGGTGTAATACCCTACTCCAGCTTTGTGGTGGATTGCCTCGAGGGGGCTGAGGATGAACTAGTACAGTGGATGAACAACCTCAGGAGGCGAGGTGTTCTCATGCTCGATGAGCTGGTGGGTGTATCTGATGTCTCTCTTTCTATGGTGGTGGCTGATACATCTCCAACGTATCTATAATTTTTGATTGCTCCATGCTATATTATCTACTGTTTTGGATGTTTATGGGCTTTATTATACACTTTTATATCATCTTTCGGGACTAACCTATTAACCCAGAGCCTAGTGCCAGTTTCTGTTTTTACCTTGTTTTAGGGTTTCGAAGAAAAGGAAAATCAAACAGAGTCCAATTGACCTGAAACTTCACGGAACTCATTTTTGGAAGGAAAGAAGCCCAGAAGACTTGGAGTGCATGTCGGGGGACCTACGAGGAGTCCACGAGGCAGGGGGCGCGCCCTCCACCCTCGTGGGCCCCCTGACGTACTTCTTCCGCCTATATATCTCCATATACCCTAAAAACATCGAGGAGCGCAATAGATAGAGAGTTCCGCCGCCAGAAGCCTCTGTAGCCACTGAAAGCCAATCTAGACCCATTCCGGCACCCTGCCGGAGGGGGAATCCTTCTCCGGTGGCCATCTTCATCATCCCGGTGCTCTCTATGACGAGGAGGGAGTAGTTCTCCCTCGGGGCTGAGGGTATGTACCAGTAGCTATGTGTTTGATCTCTCTATCTCTCTCGTGTTCTTGATTTGGCACGATCTTGATGTATCGCGAGCTTTGCTATTATAGTTGGATCTTATGTTTCTCCTCCCCCTCTACTCTCTTGTAATGAATTGAGTTTCCCCTTTGAAGTAATCTTATCGGATTGATTCTTTAAAGATTTGAGAACACTTGATGTATGTCTTGCCGTGGATATCTGTGGTGACAATGGGATATCACGTGATTCACTTGATGTATGTTTTGGTGATCAACTTGCAGGTTCCGCCCATGAACCTATGCATAGGGGTTGGCACACGTTTTCGTCGTGATTCTCCGGTAGAACTTTGGGGCACTCTTTGAGGTCCTATGTGTTGGTTGAATAGATGAATCTGAGATTGTGTGATGCATATCATATAATCATACCCATGGATACTTGAGGTGACATTGGAGTATCTAGGTGACATTAGGGTTTTGGTTGATGTGCGTCTTAAGGTGTTATTCTAGTATGAACTCTAGGGCTGTTTGTGACACTTATAGGAATAGCCCAAC
The DNA here is from genome assembly GCF_002162155.2 of Triticum dicoccoides. Classification (NCBI taxonomy): domain Eukaryota; kingdom Viridiplantae; phylum Streptophyta; class Magnoliopsida; order Poales; family Poaceae; genus Triticum; species Triticum dicoccoides. The sequence continues at coordinate 336,810,028 of NC_041382.1, forward strand.
GGATTGATTGGAAAGAATAACTTTGAGGTGGTTTCGTACCCTACCATAATCTCTTCGTTCGTTCTCCACTATTAGTGACTTTGGAGTGACTCTTTGTTGCATGTTGAGGGATAGTTATGTGATCCAATTATGATATTATTGTTGAGGGAACTTGCACTAGCGAAAGTATGAACCCTAGGCCTTGTTTCAACGCATTGCAATACCATTTACGCTCACTTTTATCAATAGTTACCTTGCTTTTTTTATATTTTCAGATTACAAAAACTATTATCTACTATCCATATTGCACTTGTATCACCATCTCTTTGCCGAACTAGTGCACCTATACAATTTACCATTGTATTGGGTGTGTTGGGGACACACGAGACTCTTCGTTATTTGGTTGCAGGGTTGGTTGAGAGAGACCATCTTCATCCGACGCCTCATACGGATTGATAAACCTTAGGTCATCCACTTGAGGGAAATTTGTTACTGTCCTACAAACCTCTGCACTTGGAGGCCCAACAACGTTTACAAGAAGAAGGTTGTGTAGTACACATCAAGCTCTTTTCTGGTGCCGTTGCTGGGGAGGTTAGCGCTTGAAGGTATATCTTTAGATCTTGCAATCGAGTCTTTTAGTTTCTTGTTTTATCACTAGTTTAGTCCATAAAATAAAACTATAAAAATGGAATTGAGTTTATCTCATATGCTTCATCTTTTTAATATCTTTCGTGAGCATGATGGAAAGGAAAATTGTGCCGAAGTGTTACAAGAAGAATGCATTAAAATGTTTGGCACTAAATCTTTGAATGATGAGCATGATTGCAATGTTGTTAGTACGAATTCTTTGAATATCCATGATACTAATGATGATTGCACTAGTTATGATGAAAATGTCTCCTATAAAAATGTCAATTTTTGTGGAGTGCATTGGGTTTGTAAGTACATACAAAATAGGGAAGATAGATATTGCAAGAGACATAAGTACTTAGAAACTAAATTGTTGCAAGAAGAGCTAGATGAATGTGCTGAAAATTTAATCTTTCTTGGCCCTACTTGTGAACTTTGCAATGAACGTGATCATTTTAGTACCCAATGCAAATTGTTTCATGATCGTATCGTGTCCAAAAATTGTGATGACTTGATTTTCCTTGCACATCATAATGAACTTAGTTTGCTCTTGGGTTATGAAGAAATTAAACGTATAACTAAGGATATTCCAAATTTTGCCCTTGATAAAGTTCTTCACTTTGATCTAGAGAAAATTTATATGTATTGTGTGGGGAATTGCATTGAAAATCCTTATATTGCCAACTACATAAAGAAAAGAAAAAAATAGAAGATTAAAATAATACTAATGAAAGGGAAGAGACTTCCCAATATCCTCCTATTATTTCTTATGATGAATCAGGTAACGACGAGGAGCCTCCTATAAGGGTTAGTTCTCCCGAAGTTACTCTTTACTTCCCACTTAAATCTCGAGACGATATTTCTTGTAGTGGAGGAGATTTGTAACACCCCCAGTGTCATGCTACAGTAATCCTCTGTTAATGGTGCCATGTCATCATGTTACTATTGCTAACCTTCACTTGATCCAAATCACCATTCAAATTCAAATCCAATCTAAAGTCAAAATTTAAATTTGTCAACCTTCAAAATAAAAATGTTCAAGGTGTGGCAAATAATCCTTGGATATTTTTCATGTTGGGAACAACCTCTTTTGGACTCCCAGAGTGCCCCTGGAAATTATTTAGTGGTCTAACAGCATTTAAAATTGGTATTTTCAATTTCTATAAATGGTTAGACGTCTCCTTTTCACTCCATACTTTTGTTTCCATCTCATTATATTGTGTTAGAGTTATGTGCCAAGTTTTGTTCAAAACAAAACTCATTTGCTACAAAAAGAAAATACAAAGCCGAGGCTAAATTTAATAAATAGAAAAGTTAAAGGCTAGTTATAAAATTTTAAATCAAAGAAAACAAAACCGCGCCCCCCCCCACTGGGCCAACCGGCCCAGCCAACAGCACAGTCGGCCGGCCCACGCCGCCGCCGCTGGCCTATATGGCCTGCCCCCCCCCACACACACACACAGTAACCCCAACCCCCACTCCCT
>NC_041382.1:336812210-336812794 GCF_002162155.2 Triticum dicoccoides
CCCGAGCCGATCCCCGACGACACTGTCGCCTTGCCGCCGGACCGCCTCCCCCTTTCCGTCATCGACCACATCCCCGTCCTCCTCCTCGACAGCCAACTGCCATTGCCCAGCACCGCACGTGAGCGCCCCATCCATCCTTCCCCGTCTCCCTGCTCGTGCGCGCCTCGCCTTCTCCCGCCTAGCCCGCGCCTGCCGTGGCCTCCTCTGGCCTCCCCTGTCCGCCTACGTGCCCGCCTGGGCCTCGGCTGCCCAGGGCCACGGCTCCGCAGCCCACGCTTGCCATCGCCATCACTGCGCCTGCTGCTCGTCGTGCCATCGCGTGCACACGCCGCCCGCCTCGCCTTGCTCGTCTCCACCGCTCGCCACGCGCTGCTACTACTGCGCCCCGCTACCGCCGCCGCACATGCCTGCACCGGACGACCCTCGCGCGCGCCCTGCGCCCTGTGCCGTGCCCCTGCCCCGCATCGCCACCGTGCCGCTCGCCCATAGAACCTAGCCGAGCTCGATTCAGCTCCGACCGCGCCACACCCATAGCCCGCGCCCCTCCCGCTCAGCCTTGCCGCGCGCTACACGCGCCCACTGAC
>NC_041382.1:336812906-336884287 GCF_002162155.2 Triticum dicoccoides
CGGCACCCTGGGGCTCTGCCCGCCGCGCTCGGGTCAGCCCCGACCGGCGCCCACGCCCCTTACCACGCGCCCGCCCCCGGTCGGCCTCCTGGGCCACTGCCGGGTGGGGCCCGATGCCCCTGGGCCACTGACATATGGGCCCCGCACCCCTAAAACGAAGATAGAAAAAAAGGAAAATGAAAACATAATTAATAAAATTATTAATTAGTTAGTTAATTAATTAGTAAATTAATTAAGTTAATTAATCCTGTTTAAATTAATCTAATTAATTAGTTAATTTAATTAAACATACATTAATTAATTAGCTAAACCCTAATTAAACTAAAGAGTGTATGGCATGCAGGACCCACAAGTAGTTGACCCAGTCAACTGCACAGTTGACTGCTGACGTCAACATGATGTCATGCTGACGTCATCATTTACTATTCTGGATAATGTTGAAATAAATAATTAAATTCCAAAAATTAATAAAAACTTTAGAAAATCATATTAAATAAACAGTAGCTCGGATGGAAAAAAATTGTACGTGAAAGTTGCTCAGAACGACGAGACGAATCCGGATACGCCCTCCGTTCGTCTGCCACACACCCCTAGTATAGCGAACATGCAACTTTCCCCCTTCATTTCATCTGTCTGAAAATGCCAAACATCGGGAAAGCATTCCTGGATGTTCTCCCCCTTCACCGGTATCGCGTAGCGCCGTGTTAGAACACGTCTAGCTCTGCATGTTGTCCTGTTATGCACTTTCTTGCTATGTATTTATTGTTTCTTCCCCTCTTCTCTCCGATAGACCTTGAGACCGACGCTGATGCCTCTGAGTATGACTACGTCAACAACGACCCCTCCTTGCCAGAGCAACCAGGCAAGCAAATCCCCTTGAGCATTCCGATTTCGCCCATTTCTTTCCCTCTCATGCTTGCATTAGAACTGCTACTGCTTTATGTACGATCCTACTCTAATGCATAGCATGTTTTGGTTACCTGCTTTCATACCTTACCTACTTATCCTAAACTGCTTAGTATAGGTTGGTTAGAGATCCATCAGTGACCCCACCTTGTCCCAGTTGCCTCGCTTTAAGTTCGATGACTCGATCAACGTCCAGGCCCCGACACCGCACATCACTTTCCCCCCTAGTTGTACGACTCTGCAGAGTTACCATCGAGTGCCGAGGGTGGAACCTCTTACATCACTCCTGATGAGATCTCTGTAGTGTAGCTATATGGTCGAGGTTGTCGAGGGTGATTTCCTCCTTAACCACTTCCATTACGGCTCTGTCGTGCAACCCATCAAATGTGAACCTCGAGGGTGGATCCTCTTACGTTCACCTTGATGATAACATCGAGTGGGATTCACCGGGGTGATTCCTCGAGTTTTTCCCTTGGTGTTAGACACACAGTTACTATGGTTACTATGACTTTAAACTGAACCATGTTACTAAAGACGGGTCGGCCCTTAGAGGTACTCGCGCGAGCTTAATAGCGAGTGATGTGGAGTCGGGTTGACCTGGAAGGTGCCCGCGAGATACTTACGAGGCGTGGCCGGGCATTCTTAGCCCTTGCCGCAAGTACTCGAGACGGGGCGACGGGGTCACATCTTTCGTGAGTCTCTGCTCGTTACCGTGTACTTCTAATCCACTATGATTTGGATATTTGATCCGAGGGGCCTCTGGCCTGATAGCACTAACCATCACATGGGCATAGTATGGGCGTTCTGCGTCGTATGCATCAGCCGAAGTTTAATAGACGTCAGCGACTAAGTGGCGTGCGCCGGGTTGGACTTGTAAGCACCTGCCTTTTTGAAGGAGGTAGCTAGGTCTGCTCACCGGCCGCGTACGCAACATGTAGGAGTTCCCAGGGAGATGGCCCATGACCACTGTGGGCATAGGCTTAGTCTGGCGTGCTGACCTCTCTATTAAGCCTAGGTCAGGTTGCGGCGTATTGTTTGGCCGAGGCCGAGCATGACCCAGGAAAGTGTGTCCGGTGGGAGTTAATCGAGCGTGGTGGGTAAGTTGGTGCACCCCTGCAGGGAAGAAAACACCTATCGATAGCCTGTCCTACGGTAACAGACACTTGGAGTTGTATCCCGATCGATACAACTAGAACTGGATACTTGTGATGAGAATTGGATTGTTATGAGAAATGGATAGTATGGCTCTGGGATTGCTTTCTCGCAGGAAGTCGAGAAAGGATCTCTCGCCGAGGTTGATAACACTTCTACTACTTTACTTTATGCTACTCTACTCCCTCCTGTTGTTGCAGATAGTGGTTTCCAGAAGATGCTAGTCTTCGATAGGCTAGGTTTTCCCCTTCTTTCTGGCATTCTGTAGTTTTGTCCACAGATACAACCATTTTCCTTTGATATAGATGCATACTTAGTTCAGATCTGATGTAAGTCTTGCGAGTACTTTGGATGAGTACTCATGGCTGCTTTGCTACCTATTTTCCTCCATAGCCGATTGTTGCGACCAGATGTCAGATCCCAGAAGCTAGAGGACACCACTGATGACTACTGCTACCCCGAGGGTGCCTACTACCATGTGGAGACCGCTGATGACTTGGAGTAGTTAGGAGGCTTCCAGGTAGGAGGCCTTGCCTTTTCGATCGATGTTGTTTTTGTGCTAGCCTTCTTAAGGCAAACTTGTTTAACTCATGTCTGTACTCAGATAATGTTGCTTCTGCTGACTCTTGTGTATTTGAGCCTATGTATTCGAGCCCTCGAGGCCCCTGGCTTGTAATATAAAGCTTGTATTATTTTAATTTGTGTCTAGAGTTGTGTTGTGATATCTTCCCGTGAGTCCTTGATCTTGATCGTACACATTTGCGTGTATGATTAGTGTACGGTCAAATCGGGGGCGTCACAGTTTCTTTCTGGAAGTTTGGGTATATATAAGAGGTGTTGGAGTCAGGAACAAGTCAGGGGGGTCCTCGAGGAGGCCACGAGGTTGGGGGCACACCCAGGGGGTAGGGCATGCCCCCACCCTCGTGGGTGCCTCGGGACTCTTCTGGCCCATCTCCGATACTCCGTGGGCTTCTTCTGGTCCAAAAATAATCTCCATGAAATTTTAGGTCAATTGGAATCCGTTTGGTTTTCCTTTTCTGCGATACTCAAAAACAAGAAAAAACAGAAACTGGCACTGGGCTCTAGGTTAATAGATTACTCCCAAAAATCATATAAAATAGCATATAAATGCATATAAACACATCTTAGATTGATAATATAATAGCATGGAACAATCAAAAATTATAGATACGTTGGAGACGTATCAAGCATCCCCAAGCTTAATTCTTGCTCGTCCTCGAGTAGGTAAATGATAAAAACAGAATTTTTGATGTGGAATGCTACCTAACATATTCATCAAAGTAATCTTCTTTATTGTGGCAAGAATATTCAAATCCATAAGATTCAAGACAAAAGTTCAATATTGACATAAAATAATAATACTTCAAGCATACTAACAAAGTAATCATGTCTTCTCAAAATAACATGGCCAAAGAAAGCTATCTCTACAAAATCATATAGTCTGGCTATGATCTATCTTCATCACACAAAATATTTAAATCATGCACAACCCCGATGACAAGCCAAGCAATAGTTTCATACTTTTGATGTTCTCAAACTTTTTCAATCTTCACGCAATACATGAGCGTGAGCCATGGACATAGCACTATAGGTGGAATAGAATGGTGGTTGTGGAGAAGACAAAAAGGAGAAGATAGTCTCACATCAACTAGGCGTATTGACAGGCTATGGAGATGCCCATCAATAGATATCAATGTGAGTGAGTAGGGATTGCCATGCAACGGATGCACTAGAGATATAAGTGTATGAAAGCTCAAAAAGAAACTAATTGGGTGTGCATCCAACTCGCTTGCTCACGAATACCTAGGGCAATTTGAGGAAGCCCATCATTGGAATATACAAGCCAAGTTCTATAATGAAAGATTCCCACTAGTATATGAAAGTGACAACATAGGAGACTCTCTATCATGAATATCATGGTGCTACTTTGAAGCACAAGTGTGGTAAAACGATAGTAGCATTAACCCTTTTCTCTTTTTCTCTCATTTTGTTTTTTTTGTTTTTTGGGGGCCTTCTCCTTTTTTATGGCCTCTTCTTTTTAATTTTTCATTCGGAGTCTCATCCTGACTTTTGGGGGAATCATAGTCTCCGTCATCCTTTCCTCACATGGGAGAATGCTCTAATAATGATGACCATCACACTTTTATTTACTTACAACTCAAGAATTACAACTCGATACTTAGAACAAAATATGACTCTATATGAATGCCTCAAGCGGTGTACCGGGATGTGCAATGACTCATGAGTGACATGTATGAAAGAATTATGAACGGTGGCTTTGCCACAAATATGATGTCAAATACATGATCATGCAAAGCAATATGACAATGATGAAGCGTGTCATAATAAACGGAACGTTGGAAAGTTGCATGGCAATATATTGCAGAATGGCTATGGAAATGCCATAATAGGTAGGTATGGTGGCTGTTTTGAGTAAGGTAAATGGTGGGTTTATGGCACCGGCGAAAGTTGCATGGTACTAGAGAGGCTAGCAAGGGTGGAAGGGTGAGAGTGCGTATAATCCATGGACTCAACATTAATCATAAAGAACTCACATAATTATTGCAAAATCTATTATTTATCGAAACAAAGTACTACGCGCATGCTCCTAGGGGGATAGATTGGTAGGAAAAGACCATCGCTCGTCCCCGACCGCCACTCATAAGGAAGGCAATCAAAAAATAAATCATGCTCTGACTTCATCACATAATGGTTCACCATACGTGCATGCTATGTGAATCACAAACTTTAACACAAGTATCTCTCAAATTCACAACTACTCACTAGCATGACTCTAATATTACCATCCTCATATCTCAAAACAATCATCAAGTATCAAACTCCTCATAGTATTCAACACACTTTATATGTAAGTTTTTCTTATACCCATCTTGGATGCCCATCATATTAGGACTAAATTCATAACCAAAGCAAATTACCGTGCTGTTTAGGACTCTCAAAATAATATAAGTGAAGCATGGGTGTTCATCTATTTCTTCAAAATAAAACCATCGCCGTGCTCTAAAAACATATAAGTGAAGCACTAGAGAAAACGACAAACTATTCCGAAAGATATAAGTGAAGATCAATGAGTAGTTGAATAATTATATAACTATATGAAGAATCTCTAACATTTAAGAATTTCAGATCCTGGTATATTATTCAAACAGCAAGCAAAACAAAAGAAAATAACTTGACACTCCAAGCAAAACACATATCATGTGGTGAATAAAAATATAGCCTCAAGTAAAGTTACCGATGAACAAATACGAAAGAGGGGATGCCATATGGGGCATCCCCAAGCTTAGGCTCTTGGTTGTCCTTGAATATTACCTTGGGTTTCCTTGGGCATCCCCAAGCTTAGGCTCTTTCGACTCCTTATTCCGTAGTCCATCGAATCTTTACCCCAAACTTGAAAACTTCACAACACAAAACTCAACAGAAAACTCGTAAGCTCTGTTAGTATAAGAAAGCAAATCACCACTTAGGTACTATCATGAACTCATTCTTTATTTATATTGGTGTAATATATACTGTATTACAACTTTTCTATGGTTCATACACTCCGATACTACTCATAGATTCATCAAAATAAGCAATCAACACAATGAAAACAGAATCTGTCAAAAACAGAACAGTCTGTAGTAATCTGGAGGTTTCGAATACTTCTGTAACTCCAAAAATCCTGAGAAATTTTTAAGTCCTAGGAAATTTGTATATTGATCTACTGCAGTTGGAATTGGTATTTTATCGCTCTCTGGTAAAAAATGAAAATTATTTTCATGAGCGCATACTTTCTGTTTTTATCAGCGAGATCAAACAATAATCACCCAAGAAGATCCTAAAGGCTTTACTTGGCACAAACACTAATTAAAACATAAAAACACAATCATAACAGAGGATAGGTAAATTATTTATTACTAAACAGAAACAAAAAGCAAAGAACAAAGAACAAAAATAAAATTGGGTTGCCTCCCAACAAGCGCTATCGTTTAACGCCCCTAGCTAGGCATGATGATTTGAATGATGGTCGCATAAAAGATAAGAATTGAAACATAATGGGAGCATCATGAAGAATATGACTAGCACATTTAAGCCTAACCCACTTACTATGCATAGGGATTTTGTGAGCAAACAACTTGTGGGAACAACAATCAACTTGCATAGGAAGGTAAAACAAGGACAACTTCAAGATATTCAACACATAGAGATGAAACTTGATATTATTGCAATATGTAAAAGCATATGTTCCTCTCTCATAATTATTTCAGTAGCATCAGGAATGAATTCAACAATATAACCATCAATAAAGCATTCTTTTCAAGATTCATAAGCATAGAAAATTTACTACTCTCCAACATAAGCAAAATTCTTCTCATTCAAAATAGTGGGAGCAAACTGAACAAAATAACTATCATGTGAGGCATAATCCAGTTGAAAATTAAAATCATGATGACAAGTTTCATGGTTATCATTATTCTTTATAGCATACATGCCATCACAATAATCATCATAGATAGCAACTTTGTTCTCATGATCAATTGGAACCTCTTCCGAAATAGTGGAATCATTACTAAATAAAGTCATGACCTCTCCAAATCCACTTTTACAATTATCATCATAAATAGGAGGCATGCTTTCATCACAACAAATATTCTCATCAAAACTTGGGGGACAAAAAATATCATCTTCATCAAACATAGCATCCCCAAGCTTTGTGGCTTTGCATACCATTAGCATCATGGATATTCAAAGAATTCATACTAACAACATTGCAATCATGCTCATCATCCAAAGATTTTGTGCCAAACATATTAATACATTCTTCTTCTAACACTTTGGCACAATTATTGGAATCCTTATTTTCACGAAAGACATTAAAAAGATGAAGCATATGAGGCAACCTTAATTCCATTTTTTGTAGTTTTATTTTATAGATGAAACTAGTGATAAAACAAGAAACTAAAAGATTCAATTGCAAGATCTAAAGATATACCTTCAAGCACTAACCTCCCCGGCAACGGCACCAGAAAAGTGCTTGATGTCTACTACACAACCTTCTTCTTGTAGACGTTGTTGGGCCTCCAAGTGCAGAGGTTTGTAGGACAGTAGAAAATTTCCCTCAAGTGGATGACCTAAGGTTTATCAATCCATGGGAGGCGTAGGATGAAGATGATCTCTCGCAAACAACCCTGCAACCAAATAACAAAGAGTCTCTTGTGTCCCCAACACACCCAATACAATGGTAAATTGTATAGGTGCACTAGTTCGGTGAAGAGGTGGTGATATAAGTGCAATATGGATGGTAGATATAGGTTTTTGTTATCTGAAAATATAAAAACAGCAAGGTAACAAGTGGTAAAAGTGAGCGTAAACGGTATTTGCAATGCTAAGAAACAAGGCCTAGGGTTCATACTTTCACTAGTGCAAGGTCTCTCAGCAATAATAAAATAATTGGATCATATAACTATCCCTCAACATGCAACAAAGAGTCACTCCAAAGTCACTAATAGCGGAGAACAAACGAAGAGATTATTGTAGGGTACGAAACCACCTCAAAGTTATTCTTCCTATCGATCTATTCAAGAGTCCGAGGTAAAATAACACGAAGCTATTTTTTCCGTTCGATCTATCCTAGAGTTTGTACTAGAATAACACCTTAAGACACAAATCAACCAAAACCCTAATGTCACCTAGATACTCCAATGTCACCTCAAGTATCCGTGGGTATGATTATATGATATGCATCACACAATATCATATTCATCTATTCAACCAACATAAAGAACTTCAAAGAGTTCCCCAAAGTTTCTACCAGAGAGTCAAGAAGAAAACGTGTGCCAACCCCTATGCATAAGTTCATGAGGTCACGGAACTTCCAAGTTGATTACCAAAGCATACATCAAGTGGATCACGTGAATATCCCATTGTCACCACAGATAAGCACATGCAAGACATACATCAAGTGTTCTCAAATCCTTAAAGACTCAATCCGATAAGATAACTTCAAAGGGAGAACTCAATCCATTACAAGAGAGTAGAGGGGGGAGAAACATCATAAGATCCAACTATAATAGCAAAGCTCGCGATACATCAAGATCGTGCCGAATCAAGAACAAGAAAGAGAGAGATCAAACACATAGCTACTGGTACATACCCTCAGACCCGAGGGTGAACTACTCCCTCCTCATCATGGAGAGCACCGAGATGATGAAGATGGCCACCAGAGAGAGATTCCCCCTCCGGCAGGGTGCCAGAATGGGTCTAGATTGGTTTTTGGTGGCTACGAAGGCTTGCGGCGGCGGAACTCCCGATCTAGGTTTCTTTATGGAAGTTTGGGTATATATAAGAGTTTTTGGAGTCGGGAACAAGTCAGGGGGTCCCCGAGGCGGCCACAAGGTAGGGTGCACGCCCAGGGGGGTAGGGAGTGCCCCCACCCTCGTGGGTGCATCGGGACTCTTCTGGCCCATCTCCGATACTCCGTGGGCTTCTTCTGGTCCAAAAATAATCTCCGTGAAATTTTAGGTCAATTGGACTCCGTTTGGTTTTCCTTTTCTGCGATACTGAAAAACAAACAAAAAAAAAAGAAACTGGCACTGGGCTCTAGGTTAATAGGTTAGTCCCAAAAATCATGTAAAATAGCATATAAATGCATATAAAACATCCTAGATGGATAATATAATAGCATGGAACAATCAAAAATTATAGATACGTTGGAGACGTATCACAGCTGAATGAACAGTATCATCTCCTCACAAACACCTTTGTTCAAAGTTTTAATTTCCCTCCTAGTAATAATCCTCCTGAGGTGCAGTTTAATTTATATGCTGGAACCCGTCAGATACCACTTACTGAATTTTGTGACATATGCATGATCCCTTCTGATGGGAGCTTAGTTGAGCCTAGACCTGCGGAGTTTGATGCCTTTTACCGCACTCTTATAGTGGGAGATGAGAGAGGGGTGTCCGGTGTCACTGCCACTAGCATACACTTTCCTGCCTTGCATTATTTTGCTTTATTTATTGCTAAGTGTTTGCTTACTAGAGAAAAAGTAGGTGCGCTCAGCGCAGCAGACCTTGCTGTCTTGCGTCGTGCACTTCATGACGACAACACTTATAGCCTAGGAGCTATCGTGGCTCGTCGCCTTCACATTAATAAGTCCAAGGGAAAAATACATGGTGGTTTTTACGCTACTTGTTTGGCGACTCACTTTAACATTGAGATACGCCTTCATGATTACCCTCTGACCAAAGTCTACTTAGATCGTGCGGCCATGGATCACCACCAGTTTACTCATATCGATTCTCCTAACATCCCCATTCCATATAACCTAGTTTCTAGTGTGAGAACTCGTGATATTATTCCATTGCCTGCTCCTGCTTTGTTTGATCCTATTGCCAGGGGCGGATATAGGATTATGCTTGCAAATATCATCGCCCACCGGAACGACCAGGCAACAGTAGAGGAGAAGCCTCAGCAGTGGGATCCGTGGATGCCCGCTCCTTAGCACCCCGAATACTATCCAGGCTACTGATTGATTACCAAGTTAGGCCAAAAGCCTAAGCTTGGGGGAGTATGTGTTTCTCACCAACATTACATTCATGTTCACACATTTCATTCTAGTTGTTGGTGTCCATGCTTTTTCATTGTATCATCCATGTTAAATTTATTTTCTCGCTTTCTTCTTGCATGCTTGAAAAAACTTAGAAAGACCAAAAAAATTAGTTGTAGTTAATTTAGTTTCTTTGCATGCTTAGCTGCTGCACTAAAAAGAAAACCCAAAAAGATTTCCTTGTTCTTCTTTTGCTTGTTGGGAGCTTTCTCGTGTAAATAGTTTTTCTCATTTTGCTTTTCCCTTTTATTTGCTTGATCAAGAAAACCAAAAACTCCAAAAATATTTCAGTGTGTTTCTCTGAGTTTGTTTTCCTTTTTATTCGAGTCTTACTGAGGAGAAGACCACGATGAAAATGTTGAGTGGCTCTCATATGCATTATTGTTGATCTAACAAAGAGCTCATTTTACCTTGTGATCTCCTGTTGAATAAAATGTTTGCAGATTCTAGCTTAGTCCGCGGCACTCTTGCACTATTATTATTTTCACATTGTTCAGTCGTGCAAGTGAAAGTCAATAATGACGATATTCGATGAACTGGCTGTGGCAGAGAGAAATGGGTATGAACTCGACTTGTTCTGTTTGTGTAAATATGTTTAACCTAGTATCCATGATTCAACCCATTATGATTAAATATGTTTGCAATGAAAATTAGAGATTATAGTTTATCATGCCATGCATAAGTAGCTAGGAGTGGATAATGATTTATCTTGGATATCAACATTGCGTTAAAATGATTGTGATGTAGTATGATGATATGGTATCCTCCTCTGAATGTTCGAGTGGCTTGACTTGGCACATGTTCATGCATGTAGTTGAATCAACACCAACATAGCCTCTATGATATTTATGTTCGTGGTGTTCATATCCTACTCATGCTAGTATCCAATGTTACTTATACATAATGCATGTTCATGACTGTTGTTGCTCTCTAGCTGACCACTTATCAGTCTAATTGGTAGCCTTCGCCTGTAATAAGTGGGATTCTGCTTGTACATCAAAAACCTTGAACCCAAGTTATTCTAGATGACTCCACCATACCTACCTATATGCGGTATTTCCATGCCGTCCTAAGTAAATTTTCATGTGCCACCTCTAAAAAACTTCTAATAAATATCCTTTTTTGTGTGCCTGGATCGTTCATGGAACGGTAGGAGGTGGTCGGTATCTTCCATGCTAAGCAGGTTATTCTCAGGTTGAGTGTTTATTCACTCGCCATCGCACGAGAAAAGGGTGGTAATAGGGATGCCCAGTCCCAAATTGCAAACAGAAAAAGCTTACAAATAATCAAACAAAAACTCCCAATGGAGTCAAAACCTTTACTTTTATCGCTTGGGAACCACCACTAGCGTGCTTAGCATGGAAGATATTGATAACTTATGGTCGTGAAGTAAACAAGAAGGGTGCATGTCTCAAAATATCATTTACCTCTGTTTTAAAATTTGATCTCTGGCACCTCTGCAAATCACTGCTTCCCTCTGCGAAGGGACTATCTATTTACTTTTATGTTGTGTCATCACCTTCTAAAATAAGCGCCAAAACCTGAGAGCACTGCTATCGTGCTGATGCATTGTGTGTAGCTAATGTTGGGTGCATCATGAATGGATCTTTTCTACCATGAATTACAATGTTTAGTCGCAGCATGAACTTTGGAGGTGCTCTGCATTTATGTTTTGTGGTCTCAGAAAGGGCTAGCGAGATACCACTATTGTCATATTATATCATGGTTGTTTTGACAACATGTTGCTGTTTGAGATATCTTATTATTGCTCGCTAGCTAATTATGTTATTGGTATGAGTTAATATAATCTTTAAGAGTTATTGTCGGCATGGTTAGTTATAATGTTGGCTGAAAACCTAGGTGATGTTTAAGCTTATTTATGCAAACAAGAGCAAAAGAGTTCGTAAACATTTTTCTTTTTCACTTTCGATTTATCAACTGAATTGCTTGAGGACAAGCAAAGGTTTAAGCTTGGGGGAGTTGATACGTCTCCAACGTATCTACTTTTCCTCTTGTTTTGGACTCTAATTTGCATGATTTGAATGAAACTAACCCTGAAATGGCGTTGTTTTCAACAGAACTACCATGGTGTTGTTTTTGTGCAGAAATAAAAGTTCTCGGAATCGAATGAAACTTTGTGAGGATTTTTTATATCAATAAAGAGAATGTCTAGAGCCAAGATCCACCAGAGGGGGCATCTAGGTGGGCACAACCCACCAGGGCGCGCCTCCCTCCTGCGCGCCCAGGTGAGTTGTCCCCACCTGGTGGCCCCGCATACCCTAAGTATGATGCTATAAAATTTTATTTTTCTAGAAAAAAAATCAAGGAGAATGAATTATCGCGAGCCACGAGACGGAGTCGTTGTCAACTCTTGTTCTTCATCGGGAGGACAGATCTGGAGTCTGTTTGGGGCTCCGGAGAGGGGGATCTTCATTCTTCATCATCACCAACTCTTCTCCATCACCAATTCCATGATGCTCCCCACTGGGAGTGAGTAATTCCTTCATAGGCTCACTGGTAGGTGAGGAGTTGGATGATATTCATCATGTAATCTAGTTAGTTTTGTTAGGGCTTGATCCCTAGTTTCCAATATATTCTGAGATTGATGTTGCTATGACTTTGCCATGCTTAATGCTTGTCACTTTGGGCCTGGGTGCCATGATTTTAGATCTGAACCGTTTATGTTATCACCGTTATATGCATGTTCTAGATCCGATCTTGCAAGTTATATTCACCTACTACGTGTTATGATCCTGCATCCCCAGAGTGACAATAGTCGGGACCACTCCCGGTGACGAGCGTAGTTTGAGGAGTTCATGTATTCACCGTGTGTTAATGCTTTGTTCCGGTTCTCTATTAAAAGGAGGCCTTAATATCACTTAGTTTCCAATTGGACCCCGCTGCCACAGGAGGATAGGACAAAAAATGTCATGCAAGTTCTTTCCATAAGCACGTATGACTATTTACGGAATACATGCCTACATTATATTTATGAACTGGAGCTAGTGCCGTATCGCCCTAGGTTATGAATGTCACATGATGAATATCATCCAACAAATTACTGATCCAATGCCTACAAATTTATCTTATATTGTTCTTGCTAAGTTACTACTCCTATCGTTACTATTGCACTTGCTACAAAACTATTGCTATCACTGTTACCATTACTATTGATGATGTCACTACTATCAAAACTATCATACTACTTTGCTACTGATCACGTTGCTGCAGATAATTAATCTCCAGGTGTGGTTGAATTGACAACTTAGCTGCTAATACCTTCAAATATTCTTTGGCTCCCCTTGTGTCGAATCTATAAATTTAGGTTGAATACTCTACCCTTGAAAATTGTTTTCATCCCCTATACTTGTGGGTTATCACCCACCCACAAAATAGTATGAATAAGAAGCTTAAGAATCTCATCAACATCGCATGAATAGAATAAATATTGATATTGACTATGCATTTTATTCTTGTACACTTTGTTGGGCCTCCATGCATGGAATTTTGTAGGACAACATGAAATTTCCCTCAAGTGGATGATCTAAGGTTTATCAATCCGCAAGAGGTGTAGGATGAAGATGGTTCTCTCTCAATCAACCCGGTAATGAAATACAAAGATTCTCTTGGGTCCCCAACACACCCAATACAATCATTAGTTGGATAGGTGCACTCGTTCGACAAAGAGGTGATGATAAATGTGTAATATGGATGGTAGAAATATTTTTTTTATAATCTGAACAATTTAAAATAGAAAGGTAGCAAGTAAGAAAAAGCAAGTAAAATGTTGTCTCAATGCTTAGAAATAAGGGCTAGGGTTCATACTTTTGCTGGTGCAATCTCTCAACAACATTAACATAATTGAATCCCATTAAAATCTCTCCAAGTACAATAAATAATACTCCAAAGTATCTATTTCTACCAGAGAAAGTAGGATGAAATCGTGTAGGTAGTGAACCACCTCAAAGTTATGTTTCTAATCAGTCTACTGAACTACCCCCAAAGTGTCATTAATATTTCTAGAGGTCGTACTATGACAAAACCATATGACACACATCATTAACCTTTATGTCACCTAGAACACACCAATGGCACCACATGTATCCGCAAGTCAAGGCATGCATCAAGTGATCTCAAATACAAAATATTCAATCCAACATAAACAAACCTCAAAGAGCAAGACTCAATTGACCATCATAATAAGAGAGAGAGGTGAACATCGTGTGATCCAACTTTAATAACAAATCTCATGATACATCAAGATCATGTCAAATCGAGAACGAGAGAGAGATAAAACACATAGCTATTGGTACAAACCCTCAGTCACGTGGTTGAACTACTCACGCATCACCATGGAGGCAGCAAGGATGATCAGGATGTCCTCCGTGATGCCTTCCCCCTCTGGCAGGGTGCCAGAGAAGGCCTCCAAATAAGATCGCTTCGCAACAGAGGCTTGCGGCAATGAGGAAAAAGTTCTAGGTTTCTTTCTAGGGGTTTCTCTATTTATTTGAATTTTCAGCATCGGAATTATGTCAAAAGATTGTCGAGGTGACCCACACACTAGGGGGTGGGTCCACCCCTTTGGGGAATGCCCTAGTGGCTTGTGCCACCCTCGGCCCTCTTCCGGTTTCCCCTGAAGCTTGTAGGGTCCTTCTCGGTACATAAAAAATATCGCATCGTGTTTGGACTTTGGTAGGTATGGTTTTTATGCGAAACAAAAAACATGCAAAAAACACGAACTAGCATTAGTCACTAACTTAATAGGTTAGTACATAAAAATAATATAAGATGCCATATAAGGCATACAAAAGTGATAGTATAATAACATGAAATAACCAAAAAATGTAGATATGGAGACGTATCAAATATTTAACAAGATTCATGTCCCAAATCCTTGTGTCAGGTACGAATACATCAAACACTGATACGTCTCCAATGTATCTATACTCTTTTATTGTTCCATGCTATTATAGTATCAATCTTGGATTTTTTATATGTAATTATATATCCTTTTTGGGACTAACCAATTAACCTAGTGCCAAGTGCTAGTTGCTGTTTCTTTTTGCCTCTTTTTGGTTTTCCAGGAAATCAGTACCAAATGAAGTCCAAATCTACGAAACTTTTTTACAAATTTTTCTAGACAAGAGAGACCCTAGAAGCTTCGGGAGGAGACCAAAAGGCAAATGGGCAGACGGCATGGCAATAGGGCGCCAAAGGGGTAGGCACGCCATAATGCCTTGTGGACCCTCGTGAGTCTGTCTGACCTAATTCCACCTCTATAAATTCTCTAAAATCGGGAAACTAACAAAGAGCCTCCCAAAATACTTTTTTAGCAGCCGCAAGTTTCTGTTCTTCGGAGATCCCATCTGGTGGTATTTTCCGGTACTCTGCCGGAAGGAGAATCGATCACGGAGGGCTTCTACATCAACCTTGCCGCCCTTCTGATGATGTGTGACTAGTTTACCATAGACCTACGGGTCCATGGCTAGTAGCTAGATGGCTTCTTCTCTCTCTTTGAACTTCAATACAATGTTCTCGTCGATGTTCTTGGAGATTTATTCGATGTAATCTTCTTTTACGGTGTGTATGTTGGGATCTGATGAATTGTGGGTTTATGATCAGATTATTCATGAATATTAATTGAGTCTTATCTTAATTCGTTTATGTATGATTGTTATAGCCTTGTATTTCTCTTCAATCTATCTGTTTTGTTTGGGCAACTAGATTGATTTATCTTGCAATGGGAGACGTGCTTTGTAATGGTTCAATCTTGTGGTGATTTGTATCTCAGTGACACAAGGGGACAAGACACGTATTTGTATTGTTGCCATTAAGGGGGAAACGATGGGATCTATTTATATTGGTTGGATTTACTTTGTCTACATCATGTCATTTGGCTTAAGGTGTTACTCCATTTTTATGAACCTAATACTCTAGATGCCTGGTGGATAGTGGTCGGTGGATGGTGTAATAGTAGTAAATGTAGGCAGGAGTCGGTCTACTTGTCTCGGACGTGATTCCTATATACAAGATCATTGCCTTGAATATCATCATAACTATGCACTTTTCTATCAATTGTCCAACAATAATTTCTTTATCCATCGTATGTTTTTTGTTCGAGAGAGAAGCCTCTATTGAAAACTATGGCCCTGGGTCTACTTTTATCATATATATAATCCAAAACTATCTTGCTGCAATTTATTTATTGTTACTTTATTTTGTGTTTTATTTTATCTATCTATCATTATCAGATTTGATCCTTGCAAATAACCGCTGAGGGGATCAACAAATCCCTTATCATGCTGGGTGCAAGTATTTGCTTTTTTGTGTGTAGGAGATGTTAACGAGGTTTCGTGTGGTTCTCGTACTGGATTGATAACCTTTGTTCTTAATTGAGGGAAATACTTACATCTATGATATTTCATCATCCTCTCCTCTTCGAGGAAATCCCAATGCAACTCATAAGTAGTAGGAAGAATTTCTGGCGCCGTTGCCGGGGACACATCACCAAAACCTATCAAGTACCTTTGCATAAACTATCATCTACTTGTTATTACTTTCATTTTCCATTTGCCTCTCGTTTTCATCTCCCCCACTTTTATAGTGTTTTTACAAACACACACACACACAAATTTGTCTGCTAGTGTGCTTGCCTTTATTTCCTTCTTGTCAACACTCAAAAACAGAAAATGCAAGAAAAACATTTAAGATAACTATGGGTCCTCATCCACTTGCTAATCTTTTCAAAAGATTCAATTATGATGAACCAATTGCTAGTGAGTTGAGTGCACTTGATTACCTCTATGTAGTTCTGCTTGAAAATCATGAATCTGAAAATTGTGATGAAGACAAAGAAGAAATTTTTAAAGTTATTCATGATATGTCCTTGAATGAAAAGCATGATTGGAACTATAAATTCTATTAATGTCAATTGTGCTAATGATATGCAAATCTACAAGCTTGGGGATGATAGTTTTGTTATGTCCACTACTTATTGCAATGATCATGATTAGGGTGATGCTTCTTATGATCTTGAAAATTTATTTAAGCCTCATGATGAATATGATATTGATAATAATGTTTGCAATAATATTGAAAGTGGGTTTGGAAGAGTGTCAACTTTAGTAAAAGATAATCCCACATATTTGGAGAGTGTTCAATCTTATGAAATTGTTGATAAATGTGGGTTTGGAGAGGTCATGATTTTAGTTGATGTTAATCCCACTATCTTGGAATACTATAAGATTGGGATGCATGTAGATCATAAAGTGGATAGTTTATATGATAGCTATATTGTTGAATTTGATTACGATCCTACATGTAATTATTATGAGGGAGGAAAATATGTTGTAGAAATTTTCAAGCTACTAAATTACCTCTCATTGTGTTGAGATTGTCAATGTTTTATTCTTCTCCCTTGCATATGTTAGATATTTCTTGTATTGATAATTTGTTTGCTTATAAAATTCCCATGCAAAGGAAGCAACTTAGACTTAAATGTGTTTGTCACATGTATTATGTGATACGTCTCCAACGTATCTATAATTTTTGATTGTTCCATGCTATTATATTATCTATTTTTGATGTTTTATATGCATTAATATGCTATTTTATATTATTTTTGGGACTAACCTATTAACCTAGTTCCTAGTGCCAGTTGCTATTTTTTCCTTGTATGTATTTTACATAAAATCAATACCAGACGGACTCCAAACGGAATAAAACTTTACGATGATTTTTCTTGGACCAGAAGACACCTAGAAAGCTTCAGGAGGAGGCCACAAGCTCTAGGGGCATGCCCGAGGGGGGCAGCCTGTAGGCTTGTGGGCTCTTGATGGCTCTCCTAACCCTAACTCCATCACTATAAATTCCCAAATACTCCCCTTACATCAGAGGGCACACCAAAAATACTTTTCCGCCACCGCTAGCTTCTGTTCTTGTGAGATTCCATCTTGGGGCCTTTTCCGGCACTTCACCGGAGGGGGATTCGATCATGGAGGGCATGTACATAAACCTTGATGCCCTTTTGATGATGCGTGAGTAGTTTACCACGGACCTAAGGGTCCATAGCTAGTAGCTATATGGCTTCTCTCTCTCTCTCCCTCTCTCTCTCTCTCTCTCTCTCTCTCTCTCTCTCTCTCTCTTTGATCTTAAATACAATGTTCTCCTCGATGTTCTTGGAGATATATTCGATTGTAATCTTCTTTTGCGGTGCGTTTGTTAAGATCTGATGAATTGTGGATTTATGATCAGATTATCTATGAATATTATTTGTATTTTTTGAACTCTTTTATGGATGATTAAAATAGCTTTATATTTCTCTCCGATCTATCGATTTGGTTTGGCCTACTAGATTGGATTTTCTTGCAATGGGAGAGGTGCTTTGTGATGGGTTCAATCTTGCAGTGTCCCCACCCATTGATAGTAGGGGTAGCGATCACGTTTTGTATTGTTGCCATTAAGGATAAAAGGATGGTTTTTTTTACCATATTGATTCGATTTATCCCTCTACATCATGTCATCTTTCTTAAGATGTTACTCCGTTCTTATAAACTTAATACTCTAGATGCATGGTGGATTGCGGTCGATGTGTGGAATAATAGCAGCAGATGCAGGCAGGAGTCGGTCTACTTGTCATTGATGTTATGCCTATATTCATGATCATTGCCTTAGATATCGTCATAACTTTGCGCTTTTCTATCAGTTGCTCAACAGGAATTGTTTGCCCACCATATGTATTCTTCAAGAGAGAAGCCTCGAGTGAAACCTAAGGACCCAGGGTCTATTTTCCATCATATATTTTCAGATCTATAAAACCAAAAATACCTTGCTGCAATTTATTTATATTTACTTTATTTTATCTTGCACTTGTCGATTATATCTATCTCTATTAGATCTCAATCTTGCAAGTGACCGTGAAGGTATTGACAACCCCTTTTTCGCGTTGAGTGCAAGTGTTTGTTAGTTTGTTCTGGTGCATATATTGGGGACTTGCTTGTACCTCCTACTGGATTGATACCTTGGTTCTATACTAAGGGAAATACTTATCTCTACTTTGCCGCATCACCCTTTCCTCTTCAAGGGAAAAAACTACGCAAGCTCAAGAAGTAGCAGGAAGAATTTCTGGCGCCGTTGTCGGGGAGGGTCTACATCAAGCCTACCAAGTACCTATCATAAACACTCATCTCTTGCATTACATCATTTGCCATTTTCCTCTCGTTTTCCTCGCCCCCACTTCTAAAACGTTTTCAGAAAAACTCAAAAATATTTGCCTTTTTATTCGCCTTCTTTCCGTTCGTCTTTTCGTTTGGTTTTTGTTTGCTTGTGTGCTAGATCGCTTGCTTGCCATCATGTCTGAATCTGGGGAGGTTATCATTGAAAAAGATAGTAATAATCTTGAAGGAATTTTTGATGAGTTTGATAATAATGAACCTCATGAAGAATAACCTACTATCATGCACACTAAAAAACTTCGTATAGGTAGCGGTAATATTATTGGAAAAGGGGTTATTCAAGATGTCTTTACTTGTGTCAGTACGTTACCTATGCTAGGAGGGTCGACTCTTAACGAAACCAATAGCCTCTAGAATGCAATATCTTTGCTTATAGTTGAACTTGAAAGAAAATTTATTCACATGCATACAAAGGATTTTGCTAGAATTTTCTAATATTCACAATCCTTCCGTTAAGCGTGTTGCCACTATATTTGTAGCTCACGAGTTTAGGTACATCATGAAAGAAGCTAGTGAAATGTTTTCTCATTATAATATCAATGGTGGTTGCCCTCCAATAGAGGAGATCCTTGTTAATCAAGATGAGATTATGAGATAACGATCTCCGGATTATGCCTATTATAATGAAAACCTAAGAAAGAAGGTCCGTACCGATGTTTTGATTGATAAAATTTTTGAACTCAATGATAATTTTTCTATACAAAATAACGGATTAGGGTTTGTGCTTAGAGATAGACTTAGGATGTTCAACCAAAGGAACGTTTACAATGAGGAGATAGTTATCAATTACAAAGGGCCAAAAGAGGAACCTATTCCTCCCAAACTTGATCTTACAGATCCTTACCCTATTAAATTTAGCCCCTTTGATTATTTTTGTTGCCACAAAGAAAGCTTGCTGCCGAAAGGAGGGAATATGATATGAGCATGGACGATCTCCCTCACTTCCATTACAATACCTAGATCTATGCATTATGCCTAGCTAGGGACATAAAACAATAGTGCTTGTTGGGAGGTAACCCAATTTTATTTTGTGTTTTTTTGCTTCTGTTTTTCAATAAATACACATCATTACTTCTATAGTAATTGTGTTTTAGTGTTTTAATTAGTTTTTGTGCCAAGTAAGAACTTTCTGATGGTCATGGTGATAGTGGGTTTGATTCTGCTAAAAAATAGAAACTTTTGCATCCAGTAACATAATTGATCTGATCTGCTGGAGAGATGAAAAATTCTGAATTTTTTCCACTTTATTTATATAAAAATTGCATAGATTTTCCTAATTTTTTAGAATTTTTCGAGTTACAGAATACACGAAAATTCCAGACTACTACAAACTATTTTGTTTTTGACAGATTCTGTTTTCTTTGTGTTGTTTGCTTATTTTGATGAATCTATGGGTAGTACCGGGGGGTATGAACCATGGAGAAGTTGGAATACAGTAGATATAACATCAATATAACTTTATAATGAGTTCAGAAAAGTACCTAAAGTGGTGATTTGCTTTATTATACTAACGAAGCTTATGAGTTTTCTGTTGAGTTTTGTGTTGTGAAGTTTTCAAGTTTTGGGTAAAGAATTGATAGAATATGGAATAAGGATTGTCAAGACCCTAAATGTGGGGATGCCCCAGGCACCCCAAGGTAATATTCAAGGACAACCAATCATCTAAGCTTGGGGATGCCCCAGAAGGCATCTCCTCTTTCGTCTTCAATCCATCGGTAAATTTACTTGAGGCTATATTTTTATTCACCACATGATATGTGTTTTGCTTGGAGTGTCTTGTATTATATGAGTATTTGTTGTCTAGTTTGCTAGAATCATCTTGATGTACACACCATTTGAGAGGGACATGCATTAATCGTGGATTTATTAGCATACTCTATGTGCTTCACTTATATCTTTTGAGCTAGGTAGTTGCTCTAATGCTTCACTTGTATATTTTTAAAGCACAGCAGTGGTTTTATTTGTATAAGTTGATGAACTCTCATGCTTCACTTATATTACTTTGAGATTCTTAAAATATTATGACAATTTTCTTAGGTCATGAATTTGGTCCTACTATGATGGGCATCCAAGAGGGATATAATAAAAACATTCATAAAGAGTAGTGAATAGATGAGAAGTTTGATTCCTTGCATTTGTTTTGAGATATAAAGATGGTGATATTAGAGTCATGCAAGAGAATAATTGTGGATTAGTATAAATACTTGTGTTAAAGTTTGTGATTCCCGATGCATGCATGTATGGTCTATCGTTATGCGATGAAGTTAGAGCATGATTTATTTTTTATTGTCTTCCTTATGAGTGGCAGTCGGGGACGAGCGGTAGTATTTTACTACCAATATATCCCCCTAGGAGCATGCGTATTAGTACTTTACTTCGATGGCTAATAAACTTTTGCAATAAGTATGTAAGTTCTTTATGACTAATGTTGAGTCCATGGATTATACACACTCTCACCCTTCCACCATTGCTAGCCTATCTAGTACCGCACAACTTTCACCGGTGCATTAAACCCACCATATATCCTTCCTCAAAATAGCCATCATACCTACCTATTGTGGCATTTCCATAGCCATTTCGAGATATATTGCCATGCAACTTCCACTATTCTGTTTATTATGACATGCACCATCATTGTCATATTGCTTTGCATGATCATAAGATAGCTATCATGATGTTTTCATGGCTTGTCTGCGTTTTGATATCTTTGCTACGCTAGATCATTGCACATCCTGGTACACCGCCGGAGGCATTCATACAGAGTCATATCTTTGTTCTAGTATCAAGTTGTATTTCTTGATTTGTAAGTAAATAAAAGTGTGATGATCATCATTATTAAAGCACTATCCCATGTGAGGAAAGGATGATGGAGGCTATGATTCTCCCACAAGTCGAGATGAGACTCCGAACTTAAAATTTAAAAAAGAGGCTAAAGAGCCCAAAAGAAAAAAAGAGGAAAAAAGAAAAAAATGAGAGAAAAAGAGAGAAGGGACAATGTTACTATCCTTTTCCGCGCCTGTGCTTCAAAAATAGCACCATGTTCTTCATGATAGAGAGTCTCCTATTTTATCACTTTCATATACTAGTGGGAATTTTTCATTATAGAACTTGGCTTGTATATTCCAATGATGGGCTTCCTCAAATTTCCATAGGTCTTCATGACCAAGCAAGTTGGATGCACATCCACTTAGTTTTCTTTTGAGCTTTCATACACTTATAGCTCAAGTGCATCCGTTGCATGGCAATCCCTACTCACTTGAATCGATATCAATTGATGGGCATGTCCATATCCCATTATTTTTCCTAGTTGGTGTGAGACTTTCTCATTTTTTGTTTTATCCTCACAACTTCTACCACCTTCTATTCCACCTATAGTGATATATCCATGGCTCACACTCATGTATGGCGTGAAAGTTGAAAAAGCTTTAGAACATTAAAAGTATGAAACAATTGCTTGGCTTGTCATCGGGGTTGTGCATGATAAGTACGTTGTGTGATCAAGGTAGAGCATGAAAAGACTTCATGATTTTGTCGGGATAACTTTCCTTAGCCATGATATTTTGAGAAGACATGATTGCTTTATTAGTATGCTTGAAGTATTATTGTTTTTATGTCAATATTAAAATTTTCTTTTGAATCTTATGGATCTGAACATTCATGCCACAATTAGAAGAATTGCATTGATAAATATGTTAGGTAGCATTCCTCATCAAAAAAATTGTTTTTATCATTATGATGCTCTCTTCGTGCTTCATTTTTTGTCTTTCATGTGATAGCATCATTGAAATCACAAATCCTATCTTAATGGCTACAAAGGAAGAGCTTGTTGGGAGAGAACCCAATAGTTATTTTTTTTGAGTGTGCACACTATTATGCTGCGTTATGGTTGTGTGTTTGTGTTTAAATTAGTGTTTGTGCCAAATGAAGCCTTTGGGGTGATTTGCTTGATAGTTGATTTGATTCTATGAAAAAAATAGAAACTTTTAGGCCCAGTAGATGAATATTGTAAATTCACAAGAACATGATAAAATTCTGAAATTTTTAAACATGATTTATATACAAGTTGTCCATGTTTTCCTAATTTTGTATAATTTTTGGAGTTACAGAAGTATGGTCATTGTTGAGATCTTTAGAGGTTGTTCTATTTTTTGTCAAATTTTGGTTTTGTTGCATAGTTTGCTTGTTTTAATGAATCTATGGATTGTATCGGGGGATATAAGTCATAATGAAGTTAGAATAAATTATTTATTATGTAATAATAAAATATTAATGGCTTTGCAACAGTACCTAGAGTTTATGATTTTCTTGTTATACTAACGGATATCACAAGTTTTCTGTTAAGTTTTCTGTGCTAAAGTTTTCAAGTTTTAAGTGAGATCGCGATGGATGAAGGAATAAGAAGTGGCAAGAACCTAAGCTTGGGGATGCCCAAGGCGCCCCAAGTTAATATTGAAGGACATCATTACTCTAAGCTTGGTGATTCCCCGTATGGCATTCACTCTTTCTTCTACCAACCATCAGTAAATTACTTGGAGCTATATTTTTATCATCACATAGTATGAGTTTTTGCTTGGAGTGTCGTGTATTATATGAGTATTTGTTTTGTTTGCTTTTTAGTTTGCCACAATCATATTTTCTTCACACACATTTTGAGAGAGGCACACATTTATTCGCGATTTGTTAGAATACTCTTTGTGCTTCACTTATATATTTTCAGCTAGGCAGTTGCTCTAGTACTTCAATTATATCTTTTAGAGCATAATGGTGGTTATATTTTAAAGAAATAGTTGGACTCCCATGCTTCACTTATATAATTTTGAGAGTTTGATAATAGTAATGGCAATATGCACATGTTATGAAATTGATCCTAATATGATAGGTATTCAAGAAGGATATAATAAAAACTTTCATGTAGATCACTGAATATGATAAGTTTGATTCCTTGCAATAGTTTTGATATATATAGATGGTAATATGTGGGTGGTACTAGTGAATGATTATGTTTTAGTAAGAATATTGGTGTTAAGGTTTGTGATTCCCGAAGCATGCACGTATAGTGTCTCATTATCCTAAGAAGTTGGAGCAAGATTTATCATTGAGTGTCTTCCTTTGCATGAAGGTCGAGGGCGCGCGATGGTTAACTCATACCAACCTCCCTCCTAGGGGCATTCGTAGTAGTACTGTGCTTCGAGGGCTAATAGTTTTTTGCAATAAGTATGTGAGTTCTTTATGACTAATGTGAGTCCATGGATTATACACACTCTCACCTTTCCACAGTTCTCTAGCCTCTTCGGTACCGTGCATTACACTTTCTCACCTCAAGATGTGGTGCAAACTTCGCCTGTGCATCGAAACCCCGTGATATGATACGCTCTATACAATATAAGACTCCTTATATCTTCCTCAAAACAGCCACCATACCTACCTATTATGGCATTTCCATAGCCATTCCAAGATATATTGCCATGTGACTTCCACCGTTCCGTTATTATGACACACATCATCATTGTCATATTGCTTTGCATGATCATATAGCTGACATAGTATTTATTGCTCAACCACCGTTCATCATTTTTCATACATGTTACACTAGATCATTACACATCCTGGTACACTGCGAGAGGCATTCATATAGAGTCATATTCTGTTCTAGTATCGAGTTGTAATTTTGGGTTGTAAGTAAATAGAAGTGTGACGATCATCGTTATTCATTATTAGATCATTTTCCCACTGAGAAAATAAATAATAATAATAATAATAATAAAGGAGGCCAGAAAGAGCCTAGAAAAAAGAGGCCAAAAAGAGCCAACCAAAAAAATGAATGAGAGAAAAAGAGAGAAGGGGAAATGTTACTATCTTTTACCACACTTGTGCTTTAAAGTAGCACCATGTTTTTCATATAGAGAGTCTCCTAAGTAGTCACTTTCATATAATAGTGGGAAGTTTTCATTATATAATTTGGCTTGTATATTCCAATGATGGGCTTCCTCAAATGCCCGAGGTCTTCTAGATCAAGCAAGTTGGATGCACACCCACTTAGTTTTCAATTTGAGATTTCATTAACTTATAGCTCTTAGTGCATCCATTGCATGGCAATACCTACTCCTTGCATTGACATCAATTGATGGGCATCTCCATGGCCCATTAATTAGCCTTGTCGATGCGAGACTTTCTTATTTTTTTGCCTTCTCCATATTAATCTCTACCACAATACTCTGTTCCACCCATAGTGCTATATCCATGGCTTGCGATCATGTATTGCGTGGGGGTTGAAAAAGATGAAGCACATTAAGAAGTATGAACCAATTGCTTAGATGACACTGAGGTAGTGCATGATTAATACTTTCTATTAAGAAGATGGAGCATGACAAGGCTATATGATTTTGTAGGGATAGCATTCTATAGCATTGTTATTTTGAAGATATGATTGTTTGTTGGTATGCCTAAGTATTGATGTCCTTATGTCAAATTATAGACTATTGCTTTCAATCATTCAGATCTAAATATACAATAAAATAAAGATTACATGATGAACGTGTTAGGTAGCATTTTACATCAAAAATTCAGTTTTTATCATTTACCTACTTGAGGACGAGCAGAAATTAAGCTTGGGGATGCTTGATACGTCTACGACGTATCTATAATTTTTGATTGTTCCATGCTATTAGAGTTGAAACCTTGGACGTTTTATATGCAATTATATATTATTTTTTAGGACTAAACTATTAAACTAGTGCCAAGTGCCAATTGTTGTGTTCTGCCCGTTTTTGGTTTTTACAAGAAATCAGTACCAAACGAAGTTCAAACGCTACGAAACTTTTTAATGATTTTTTTGGACAAGAGAGACCCTAGAAACTTCGGGAGGAGACCAAAAGGCAAATGAGGAGACCACAAGGCAACATGGCGTGCCAAGGGGGTAGGCGCGCCCTGATGCATTGTGGGTAGCTCGTGGCTCCGTCTGACCTAATTTCACCTCTATAAATTCTCTAAAATACTTTTTCTGCCGCTGCAAGTTTCTGTTCTTCCGTGATCCCATCTGGAGGCCTTCCCTGGTACTCTGTCAGAGGGGGAATCAATCATGGATGGGTTCTAGATCAACCTTGATGCCCTTCCGATGATGTGTGAGTAGTTTACTATAGACCTATGGGTCCATAGCTAGTAGCTAGATGGCTTCTTCTCTCTTTTTGATCTTCAATACAATGTTCTCCTGATCTATTCAATGTAATCTTCTTTTCGGTGTGTTTGTTGGGATCCGATGAATTGTGGGTTTATGATCGGATTATTAATGAATATTAATCGAGTCCTCCCTAAATCTTTTATGACTGATCATTATAGCATTGTATTGCTCTCTGATCTATCAGTTTGGTTTGGTCAATTAGACTGATTTATATTGCAATGGGAGAGGTGCTTTGTAAGTGGTTCAATCTTGTGGTGATCTACATCTCAGTGACAGAAGGGGACAAGACATGTATTTGTATTGTTTCCATTAAGGGGACAATGATGAGGTTTATTCATATTGGTTGTATTTACTTTGTCTACATCGTGTTAAGGCGTTACTCCTTTTTTATGAACTTAATACTCTAGATGCATGCTAGATGGATGGAGTGGAGTAATAATAGTAGATGCAGGCAGGAGCGGTCTACTTGTCTCGAACATGATGCCTATATACATGATCATTGCCTTGAATATCGTCATAACTATGCGGTTTTCTATCACTCGTCGAATAGTAATTTGTTTACCCACCGTATGATTTTTGTTCGAGAGAGAAGCATCTAGTGAAAACTATGGCCCCCGGGTCTACTTTTATCATATATAAAATCCGAAAATACCTTGCTGCAATTTATTTACCATAATTTTATTTTGTGTTTTATTTTATCTTTCTATCACTATCAGATTTCATCCTTGTAAATAACCGCCGAGGGGATTGACAACCCCCTTGTTTGAGTTGGGTGCAAGTATTTGCTCTTTTGTGTGTAGGTGCTGCTAACGAGGTTTCGCGTGGTTCTCCTACTGGATTGATAACATTGGTTCTTAACGAAGGGAAATACTTATCTATAGTGTACTCCATCATCCTCTCCTCTTCGAGGAAATCCCAACGTAGCTCACAAGTAGTAAACACCCACTTCAATGTTTTTCTACTTTGTTTTGAAATATAATTTTGAGGAATGTCTGCTGGTGCAGCCAATTATCCCTGCATATATTAACACCGTTACCATCATAAATCCTCAAAATAACACTACCTTTCACAATATATAACATAAACATGGTGCCTTGCCAAGAATGATACGTCTCCATGTTTACAATAATTTTATATGGTTTTGGTATGATTTGCATAGAACTAACCCGGACTGACGTTGTTTTTAGCAGAACTACCTGGTATTGTTTTTTGTGCAAAAATGAAAGTTCTCCAAATGAGGTGAAACTTTTTGATGATTTTTTGGAACAAAAGAGACCCTCGAAGCTTCGTGGAAGGACCATAAGGTGAAGTAGTAGGGCACAAGACACCGGGGCGCGCCTGAGGGGCCAGGCTTGCCCCGGTGGGTTTTGCTCACCTCGAGGACCATCTTTGCGTGAAACCGGAGCCAAAAAATCCTATAAATAGAGAAACCATCAGAAATAACCCTAGATCAGAAGTTCCGTCGCTGCAAGCCTCTATAGCCATGAAAATCCAATCTAGACCCCGTTTCGGCCCTTCGCCGGAGGGGTAAATCATCACAGGTGGACATCTTCATCATCCCGCCGGCCACCATCATGAGGAGGGAGTAGTCCACCCTCAGGGCTGAGGGTTTGTACCAGTAGCTATGTGTTTAATCTCCCTCTCGTGTTCTTGAGATGTCACGATCTTGATGTATCACGGGCTTTGTTAATATAGTTGGATCATATGGTGTTTTCTGCTGTCTATCTTGTTGTGATGAATTGAGTTTTCCCTTTGAGATTTTGTTTTATCATATTGAATACTTTTATGCATTTGAGAGCGCTTGATATATGTCTTGCATATGAATACCCAAGGTGAAAATGGGATATTATAATGATTCACTTGAGATATGTTTTTTCACTCAACTCACAGATTCCCGAGGTGACATTGGGGTAATCTATGCATAGGGGTTGATGCACGTTCTCGTCTTTTGTTTCTCTAGTAGAAATCTAGGGGCACTCTTCGAGGTTCTTTGTGTTGGATTGAGTATTATGAATCTGAATTTGCTTTGGTGTTATTTTAGTATGAACTCTTGAGAGATCAATTGGAAAGAATAACTTAGTGTTATTTTAGTATGAACTCTTGATAGATTGATCGGAAAGAGTAACTTCGTGTTACTTTAGTACGAACTATTGGATATACCGATCGGAAAGAATAGCTACAAACAATTTATTCTTATGTTCTCTGCTAGATATGAACTTTGGATTTATTCTTCATCGCACTTTTGTTACTTGCATTGTTGAGAGATTGCAATTATATTAGCATTGTTGAGAGATTGCACTAGCAAAAGTACAGACCCTAGGCCTCATTTTCAAGCATTGCAATACCGTTTGTGCTCACTTTTGTTACTTGCTACCTTGCTGTTTTTATTGTTCTTATTACAAAAATCAATATCTACTATCAATACTACGCTTTTATCACCATCTCTTCACCGAACTAGTCCACCTATACAAATTACCATTGTATTTGGTGTGTTGGGGACACAAGAGACATTTTATTATTTGGTTGCAGGGTTGTTTGAGAGAGATCATCTTCATCCTATGCCTCCCACGGATTGATAAACCTTAGGTCATCCACTTGAGGGAAATTTGCTACTGTCCTACAAAACTGTGCGCTTGGAGGTCCAACACGAGTCTACAAGAACAAGTTGTGTGGTAGACATCAAGCTCTTTTCTGGCACCATTGCCAGGGAGGTGAGTGCTTGAAGGTATATCTTTAGATCTTGCAATTGAATATTTTTGTTTGTTCTTTTATCACTAGTTTAGTTTATAAAAGAAAACTACAAAAAATGGAATTGAGGTTGCATCATATTATTCATCTTTATAATGTCTTTCGTGAAAATGATTGAAAGGAAAATTGTGCTCAATTGATAGAAGAAGAATTCTATAAAATGTTTGACGAAAATTCTTTGACTGATGAGCATGATTGCAATGTTGTTGGTATGAACTCTTTGAATATCCATGATGCTAACAATATGCAAAGCCATAAGCTTGGGGATGCTATGTTTGATGAAGATGATATTTTTAGTCCCCCAAGTTTTGATGAGAAAATTTATTATGATGATAGCATACCTCCTATTTATGATGATTATATTGATGAGAGTGGAGTTGGAGAGGTCATGACTTTATTTAGTGATGAATCCACTATTTTGGAAGAGGTTTCAATTGACTATGAGAAAAAGTTGCTATCTATGATGATTATGGTGATGACATGTATGCTATGATAACCATGAAACTTGTCATCATGATTTTAATTTTCAATCACATGAGAGTTATTTTATTGAGTTTGCTCCCACCACTATTATGGATGAGAAGAAATTTGCTTATGTGGGGAGTAATAAAAATTCTATGCTTGTGGATCATGAAAAGAATGGTTTATGTGAAAGTTATATTGTTGAATTCATTCATGATGCCACTGAAAATTATTATGAGGAAGGAACATATGCTTGTAGGAATTGCAATAATATCAAGCTTCCTCTCTATGTGTTGAATGTTTTGAAGTTGCACTTGTTTTGCCTTCCTATGCTAGTTGATTCTTGCTCCCATTAATTCTTTGCTCACAAAATCCCTATGTATAGGAAGTATGTTAGGCTTAGATGTGCTTGCCATGTGATTAATGATGCTCTCTTTGTGTTTCAATTCTTTACTTTTATGCGAGCGTCATTGAACTCATCATGCCTAGCTAAACGGCATTAAAGAAAAGCGCTTGTTGGGAGACAACCCAACACTTTTACCTACTATTTTTGAGTGTTCACATGATTAAGATACTATAGTAATTGAAGGAAATATGCCCTAGAGGCAATAATAAAGTTGTTATTTATATTTCCTTATATCATGATAAATGTTTATTATTCATGCTAGAATTGTATTAACCGGAAACTTAGTACATGTGTGAATACATAGACAAACAAAGTGTCACTACTATGCCTCTACTTGACTAGTTCATTGAATCAAAGATGGTTAAGTTTCTGAGGCATAGACATGAGTTGTCATTTGATTAACAGGATCACATCATTAGAGAATGATGTGATTGACTTGACCCATTCCGTTAGCCTAGCACTTGATCGTTTAGTTTATTTGCTATTGCTTTCTTCATGACTTATACATGTTCCTATGACTATGAGATTATGCAACTCCCGAATACCGGAGGAACACTTAGTGTGCTACCAAACGTCACAACGTAACTGGGTGATTATAAAGGTGCTCTACAGGTGTCTCCGATGGTGTTTGTTGAGTTGGCATAGATCGAGATTAGGATTTGTCACTCCGATTGTCGAAGAGGTATCTTTGGGCCCTCTCGGTAATGCACATCAGTATAAGCCTTACAAGCAATGTGACTAATGAGTTAGTTGCGGGATGATGCATTATGAAATGAGTAAAGAGACTTGCCAGTAACGAGATTGAACTAGGTATGAGGATACCTACGATCGAATCTCGGGCAAGTAACATACTGATGACAAAGGGAACAACGTATGTTGTTATGCGGTTTGACCGATAAAGATCTTCATAGAATATGTAGGAGCAAATATGAGCATCCAGGTTCCGCTATTGGTTATTGAACGGAGATGTGTCTCAGTCATGTCTACATAGTTCTCGAACTCGTATGGTCCGCACGCTTAACGTTCGATGACGATTTGTATTATGAGTTATGTGATTTGATGACCAAAGTTTATTCAGAGTCCCGGATGAGATCAGGGACATGACGAGGAGTCTCGAAATGGCCGAGAGGTAAATATCGATATATTGGAAGGCTATATTCATACATCGAAAAGGTTCTGAGTGATTCGGGTATTTTTCGGAATACCGGAGAGTTAGAGGAATTCGCTGGGAGAAGTATTGGGCCTTATTGGGCCATACGGGAATCGAGGAGGCAAGCCAAAGGGAAGGAGGCGCGCGCCCCCCATGGGTCCAAATTGTACTAGGGGAAAGGGGGCGGCGCCCCCCCTTGCCATTTCCTACTCCCTCTCTCTTTCCCTCTTTCTTCCCTCCTACTCCGGAAAGGAAAAGGGGTATCCTACTAGGACTTGGGAGTCCTAGTAGGACTCCCCACACTTGGTGCGCGCCTCCTCCTAGGCCGGCCTCTTCCTCCCTCCCTCCTTTATATACCGGGGAGGGGGGCTCCCCAAAGGCACACAAGTTGATCATTGATCCATTAGCCATGTGCGGTGCCCCCTCCACCATAATCCACCTCGGTCATGTCGTCGTAGTGCTTAGGCGAAGCCCTGCGCCGGTAGCTTCATCATCACTGTCAACACACCGTCGTGCTGACGAAGCTCTCCCTCGACACTCAGCTGGATCGAGAGTTTGTGGGACGTCATCGAGCCGAACGTGTGCAGATCGCGGAGGTGCCATACTTTCGGTACTAGGATCGGTCGGATCGTGAAGACGTACGACTACATCAACCACGTTGTCATAACGCTTCCCCTTACGGTCTACGAGGGTACATGGACTACAGTCTTCCCCTGTGACGCCCAGATAATTAAGCTACAGAGAACCTCTGCTAATGATGCCATGTCACCTCGATTACTATTGATAATCTTGCGTTAAGTTCAAAATGATTCAAATTCAAATTTGAATTAAAGACAAACAACAAAGATTTATGAACATTAAAACTAAAATGTTCGGGATGTGGCAAATAATCCATACTATATTGGTGAAGGAACCACACTTCTGTAAAGTATTTAAATGCACCATTGCAATTAAAATAGTGGCAAAAACTGTTATTCAAATACTTTTAAATAATAAATAATTATGAAAGTATTTTGTTTAGGTGCCAAAGTTATTGTGGCAGAGGTATACTTAATAATGCAAATTTGGGTGTTAATTATGTATTTTACAAACAAAAATAAATTGGGAAATAAAATAAAAACAGTTAAAGAATAATAAACAAAATCAAAAAAAGGCAAAAGGAGAAAGACCCCCCTTCCCCCACTCGGCCTCGACCCAGTCGGCCACCCCAGCAGGCCGGCCCAACCCCCTCTAATAACCCCCCTGGCGCACCAGGAACCCTAGGGTCCGACCCCCATTTTCCCCCACTCCCTTCGATCCCCTCGCCCGTCTGGATCGGGCTTCGCTTGGCGCCCCGAGCCCCGACACCACTGTGCCAACCCCGATCCCGTGCCCCGATGACGTTCGCCGGTGTCGCCTCCCCTTCCCCGTGACTCGTCCTCGCCCCCTCCTCGTCGGACGCCGTCCACGGACGTCGTCGCCACACACCGTCGTTGCCTCGTGCCGCTACTGCTTCGCCAGAGCCGCCCACCATCTTTGTCGCTTCCTCGTCCTCCTCGAGCACGTTGCCGTTCCCCTGCACCGCTCGTGAGCCTCGCCCCTCTCTTCTCCCCCTCTTTGTTGCTTGCCGCCGACCCGCACCCGAGCTCCTGCGCGCCCCTGCCCGCGTCGACGCTGCTCGCTGCCAGCTGCCGACCAACTCGCCGGCTGCCGCGC
Source organism: Triticum dicoccoides (assembly GCF_002162155.2). Taxonomy (NCBI): domain Eukaryota; kingdom Viridiplantae; phylum Streptophyta; class Magnoliopsida; order Poales; family Poaceae; genus Triticum; species Triticum dicoccoides. The sequence goes on from NC_041382.1 coordinate 336,845,469, forward strand.
CCACCATGCTGGCCATGCCCGGCCCGCTTACCCCGCTACCGTTCCCCTTCGCACGCATCGACCCCGCCAAGACTCGCCTCAGCCAGCCGCCGGACCGAGCACCCCCACACACTGCCCCGCCCGACGCGCTCCTGCCGTCGCCCTCACGCCCCGTGCGTGGCCTTCCGCCGAAGCGCCCCGCCACTCCCGCCGTCCACAGCTCGCCGCCCTTCCCGCTTGCCGCCGCACTCTGCCGGGACCTGCTTCCCCACCCCCGGTGCACTGGAGTCCGCCTACGGCTCCCCGCGCTCACCTGGGCGGCCACTGCCGGGGCTGCGCCCTGCCTTTCCCCGACGCGCTATGAGCTGGCCGCCGGTGCTCCTTCATGAGCGACCGTGCGCGCAAGCCCTGCCGTGTCCTGCCGGGCGGGCTGGTGCCCGACGCCCAGCTTCGCCCGCTGCCCAACCCGCTAAGGCCCTTGGGGCCACAGACGAGTGGGCCCAGCCCAGAACGAAAAAAAGAGAAATAATTAATTAATTAATTAATTAATTAATTAATTAATTAATTAATTAATTAATCATGTTTAATTAATCTAATTAACAAATTAGTTTAATTAAACATTAATTAGATGAGCTAAATCCTAATTAACCTAAACTAAGTATGACGGGTGGGACCCACACGTTAGTTTGACACAGTCAACTCCCTGTTGACTGCTGGCGTCATGCTGATGTCAGCAAACACTATTCTGGATAATGTTGATTTAAAATAATTAAATAAATCCTAAAAATGATTTAATTATTTTAAAATCAATATAAAATGAACCGTAGCTCAGATGTAAGAACTTTGTACATGAAAGTTGCTTAGAACGACGAGACGAATCTGGATACGCAGACCGTTCGTCTGCCATGCATACCTAGCATAGCGAACACACAACTTTCCCCCTCCGATTCATCTGTCCGAAAACGCGAAACACCGGTGATATTTTCTCGGATGTTTTCCCCCTTCACCGGTATCACCTCATACCGCGTTAGGGCACACCTAGCACCGCTACTTGTCATGTCATGCATCGATATGCATCAGTTTGCATTGTATTCATTGTTTCTTCCCCCTCTTCTCTCCGGTAGACTACGAGACTGACGCCGCTGCTGGTACCTCGATCGACTACGTTGTTGACGGCCCCTCTTTCTTGCTAGAGCAACCAGGCAAGCCCCCCCCCCCTTGATCACCAGATATCGCCTACTCTTCTCTATACTGCTTGCATTAGAGTAGTGTAGCATGTTCCTGCTTTCCGTTAAATCTAGCCTGATGCATAGCCTATCATTGTTGCTACAGTTATTGATACCTTACCTGCAATCCTAAATTCTTAGTATAGGATGCTATTTTATCATCAGTGGCCCTACTTTCTTGTCCGTCTGCCATGCTATACTACCGGGCCGTGATCACTAGGGAGGTGATCATGGGTATATGTTATATATCTTATACATGATACATGTGATGACTAAAGATGGGTCGGCTCGAAGAGTACCCGCGAGTGATTCACGGATTGGGGGCTGAAAGGACCTTTGTCATGACGGCCCTCTGGGTGGATCTTTGTGGTGGAGCGACATGGCAGGTTGAGACCACCTAGGAGAGAGGTGGGCCTGGCCCTGGTCGGCGTCTGCGGTTACTTCAAAATAACACGCTTAATGAGATCTTGGTATTTGATCTGAGTCTGGCCACTGGCCTATACGCACTAACCAACTACGCGGGAACAGTTATGGGCACTTGACGTCGTGGTTTCAGCCGAAGCCTTTGTCATGTCAGCAACTGGGCGGCACGCGCCGGGTTGGACTGGGACGCGTGCTCTTGTATAAGGGAGGCTAGGTCTGCTCGCCGGCCGCGTTGGCAACGTGCAGGTGTGCAACGGGCGATGGGCCTAGACCCCTGCGCCATAGGATTTAGACCGGCGTGCTGACCTCTCTGTTGTGCCTAGGTGGGGCTACAACGTGTTGATCTTCCAAGGCCGAGCATGACCCAGGAAAGTGTGTCCAACCAAAGGGGATCGAGCGTGTTGGGAAATGTGGTGCACCCCTACATGGAAGTTTATCTATTCGAATAGCCGTGATCTTCGGTAACAGGACAACTTGGAGTTGTACCTTGACCTTATGAAAACTAGAACCGAATACTTAATAAAACATACCCTTCCAAGTGCTAGATACAACCCAGTGATCGCTCTCTCATAGGGCGACGAGGAGAGGATCGCCGGGTAGGATTATGCTATGCGATGATACTTGGTTAACTTACCATCTACTCTCTTCTACATGCTGCAAGATGGAGGTTGTCAGAAGCGTAGTCTTCAATAGGACTAGCTCTCCCCCTCTTATTCTGGCATTCTGCAGTTCAGTCCACATATGCTACCCTTTTCCATTTGATACCAATGCATACATATGTAATGTGCTCCTTGCTTGCGAATACTTTGGATGACTACTCACGGTTGCTTTGCTCCCCCTTTTCCCCCTTTCTATACCCGATTGCCGCGACCAGACGTTGCAGTCCAGGAGCAAGACGACACCGTTGACGACGACTCCTACTACACTGGAGGTGCCTACTACTACGTGCAGGACGCTGACGACGACCAGGAGTAGTTTAGGAGGATCCCAGGCAGGAGGCCTACGCCTCTTTCGATCTGTATCCTAGTTTGTGCTAGCCTTCTTAAGGCAAACTTGTTTAACTTATGTTTGTACTCAGATATTGTTGCTTCCGCTGACTCGTCTATGATCGAGCTCTTGTATTCGAGCCCTCGAGGCCCCTGGCTTGTAATCTGATGCTTGTATGACTTATTTTATTTGTAGAGTTGTGTTGTGATATCTTCCTGTGAGTCCCTGATCTTGATCATACACGTTTGCGTGTATGATTAGTGTATGGTCAAATTGGGGGCGTCACATCCCCTCTCGTTGCTATGCATCACCATGATCTTGCGTGTGCGTAGGATTTTTTTTTGAAATTACTGCGTCCCCCAACAGTGGCATCCGAGCCACGTCTATGCATAGATGTTATATGCACGAGTATAACACAAAGGAGTTGTGGGCGTGGGTATATACATATTGCTTGCCTTCACTAGTTGATTCTTGATTTAGCGGTATTGTTGGATGAAGCGGCTCAGACAGACATTACGCGTACGCTTACGCGAGACTGGTTCTACTGACATGCTTCACACACAGGTGGATGGTGGGTGTTAGTTTCTCCAACTTTAGTTGAATCGGATTCTTTATGAAGATCAAAAAGCAATCACTATACCACGTTGTGGTTTTTGATGCGTAGGTAAGAACGGTTCTTGCCCAGCCCGTAGCAGCCACGTAAAACTAGCAACAACAAAGTAGAGGACGTCTAACTTGTTTTTGTAGGGCTTGTTGTGATGTGATATGGTCAAGACGTGATGATATATAAATTATTGTATGAGATGATCATGTTTTGTTGAAGTTGTCGTTAACTGGTAGAAGCCTTATGGTTGTCTCTTCATTGCATAAGATGCAAGCACCATATAATTGCTTTACTTTATTGCTATGCGATAGCAATAGTTGCAAAAGCAATAGTTGGCCAGACAACCATGTGACGACACGTTGATAGAGATCAAGATGATAGAGAGCATGGTGTCATGCTGGTGACAGTGGAGATCATAACGGTACTTTGGAGATGGAGATCAAAGGCACAAGATGATGATGGCCATATCATGTCACATATTTTGATTGCATGTGATGTTTATCTTTTATACATCTTAATTTGCTTAGTAACGATGGTAGCATTATGAGATGATCCCTTACTAAAATTTCAAGGTATAAGTGTTCTCCCTGAGTATGCACCGTTGCGACAATTCTTCGTGCTGAGACACCACGTGATGATCGGGTGTGATAAGCTGTACGTTCACATACAACGGGTGCAAGCCAGTTTTGCACATGCAGAGTACTCAGGTTAAACTTGATGAGCCTAGCATATGCAGATATGGCCTCGAAACACTGGAGACCGAAAGGTCGAACGTGAATCATATAGTAGATATGATCAACATAGAGATGTTCACCACTGAAGACTACTCCATCTCACGTGATGATCGAGCATGGTTTAGTTGATATGGATCATGTGATCACTTAGATGATTAGAGGGATGTATATCTAACTTGGAGTTCTTAAGTAATTTGATTAATTGAAATTTAATTTATCATGAACTTAGTCTTGATAGTATTTGCGTATCTATGTTGTAGATCAATTGCCCGTGTATAGCTTCCCCATTTTATTTATGATATGTTCCTAGAGAAAACTATGTTGAAAGATGATAGTAGCAATGATGCGGATTGGATCCGTGATCTGAGGATTATCCTCGTTGCTGCACAGAAGAATTATGTCCTTGATGCACCGATAGGTGACATAACTATTGCAGGAGCAAATGCAGACATTAGGAATGTTTGACAAAGCTTAGTATGATGACTACTTAATAGTTTAGTGCACCATGCTTTACGACTTAGAACTGGGATTTCAAAAATGTGTTGAACGCTACGAAACATATAAGATGTTCCAAGAGTTGAAATTGGTATTTCATACTCATGCCCGTGTCGAGAGGTATGAGACCTCTGACAATACTTTGCCTACAAGATGGAGGAGAATAGCTCAACCAGTGAGCATGTGCTCAGATTGTCTGGGTACTACACTTGCTTGAATCAAGTGGGAGTTAATCTTCCAGATAAGATAGTAATTGACATAGTTCTCTAGTCACTATCACAAAGTTACTAGAACTAGTGATGAACTATAATATGCAAGGGATGACGAAAGTAATTCCCAAGCTCTTCGCCATGCTAAAATAGGCGAAGGTAGAAATCCAGAAATAGCATCAAGTGTTGATGGTTAACAAGACCACTAGTTTCAAGAAAAGGGCAAAGGGAAAGAAAGAGGAACTTCAAAGAAGAATAGCAAGCACGTTGCTGCTCCCATGAAGTAGCCCAAAGCTAAACCCCAGCCTGGAACTGAGTGCTTATACTTCAAAGGAAATGGTCACTAGAAGTGGAACTGCCCTAGATACTTGGTGGATAAGAAGGATGGCAAAGTGAACAAAAGTATATTAGATATACATGTTATTGATGTGTACTTTACTAGTGTTTATAGCAACCCCTCAGTATTTGATACCAGTTCAGTTGCTAAGAGTAGTAACTCAAAATAGGAGTTAAAAAATAAACAAAGAATAGTTAAGGGCGAGGTGATGATGTGAGTTGGAAGCCCTGTTCAAGAATTCATCCGATTAACCAGTTAACTTTCCGATTAATCCCTACTCATAGGGTCACCGAGTAGCCGATAAACTAAAAAATCGTCTGATTAATTGATTAAGTGGCCGATTAACTTGCCGATTAGCCAATTAATCCCCTACTCGCTAGCCAACCGAGCAGCTACCAGTTAACGATTTCCTCAACAATGGCTGGAAGTGATTCCAAGGTTGATAAGATCACCATCGCACACTCCCTTTACCTTCGGGATAAGTGTTGAACCTAAAATAAATGTTATTTGGTGTTTGTGTTGAGCATAATATGATTGGATCATGTTTATTGCAATAAAGTTATTCATTGAAGACAAAGAATAATTGTTATTCTGTTTACATGAATAAAACCTTTTGAGGTCATACACCCAAGGTGAATGGTTTATTGAATCTCGATCGTAGTGATACACATATTCATAATATTGAAGCCAAAAGATGCAAAGTTAATAATGATAGTGCAACTTATATGTGGCACTGCCCTTTAGGTCATATTGGTGTAAAGCGCATGAAGATACTCCATGCTGATGGGCTTTTGGAATCACTTGATTATGAATCATTTGATGCTTGCGAACCATGCCTCATGGGCAAGATGACTAAAACTCCGTTCTCCGGAACAATGGAGCAAGCAACAGAGTTATTGGAAATCATACATACTGATGTATGTGGTCCAATGAACATTGAGGGTCGCGGCGAATATCGTCATTTTCTCACCTTCACAGATGATTTGAGCAGATGATTTGGTATATCTACTTAATGAAACATAAGTCTAAAACAAAGAATTTCAGAGTGAAGTGGAAAATCATTGTAATAAGAAAATAAAGTTTCGACGATCCGATCGTGGAGGAGAATATTTGAGATACGAGTTTGGTCTTTATTTCAAACAATGCGGAATAGTTTTGCAACTCACGCCACCCAGAACACCACAGCGTAATGGTGTGTCCGAACGTTGTAATCATACTTTACTAGATATGGTGCGATCTATGATGTCTCTTACCGATTTACCACTGTCATTTTGGGGTTATGCCATTGGAGACAACTGCATTCACGTTAAGTAGGGAACCATCTAAATCCGTTGAGATGACACCATATGAACTATGGTTTGGAAAAAACCTAATCTGTCATTTCTTAAAGTTTAGGGTTGCGATGCTTATGTGAAAAAGTTTCAGCCTGATAAGCTCAAACCCAAATCGGAGTAGTGGTCTTCATAGGATACCCAAAATAAATTGTTGGGTCCACCTTCTATCACAGATCCGAAGGCAAGATATTTTGTTGCTAAGAATGGATCATTTCTAGAGAAGGAGTTTCTCTCAAAATAAGTGAGTGGGAGGAAAGTAGAACTTGATGAGGTAATTGTACCTTCTCCCAAATTGGAAAAGTAGTTCATCACAGAAATCGGTTCTAGTGATTCCTACACCAATTAGTGAGGAAGCTAATGATGATGATCATGAAACTTCAGATCAAGTTACTACCGAACCTCGTAGGTCAACCAGAGTATGGTCCACACCAGAGTGGTACGGTAATACTATTCTAGAAGTCATGTTACTAGACCATGATGAACCTACGAACTATGAGGAAGCGATGATGAGCCCAGATTCTGCAAAATGGCTTGAGGCCATGAAATCTGAGATGGGATCCATATATCAGAACAATGTACTTTGATTGACTTGCCCGATGATCGCTGAGTCATTGAGAATAAATGGATCTTCAAGATGAAGACGAACGCTGATAGTAGTGTTACTATCTACAAAGCTCGAATTGTTGCAAAACTGTTTTCGACAAGTTCAAGGTGTTGACTACGATGAGATTTTCTCACTCGTATTGATGCTTAAAAGTCTGTTTGAATCATGTTAGCAGTTGCCGCATTTTATGAAATCTGGCAAATGGATATCAAAACAGAATTCCTTAATGGATTTCTTAAAGAATAGTTGTATATGATGCAATCAGAAGGTTTTGTCGATCCTAAAGGTGCTAACAAAGTGAGCAAGCTCCAGCGACCCATTCATGGACTGGTGCAAGAATCTCGGAGTTGGAATGTATGCTTTGATAGTGTGTTCAAAGCATATAAGTTTTATACAGACTTGCGATGAAGCCTGTATTTAAAAGAAAGTGAGTGGGAGCACTACAGCCTTTTTGATAAGTATATGTGAATGACATATTGTTGATCGGAAATGATGTAGAATTTTCTAGAAAGCATAAAGGAGTGTTTGAATTGAGTTTTCAAAGAAAAACCTCGGTGAATCTGCTTACATATTGAGCATCAAGATCTATAGAGATAGATTAAGATGCTTGATAAGTTTTTTCAATGAAGTACATAGCTTGACAAGTTTTTGAAGTAGCTCAAAATGGAACAGTCAAAGAAGGAGTTCTTGCCGGTGTTGCAAGGTATGAAGTTGAGTAAGACTCAAAGCCCGACCACGGAATAAGATAGAGAGAGAATGAAAGTAATTCCCTATGCCTCGGCCATAGGTTCTATAAAGTATGCCATGCTATGTACCAGACCTATTGTATACCCTGCCTTGAGTTTGGCAAGGGATTACAATAGTGATCTTCGAGTAGATCACTAGACATTGGTCAAAATTATCCTTAGTAAAATAAGGATATGTTTCTCGGTTATGGTGGTGACAAAAAAGTTCGTCGTAAAGAGTTACGTCGATGCAAGATTTGACACCTATCTGGATGACTCTAAGTCTCAATCTAGATACATATTAAAGTGGGAGCAATTTTCTAGAGTAGCTCCGTGCAGAGCATTGTAGACATAGAAATTTGCAAAATACATACGGATCTGAATGTGGCAGACCCGTTGACTAAACTTCTCTCACAAGCAAAACATGATCACACCTTAGTACTCTTTGGGTGTTAATCACATAGCGATGTGAACTAGATTATTGACTCTAGTAAAAACATTTGGGTATAATCACATGGTGATCTGAACTAATCACATGGTGAAGAGAACTATTGGTGTTAAATCACATGGTGATGTGAACTAGATTATTGACACTAGTGCAAGTGGGAGACTGAAGGAAATAGGCCCTAGAGGCAATAACGAAGTTGTTATTTATATTTCCTTATATCATGATAAATGTTTATTATTCATGCTAGAATTGTATTAACCGGAAACTTAGTACATGTGTGAATACATAGACAAACAAAGTGTCACTAGTATGCCTCTACTTGACTAGCTTGTTGGATCAAAGATGGTTAAGTTTCCTAGCCATAGACATGAGTTGTCATTTGATTAACGGGATCACATCATTAGAGAATGATGTGATTTACTTGACCTATTCCATTAGGCTAGCACTTGATCGTTTAGTTTATTTGCTATTGCTTTCTTCATGACTTATACATGTTCCTATGACTATGAGATTATGCAACTTCCGAATACCGGAGGAAAACTTAGTGTGCTACCAAATGTCACAACGTAACTAGGTGATTATAAAGGTGCTCTTCAGGTGTCTCCGATGGTGTTTGTTGAGTTGGCATAGATCAAGATTAGGATTTGTCACTCCAATTGTTGGAGAGGTATCACTGGGCCCTCTCGGTAATGCACATCAGTATAAGCCTTGCAACCAATGTGACTAATGAGTTAGTTGCCGGATGATGCAATATGGAATGAGTAAAGATACTTGTTGGTAACGAGATTGAACTAGGTATGAGGATACCGATGATCGAATCTCGGGCTAGTAACATACCGATGACAAAGGGAACAACGTATGTTGTTATGCGGTTTGACCGATAAAGATCTTCGTAGAATGTGTAGGGGCCAATATGAGCATCCAGGTTCCGCTATGGGTTATTGACCGAAGATGTGTCTCGGTCATGTCTACATAGTTCTCGAACCCGTAGGGTCCGCACGCTTAACGTTCGATGATGATTTCTATTATGAGTTATGTGATTTGATGACCGAAGTTTGTTCGGAGTCCCGGATGAGATCAGGGACATGACGAGGAGTCTCCAATTGGTCGAGAGGTAAAGATCGATATACTGTAAGGCTATATTCGGACATCGGAAAGGTTCCAAGTGATTCGGGTATTTTTCGGAGTACCGGAGAGTTATGGGAATTCGCCGGGAGGAGTATTGGGCCTTATTGGGCCATACGGGAATAGAGGAGGCATGCTAACGGGAAGGAGGCACGCGCCCCCATGGGTCCGAATTAGACTAGGGGAAAGGAGGCGGTGCCCCCCTTGCCCTTTCCTACCCCCTCTGTCTTTCCCTCTTTCTTCTCTCGTACTCCGGAAAGGAAAAGGGGAATCCTACTAGGACTTGGGAGTCATAGTAGGACTCCCCACACTTGGCGCACACCTCCTCCTAGGCCGGCCTCTTCCTCCCTCCCTCCTTTATATACGGGGGAGGGGCACCCCAAAGACACACAAGTTGATCATTGATCCCTTAGCCGTGTGCGGTGCCCCCCTCCACCGTAATCCACCCCGGTCATATCGTCGTAGTGCTTAGGCGAAGCCCTATGCCGATAGCTTAATCATCACCGTCAACACGCCGTCGTGCTAACGAAGCTCTCCCTCGACACTCAGATGGATCGAGAGTTCATGGGATGTCACCGAGATGAATGTGTGCAGATCATGGAGGTGCCGTACTTTCGGTACTAGGATCGGTCGGATCGTGAAGACGTGCGTCTACATCAACCACGTTGTCATAACGCTTCCGGTTACGGTCTACGAGGGTACGTGGACTACACTCTTCCCCTCTCGTTGCTATGCATCACCATGATCTTGCGTGTGCGTAGGAATTTTTTCGAAATTATTGTGTTCCCCAACAGTAATCATGTTTTATTGCTTTTGTTTCAATAAAGTGCCAAGTAAAGCCTTTGGGATAGTGTGGATGATAGTTGACTTGAATCTGTGTAAAAACAGAAACTTTTGTGCTCAGTCCAGTAATTTTCAAAATTCACTGGAACATGCTTTTGATCTGAATTTTGTACAGGTCATAGATATACAAATTCCCTACATTTTCCTAATGTTTCTGAATTTTTGGAGTAGAAGAAGTATATTTGTAGTATAGATTACTACATACTGTTCTGTTTTTGACAAATTCTGTTTTCAATGCACGGTTTGCTTGTTTCCTAGTTTCTAGGGATTATATTGCTCAATATAAATTGTGGAAATGAAAAGGTACAGTAGGCATTGTGTGAGAACAATTATGGATCTTGTCTTTGACAGTACCAAAGTGAATGATTTGCTTTATCAGACTAACCTATCTCACGAAGTTCCGTTATGTTTTGTATGATTGAAGTTTTCAAGTTTTGGGTGAGATATCGATATGAGGAGAATAAGGAGTGACAAGACCCTAAGCTTGGGGATGCCCAAGGCACCACAATTTAATATTCAAGGAATATCCAAGCAACTAAGCTTGGGCATGCCGCAGAAGGCATCCCCTCTTTCATCTCCAACATTATCGGTAATCTTACTTGGGATTGTATTTTCATTCGTCACATGATGAGTTTTTTCTTGGAGCATCATTTTATTTTGTTTTCATTTGCTTGCTGATGTCTATAATAATGTTTTGCATCTTTTATTTCAATAAAAATGTCAAGTATAGCCTTTGTCATGCTTATTTTACAAGTCTATATGTGGCTGTTTGAAAACACAAAGTTTATCGATGTTGCAAAAATTCTCTAGAAAATTCAGAATGTGATAAAAGGTTGAATTTATTTTCATAGTAAGCTATAATAAATTTTCTAAAGTGTGGTAATTTTTCAGAATTTTTGGAGTTAGAGAACTATGATGTATATTGCACTCTTTACAGACTATTCTATTTAGACAGATTGCTGTTATGTTTGCATATGTTTGCTTGTTTAATGATTCTATTTGAGGATAGGAGTATTAAATATGCATAGGCATTTAGTATGCAATGTTAAATAATAATTTTAGTGATTTGCTACAATAGAGAATGATAAGGTTTTGCATTGGTTTATACTAACTTATCTCACGAGTTCTTGTTGAGTTTTGTGTGGATGAAGTTTTTGAAATTTAGGTAAACCGTGATATGAGAGGAATGAAGAAGACACAAGAGCTCAAGCTTGGGGATGCCCAAGGCATCTAAAGTTATTACTCCAAAAAGTCTCAAGCATCTAAGCTTGGGGATGCCCCGGTAGGCATCCCACCTTCTTCAACAATTATCGGTTAGTATTGGTTGAGCCTAAGTTTTTTGCTTTCTCACATGAGTTGTGCTATTCTTGGAATGCCATTTTATTTTGTTTTTCTTGCTGGTTTAATAAAATACTTAGATCTGAAAGATTTTAAATAAGAGAGAGTCCTCAAATAGCTACCTATTTACTTAACTATTCATTTGATCTTCACTTATATCTTTTTGGAGTAGTTTGTCGAACACTCTCATGCTTCACTTATATTATTTCGAGAGTTGATAATAGTGATGAAAATTTGCACAAGCTTTGAAATTGGTACTAATATAATGAATATCCAAGAAGGATATAATAAAAACTCTCATGTAGTTCATTGGATATGATAAGTTTGATTCCTTGCAATAGTTTTGCGATATGGAGATAATAATATGTGAGTCATGTTGGTGCGTAATTATGCCTTAGTAAGAACTAGCAAATATGCCTGTGCGTTGCAACGGGAGAAAAAAAAGCATCACACGCTTCTAAATATGACTCGGGACCCCACAAACATAGGTCTATGTCCTCTACTACGACATGTCACCCTACCGTTTCCTTGCTTTGTATAAGAGGTGAAGTGATAGGTAAAAGCAATTGTCCACAATATTCTCATGATGTGTAGAATTGAAAAGATTGCGAAGAAAATAAATAATTGACTGATACCATTTATAGTTCACTTCAAAATAAAATAATAAATTAAGTGCGAAGAATAATGTTTATCCTAAAAAATTAGGTAAACAGTGCATCTGCGATATACCAAAATGATTAAAAAGTTACTATTAACATATTCGAAGAATTCAAAGTTCAATTGTTCGAAACACACATGATTTCCTAATTAATTTTCTAGAAAATTATTTATTTTGTTGCAATGGTTGCTCCAATGCTCTAGAAGAGGCACATGATTGAGGAACCTCCAGAATAAGACACCCTGCTAAGACCACATGGATGTCTCGGGATTGTGTTAATCTTGACACTCATGTTTAGAATATAAATTTGAATCCTTTAATCTTTTAATTAATTAGTACAAAAACAACCGTTAGTCTTCGATGCTTTGATCGTTGAAACTAATAGTTTGTATTGTTAGATGAATGATCAACGATTATCTCCTCCAACCCTCTCCTTCCCAAATGTACACTTTCTAGCCAGCTATTGCTAAAGAAATATCTAGGCATTCAAGGAAGCAAGAAGTACACGTATGTTAGTATGTACCAGCACCATATAGAGTCCAACAACGCATTAATATTATGGTATTAGAACTTTGTATAATATCAAATGAAGTGTGTAGTGACTGAGCGTTTTGCTCGGGTCGGTTTGGTGGGGTGGCATTGACGCAATCTGCATAGTGGTATATCAATAATCAGATCGATCAGTACGTAAGTTATCGCAACAATTCATGTATAAACATCTACTTTAGATGATCATGTGCATGCGTACGTGAAGACGTGAACTCACGCCATAATTGTTGGCCTGAAAGGTCATCACCTTCCTGCAAACACTGAATAGGATTAACCACTAACCACGATAGTCGGCAAGGTTAGTATGTATTGTTTCCATCTGGCAAATATCTATAGCTAGCTAATCTCCAAGGGAATCAACCCAGCAACTTGCTAGCTTGTAAGCAAGCATGCTCTGCTACATACTATCATCTTCTCGCAAAACTAATAGCTCGGAAGTAGGTAGATACTTCCGGTACGCACCAAAGTTTGAAATTGCTGAAGTGCATTAAGAGACACTGGTAGTGATATGGTTGAGGTGAAGAGCATGCTGGCAACAAGATGGGGGACACGAAATTCTTGATAACCTAATAGTTTTTCTTCCTTAAAATAGCTAGAGGGGTTAAGAAATAACAGTCACAGTTCCAAAAACAGGACCCGCCTTGAAACCCAAACCTTTATCAAATGTTCGAAAATTCCACTTTGAGACGTAGCCGTCTGCAGCAGAGCAATAAAAGTAGTACAAATAGAGCACTATAGAGATCGAGCAGCCAATATCACTAATAACTACTAAAACTGAAAGAGGCACCCAAGATACACTGCAACCTAGACTATCCAAGTTGATAAGTAGACTTTAATCCTAGATTGACCATATACGGTACTCCCTCTTATCCAAAATAAGTGTCGCAATTTTGAAATAAGCTTAGTTCAAAACTGTGACACTTAATATGGAGAAAATTTATTAGGCAAAGTTAAAGCTACCATGCATGTTCTGGAAGGCCAGGAGTTCTTCCATTATTCAGAAAACAAAGAAGCAGAGACACCAAACTCAGTTGCCATATCTTTGTACATGAGATATATACCATTGGTATATCCTGGGTCTTAAGGTAGCTCTCAATCCACTCAATGGTGACCAAATCGACATGATATGTGGGCTCAGTTCATCAAGTAGACGCAAATTAGGATGTTCAGTACTCCACCAAAATATATGCAAGCATAAGAAGGTGACTGATTGAACGTGTGTGGTGCATGATTTTCTGCCACCTGAAGTTAAACACTGTCATACTCCATGGTTTCCTAATGTATTGTCCAAGGTATTCTTAGATGCTTATGTCCTTACTGTGAACAAGCCTGCTGCAGCGATGTAGAGGGAGACGACGATGGCATCTAGGGGGGAGGACACAGCACGTGGGGTGGCCGTGTCCTTCGAGGCGCCGATGAAGACCATGATGCAGCGACATCACAGGGGAGGCAGCGGCCATGGAGAGGAGGATTAGGGAGACTCCTACACCTGGCGGCATCGGCTAGAGCCTTTCGATGTCAGCCGTTCAACACAGCGACCCAGCACAACTTCATGCTGGCTGCTCATAGGTAGGATCCCCTCAGCGACTCAATTCGTTGGATACAACAAAGCCCACCACCAGCACAAAAGGCAGCAGCAGCGATACACTTGCAACTGTAGCGACCAGACCTCTAACAGTCTGATCTCTGTGCTCTGGCGTCATCCCTGGATCAGTAATGCTGACACCACACAGTACTCGGAGGATTTATAGCAGAGTAGCAATCACACACTTATTACATCAAGTGTCTCAGAAGAGAACTTAATACAATATATATGGCTTAAGGCCATCTAATAATGATAACAGCGGAAGGCTTGGAAGATAAGTGAGTCCATCAAATCCAACGGCATCACTGAGTATAGAACCACGACCTAAAAACTCCTTAATCGTTGTTTGAAAAGTCTGCAACATTAACGTTGCAGCCCGAAACGGGTCAGCACATGGAATATGCTGGCAATGTAACACATAGAGAGTATTGGAATGAAACAGCTATACTATATGCATATTTGGCTGGTGAAAAGCTCTATGGTTACAGTTTTGCGTAAAGCCAATTTTTCCCTACTTCAAAGGAATAAATTTAATTACTATCATGGTGGTTGTTAAACATTGAGAATGGTTGATAGCATTCTCAATCCCAATTAAAGTAATCATCATTAAACAAAACCCAACAAAATTTATTTAGAGTAACATGTTGAGATTCAGATGATAATCCAAGTACTAGATACTCAAGATGTCCATAACCGGGGACACGGCTAACCATGATTAGTTTATTACACTCTGCAGAGGTTTGCGCACTTTTCCCCACAAGACTCGATCGCCTCCGTTTGGTTTCTCGCACTACATGGTGTTTGAGAAGACGAATGACCGAGACATAGTCTTTCAGAAGCGCTAGCACCTTACGATCGGGTAGACCGTACCAACCTACATCCCCTACATCTGCTAGTCTACCACTGTAAGAGTTTGCACGACTTAGTCAACTATGCTAGAGCCCATAATAGCTTGTGGCTGCACACGGAAGTTTCTAGTATGAATAGTCTCATGATCCCTTTGAGCCTGGGTGGCGGTCCAAAAGAAAACAGGCAAGTCCTGGAATACCCAGGTGCCTCAATCCACCCAGATGTGTGTTTAAGTTGCCACCTTAGATAAACCATTAATTAACAATCTCACATATGTCATGGATATCACTCACCCAATCCACGTCTACTAGCATAGCATGGCATAATAAGCAAACGTAGAAGTAACTCCCAAAGGTTTGATAATAAACAGGTAATAGGTACTACCTCATCTACTTCCCATCCCACAATTTAATTAGATCCTAATCATGCAATGTGTGAGGGTTGATCTAATGCAATAAAATTGGGTAGTAGAAAAGGTATGATCAAAGTGTTACTTGCCTTGCTGATGATCCGCGAAACCTAGAGATTCGAAGTAACAAGCGGCGCACTCCGGGTATTCTATCGCAGACAAACAAACAAGCATACAATAAGTACTCATCTAATGCATAGGTAAAACTCAAATAAGAGATCTAACCAGAAGGTTCAACTTAAGAACTCCGGTTGGCAAAAAGAATCAATTCGAACAAAGCAACGAAAGTCAAACGGCGAAAGAAAACAACTTCATTCTAGTAATCTGGATCTAAGGCAAATTTTACATTAGCAAAATCTTGTTTAAGTTGGTTAAACGAATAGAGGGTTTCGAGACGAAACTCTAGGCGCTTGAATCGCTTGATTCCGATAAACGAGCAAAAAGTTAAACTAAAACGAAAATCGGATCAGGAATCGCGATCAGAAAAATCGCGGATTTAATCCGATAAAAAGAAAAACGACGAATGCCGAATTTCTTTTTTCTCTTTTTTTTCGGCAAGGAAAACGAGGCGCGACGAACCTCGGGCGGCGGGATCGTCGGCGGCGGCGGCGGCTCCGGTGGCGTGCGTGGATCGAGGCGGGGCTGATGGGCTGGGGCGGCTTGAGGCGGCGCTATTTAAAGGCTGCCCCCGGGCGGTGTCCCGCTCGGGTATGGCCCGAAGTCGGTTCATTTTTTTTATTTTAATTATTCCGCTTGGAAAAAAATAAAAGAAATACTAAACGGACTCCAAAAAATTCCGAAATAAATTTTCACGGGCTTCTAAAATCAAGCAGCACAAGGTGAACATTTATTTGGGCCCTTAATGCAATTTTGAAAAACGCACATTTTTCCTAATTTCAAATAAAACACCGAGAAACTCCGAAATAAAATCCTATTTGATTTTATTATTAAATCCTCAATATTTCTTTATTTTGGGAAAGTCATTTTATTCCCTCTCTCATATTTTTGTAATAGAAATAATTGATGATAAAATAAATAAAATCAAATGATCCTATTCTCAAAATTTGAGAGAACTCAAATATGAAAATAACGAAATCCCCAACTCTCTCCGTGGGTCCTTGAGTTGCGTAGAATTTCTAGGATCAATGAAATGCAAAATAAAAATATGATATGCAATGATGATCTAATGTATAACATTCCAAACTAAAAATTTGGGATGTTACAGCAACCCACGAAGAAATCATCTCAATCTCCCTCACATTCTCTCTTTTCCTCTCTCTGATCCTCATCTTTTCACGGCACGAATCAAACACCAAGAAAATTCAGCGTAGAAACTGTAGCAGCACAAAATTGAAGGAATCACATGCTTGTATAAAAATCGTAGCAATCTGTACAAAGCAATAACAATCGCTGGCTTGCAGCTCGCTGCTCCCCTGCCTAACTCCGGCAAACCATGCCACGCCAGCCGCCAACTGATCCACATCCAAAACCATCGGCCTGCGCAAATGTCGACCAGTGTCGGCTTGCAGCTCACTGCTCCTGTGCCCACGGTGGGCAACCCGTGCCATGTCCGCGGCTCCCCAGATCCACAACCATCTGCCTCCTGCTCCCACATCAGCCGTTTCTCCTCTTGGCCTTGTAGCAGAAGCACATCACCATCAGATAGTGCGAGTCTAGGTCCTCGGATCTGCTGACGGTGAGCTGTGGTGGCCGGATCCCGGCGGCGGCGAGCCCAGGCTGCCGGAATCTTGGAACCAATCCAGAAGGGAGCACGAGGTGGCATGACACCCATGCCATGGTGGCATCGCGTGCTCTGTGGTTAGGAGAATTATAGACCGATCATAGTATTGAAATTGACAACTGACTTGGCGATATACAATTAAAGTGTGGAAACATAGTTCATCTTGTTTTGCAGCAGAAACAATACTATCAAGGAGAACTTGAGAACCTTCAAGCTGTGGAAAAGGAGGACGATGTTAGTGAGGTGATACTCCGTGCCTAAGCCGGGCATAACCTGAAGGCAGAAAGATTAGGAGCGGTACAGGAAGTTGGAACCGTAGTATCGGTATGAGACTTCCTTCTGCGGGTTTTTTACCTCACATGTGTGTAAATCTATTTTTAAATCTCAGCCGTCAATTTTTATGGTTAACATAAAATCAACGAATATAAACAGATGACCTATGGAGATCTATGAAATCATCCGTCCTTTATTATTAGGTAAAGATATTGGTGTTAAGGTTTATGATTTCCTATGCAAGCACAAAAGTCAATAGTTATGCAATGAAATTACATCCTACTTGTGGTGCATTATTCGGTGTCAGTTATGCTTAATGCTCATTTATCTGAATTTTTGTTTATTGGTTGGTTGCTTCTCAATATATTTGCTAGCCTCCATTCGTACTAAGTGGGAATACTACTTGTGCATCAAAATTCACTAAACCCAGTTTTTCAACATGAGGCCACCATACCTACCTATATGCGGTATTCACGTGCCGTTCTAAGCAAATTTGTATGTGCCATCTCTAGTTTTTGATGCACGTCTTGTCTTTTGTTTCTCTAGTAGAAATCTAGGGGCACTCTTTGAGGTTCTTTGTGTTGGATTTAGTATTATGAATCTGAATTTTCTTTTGTGTTATTTTAGTACAAACTCTTGAGAGATTGATCAGAAAGAATAACTTAGTGTTATTTTAGTACGAACTCTTGATAGATCGATCGGAAAGAATAAGTTAGTGTTATTTTAGTACAAACTCTTGGATAGATCGATCGAAAAGAATAGCTACAAACAATTTATTCTTATGTTCTCCGCTAGATAGGAACTTTGGAGTGATTCTTCATCGCACTTTCAGGGATGGTTAAGTGATGCCATTATATTTGCATTGTTGAGAGATTGCACTTGCAAAAGTATGGACCCTAGGCCTCATTTTCAAGCATTGCAATACCATTTATGCTCACTTTTATTACTTGCTACCTTGCTCTTTTTTATTGTTCTTACTACAAAAATCAATATCTACTATCATTACTACACTTTTATCACCATCTCTTCGCCGAACTAGTGCACCTATACAAATTACCATTATATTTGGTGTGTTGGGGACACAAGAGACTTTTTATTATTTGGTTGTAGGGTTGTTTGAGAGAGACCATCTTCATCCTACGCCTCCCACAGATTGATGAACCTTAGGTCATCCACTCGAGGGAAATTTGCTACTGTCCTACAAAACTCCGCGCTTGGAGGCCCAACACGAGTGTACAAGAACAAGTTGTGTAGTAAACATAAAAGATGAGGAGGTAGATTTTGGAAAAGCAGTGTCGAGTAGATATTTGTTAGGGTAATATTTGGATTTCAGCAATTGCACACACCTATAATTTTATTTTTACTGTTAAAGACAACCCTACTTAGCCAAACAATCTTGTTTAAACAAACAGAGATCACGGAAACCCATCCATCCACAACCTTTAGGCCTCATGAATTTCTCCCAGCTAACCAATATTTTTTTCATCGCTCCATATCATAACCCCGCCATAAAGTTTAAATTAATTGGGAGAGCACATAAGGAAAACGGAAACTTGAAAACCCCCCAAAGCATCAATGAGAAATGCATGGAAGGTTGATTTAACAAGAGTTTTCTTTGTATAGCAATAAGCATACTTCACTCTCTAGTTAGAAAGCCTCTTAAGAAATTTATCTTTTGTGGAATGAAAATTACCCGCCTTCCTTCTTTCATGTGGAACATGAAGTCCAAGATACGTGTCCTCAAAACCTTTAGTTGTCACTTGTAGTATAACCATAGTGGACATTTGATTTATTTCCCAATACACTAGGAGGGACTCAATGATTGACCAGTGCCTTCTTCATACATAAATGAAGTATTTTTGATAACCAAAGATTGATCAATGTGCCCATTGAAGAAAAGGGTAGTATCATGTGCATGCAACAACCAGGTGCATGTCTACATAATCTAGAATATTGCATAGCCCCCTGGCAGTAGCCTCATTAAACAACAGAGAGAGTGCATTAGCCACGAAAATAATAGAAAATACAACAACAGAGGATCATCTTGCCCGAGTCTCGAGTTGGCAACAACATTTCCAACAATTGCACATTAAGACGCACTGAATGTTTAATTTAACTACCAAAAAATTTCATCTAATTTACCTAGACTAGCGCAAAACCTAAGGCGTCAAGCATTCCTATTAGGAAAACCTAGTCGATACAGCCATAGGCTTTTTCCAAGTCAATCTTGTATGCACCATACTACCCTCGTGATCTTTCATTGTGCTCATAGAATGCATGCACTCAAAAGCAACGAGGGAATTATATAATAGCCGATAAGGAATGAGAGCACTTTGAGAGCGAGAAATCGTATCATCTAGTAGAGGCCTTAGTATATTAACCAGCCATTTTGAGAAGACCATGTAAATAACATGCATAGATTAATGGAATGGGAATCTTTAAGTTATCAGGGATTCTTCACCTTAGGAAGTAAAACAATGGAAGTATTATTCACCCCAGCTGGCGTACATCAGGAGCTAAAGAAATGCAAGACGCCCAGACAATATCCTCGCTCGGCACCTCCCAATTACCCAATTACATTGAAAAAATGTTGCGAAAAAGCCATATGGACTAGGAGCTTTTACTGGTCCAATTTGAAAAAGTGTGTTAGTGATCTTCCACTAACAAAATCATTTACAGAGTCCATCATTAATCCCTACACTCACAAGATGTTGCACAATAGATAAAACATGAGACATATCTATGTTAGAGTTAGTAAAAAAGCTACTTAAAATATGAATAGTAGATATCATGCAACACTTGTAAATTATTCCTGGATGATCATCACCTTTTGGAAGGGTGGAGTTGTTATTTTTCTTTGCACTCCAAGATGCGTTCATGTGAAAATAACTGGTATTAAGATCCCCAATTTCAATAGCTTTATTTACATTTGTTTCCACATTATCTCTTCCTTCAAGAGAAGTTTTTCCCTCCTCCAGAATAAAGGTGACTCACAGGTGACAAGAGCTTCCTGCCTCCATCGGTGTTGCCGCCAGTCTACCTTATTGTCACACCCTAGCTAGTTCAAGCATTAGAGTGTGCATCATGTTTAAATTACTCTTAAATTTGAAATGGGGAAGGCAGAAACCCCCAACACCCCCCCTAGAAACAACTAGGGTTTACTAAAATTATTTTCAATGAACCTGAAATGCCCTTCTAAAAAGTTCACCCTCTTTGTCTTGGGTTAAAACCTCTGGCAAAATTGGTGCACAATTTTCTAGGTCAACAGAAGGTCATTGAATTAAATCATAAGTATTTGAATTTGGGCATTTAAATGCTATAAAATAATTTAAATGCTCAAATAATTCTGGAAATAAATGTTTGCTGTTCGAAATATTCTAAACAGAGCCCACAATTATTTTCAGGATTTTTGGAAATGTTTTAGTATTTTAATTAAAGCCCAACAGTCGCAGTTAAATAGAAAAAACAGAAACAAATCAAAAAAGAGAGAGAGAGAGGGAGCCCACCTGGGCCTTACCTGTGCTGGCCCAGCCACCTGGCTCGGCCCAGCCGACTGGCTTGCCAGTCGTCGTCCACCTCCCGCCAGGAGGATGCGGAGCGCGTGGCCGGCGCCCGCGGTCACACGCCGGCCACCTCCTGCTTCCGCCGACGCCTGGAGACGTCTAGGGATGCCACGCGACCCCCATGTCCCCCTCTCATCCTCGCTCACTCTCCCCCTCGTCTCCCTCACTCTCTCCCGCGATGCCCGAGCGCGTTCCTCACCGTCGTTCGCCGTAGACGACGCCAGAGCCACCCCCTCACCCCCCCGACAAGCCAAATCGCCCCGCCGCGACGCCCTCGCCCTCCCCACCGAGCCACGCTTCGCCGGAGGCCCTGCATCGCCGCTATCGCGCCATCTTCAACCTCGGTACCCACCGGACGCCGTTCATCGATTCACCTCGCTCCGGTCGCCCCCGAGCCCACTGAGCTGCTCATCGACCTCCTTGTGAGCTCCGCCGCGTTTCCCCTCTTCTTTCCCACGCATTTGCACCCTCTAGGCCATAGTTCCACCATGGCCGAAGCTTGTCTCCGCTCGAGCTTGTCGCCGGCGTCGCTCCGGCGACCATTTGGTCCTCCCATGCTACACAACATGCTTGCCGCATCGCGTAGTGCCTCGCTAGCGCCTTAGTTTTCGCGTTTGCACGCTGCAGCCCAAACCCCGCACATGGCCGAACTCCGGCCGCCGCCTTGGAGCTCGCCGTCGTCGTCTCCGGCCACCGTAGGCCCGGCCTCCACCACCACTAGATGCGCGACTGCAAGAGCTCTCCAACGAGCCCAAGAACGGCCTCGCCCATGCCCTATGGGCGTTTTCCGAGCCGCACCACCGTCTCGGGCCTCACCGGTGTCGAGTCGCCGGCGAGTTTGACCCAGTTTGACACCTGGGTGGGCCCAGGTAGACCCCCTCCCGAGTCCATGACAGGTGGGGCCGGTCTGCTAACTAATCTAGGATTAGCTTTAACTAATTTTAATTAAATCAGTCACTGACATGTGGGTCCAGGCCCCACTGACAGCTAATTAGTGTTAATCTAATCCTGTTAATTAGCTGAGAGGCTGACAAAAGGGGCCCACCAGTCAGGTTTGACCTGAGCTGGCGCCTTTGACCTGCTGAGGTCAGCATGACGCAATGCTGATGCAGTAATGCATTTTCTGGATTTATTTTTATTCAGGAAATTCCAGAAAATAGTCAAAACTTCTAAAAATCATAGAAAATCAACCATAGCTCCAAATGCAAAGATTTATATATGAAAAATGATCAGAAAAATTCAATCTATCCATCTGTAATGGTTTCATGCATGACAGAACAAGTTTACCTTGCTATTTAAGCAGAATAAGGAAATGCACTATTAAAGCCATGTTTAATAAGCTAATAATTGAATCTTTGATTCAAATAAGAACATTCCTTTCTGTTATAGCTTGCATTAGGCCAAGACACATTCATATTGCCATGTCATAGCATGCATCATATTATTGCATATCGTCATGTGTTGATTGTGTTTCGATGTGTTCTTCGTGGTAGGTTCTGGCTCCGAGGATATTCACGAGTATCCAACTGAAGGGCAGTATCCCACTACCACTCCATCAGGCAAGCAACCCATTGATCATTCCGATACAAACCCATGCTCTCGCTTCTGCTCTTGTTTACTACATTAAGACAACGCGATTCAAACTGCTGTGTGCTACGGTAGTTCAACCCTTATCCTCTGCATGACCTGTCATTGCCACAGTAACTAGATGAAACCCACTAGCATGTGTAGGAGTTGATTGAGCCATGTATGTGATTCCTACCTTTCTATGCCTGCTATGCTTAGAGTTGTGTCAGGTCTGGTTCATCTGGGTGATGGGCTAGAGTGAAATGCTTGTGTCGGTAATATGAGGGATGTGTTGAACCTGTTTTGGTAAAGGTATCGATGAGAGGCCATGTAGGAGTACATGGTGGGTTGTTTCATTGAGGCCATCCATAAGAACTGAGATCTGTAGGTGTGATTTAAGATTTAGCTACTACCATGCATTGGGATCCTTAATTGACCCTCACGGCTTCTTAATCACCCTAGTACTCTGTCCAGGAGTTGCAAATAGTTTCTGGTTTTTGTAGGTTATGTGTTGGCAGCCGTGCGTAGCGCTGACCCTAGGGGTGGGCTATGTTGCGGTAGATACACCGTGGCACGGTGTACCGAGTCACCCGTTTGGTGTCTCGGGAACCTTGTTCACATCGTTCGGGGCCGTATGTGGAAACCTCGGCCGGACTCCCTGCGGATGGAACCTGGATAGGGGATAAACCTGGACCAGAGACTTAAGTGTTTAGGTAGGCCGTGGCCGACACCCTCGCTGGCCTTCCGCTTGAAGGTTGCCGAGTACATGTCGTGTAAACGGCGGTAAGTGGTGAAAGCGTGTATGACGAAGTACACCCCTGCAGGGTATAAAACTATTCGAATAGCCGCGTCCGCGGTAAAGGACTACTTGGTTGCCTATACAGTTCATAGACAAGTTAATGGATACTACTAAAAGACTCAAGATAAGTGTGAGTACCGATGATGGCCCTCTCATAGGATGACGAGGGAGGATCCCCGGTGGAGTATTGTGTTGGTGAGTAGTGGACTCGTGTGCGAAAACTATTTTACTGGTGGAGTTCCGTAGGATAGCTTAGCCAAGAGTCAAAGCTGGCTTGCTGCATTAACCCCACCACCTTCTTGAGAATAAGCATGTATAGTAGGTTCTGATGTAAGACTTGCTGAGTACCTTGTACTCATGTTTGCTTATTTATTGTTTTCAGACGACAACACTGCCCCCTCTCATGGGTTTTATGTAGACCTTGACGTCGACGAGTGACTAGCCACCCAGGTGGTGATCCTGGCCATGGAGGGCCCTATGTAGATAGACAGGCTTCGAGAAGCCTTCTTTCTTTCTAGTGTCTATACTCAGACTGGTTGCTTCCGCATGTGCTTGTATGATTGTATGACTTGAGTGTCAGGTCATGTGACCCCTATCTGTATGAACATGTTATGTATGGCTCCCTGGAGCCTTTTAAATAAAGTACTTGAGTTGTAGAGTTTTGTTGTGATGCCATGTTGTATGTACTCATATCGGGCATATTGTGTGTATGATTGAAATGCTTGGTATGAGTGGGATCCGACAATCTAGTTGTTTATCCTTGGCAGCCTTTCTTATGGGGAAATGTAGTCTAGTGTTCCTCGAGCCATAGTAGTCCGCTACAGCCCAGTTCACCGGAGTCCTGCTAGCCCAGCACTACTGTTCAGGACACTTGACTGGCTGGCATGTGTTTCACTTCGTTCCTATGTCTGTCCCTTCGGGGAAATGTCACGCGGTGACCCCCGGAGTCCTGTTAGCCCAGTGCTACAGCCCGGAATCACTCGCTGATGACCGACATGCTCGACGTGATTCATGTATGCCTGTCTCCATAGGTCTGTGCCGTTTTGGGTTCACGACTAGCCATGTCGGCATGGGTTCTCTGTCATATGGATGCTAGCGACACTATCATATACGTGAGCCAAAAGGCGCAAACGGTCCCGGGCCATGGTAAGGCGACCCCCGTGGGATACTGTGCGTGAGGTCGCAAAGTGATATGAGGTGTTACCGGCTAGATCGATGTGACTTGGAATCGGGGTCCTGACACTTATCTCATGTTGCCTTAGGGACATGGAGACATGGTGGACCTTGACCCTTGTCCGCAGAAGGGCTCGTCCTATGTTTCTAGGTGTTTTTAGGTCGATTAGATTGTGTGTCCTACTTGGGAAGGTGAAGCAGCGAAGACTCCCTGAAGCTTGAATAAGGTCATCCTCGCCTAGCACCCTATCGGGGGTGTCTCTAGTGATGACCACAAGTATAGGGGATCAATCGTAGTCCTTTCGGTAAGTAAGAGTGTAGAACCCAATGATGAGCAGAAGGAATCAATAAACGGTTTTCAACAAGGTAATCTCTGCAAGTGTTGTAAGATAGTTTGATAGCAAGTAACAAGTAACCAAAGTAGCAAGGTGCAGCAAGTGGCCGAGTCTTTAATGTTGATAACAACAAGCTGATGATACTTCTTATTGTGATTAAAACGCTCTTGAGCACACACTGGAATTTTTCCTAGTTACTTTCACCATGATTCATCAACTTACGTTCATTGCCTTGATAAGTTGTTATGTGGGTTGAATAGAGCTAAGTTGTTGTTCTTACTTGAAAAAACACCTAATTACAATTATACCCTCCATGCAAGCATATGCAAATATGAGAAGTCATTAAGATAAATCTAATCATAGCATGAAAACTATGGATCCAAAACAGCCCCTCACGGAACAATTTATAAACCGGGGTTTAGGATTCAGTCACTCCCGCAACCCATCATCTACAAACTAATTCCAAAATGCCTTCCCCTAGGCCCAAAGATGGTGAAGTTTCATGTAGTTAAAGTTAACACGACGCCACTAGAGTAAGAACAACACAACATATCATCAAAACATTGAACGATGATCAACTTCACATGATTACTAGTAACAAGACTTCTCCCATGTCCTCAAGAACAAATAGAATTACTCACAAATCATAATATTTTTCATGATCTATGGATATAGAAATCTGTTTGACAATATAAACATATAGATCTTCCACCAAGTAAACCAACTAGCATCAACTACAAGATGTAATCAACACTACTAACACCCCCAAGTACAAAACAAAGGTTGGATACTGTCGGTGTCAAAACCGGCGGATCTCGGGTAGGGGGTCCCAAACTATGCGTCTAGGCGGACGGTAACAGGAGACAAGGGACACAATGTTTTACCCAGGTTCGGGCCCTCTTGATGGAGGTAAAACCCTACGTCCTGCTCGATTAATATTGATGATATGGGTAGTACAAGAGTAGATCTACCACGAGATCAAGGAGGCTAAACCCTAGAAGCTAGCCTATGGTATGATTGTTGTTGTGTATATGATCTATCGACTAGCCTAGCCCTGGTTTATATAATGCACCAGAGGCCTAGGTTAACAAGAGTCCTAGCCGAATACGCCGGTGGGGAGAAGTCCTTGTCTTGATCGCCAAGTCTTGTGGAATCTTCCTTGTATGCGGCAGCTATCCAAACTAGCCCATGAGTATACGGCCACGGGGGTCCTCGGCCCAATCTATCAGATCGGGAGATGACGTGTTGAGTACCCCCTAGTCCAAGACACCGTCAGTAGCCCCCTGAACCGATCTTCAAGTTAGGGACGCTCCTCGATTCTTCTGAACTATTCTTCGTCTTCAGTCGTCGGTCTTGAAAACTGGTTCAACAAATCTTCTTTATCTTCGATCTTGAGGATTGCTGAATTGCATTCGACGGGTTTACACGTCGGGTATCCGAGGAGCCCCTTTAAGTTTTCGGCCTTTATCAATGCCTTGTTATTTTTATGCCACACCTCGGGTTTGAAGTTGTTCCCAGGAGGCAGTGTCCTCTTGCGTCCGAGCTCCAACGCTGGACTGCATTAGAGGTATCTTTTGCAGCCGAGCACCAACGCCGGACTGCTTTCCGAGCTCCAACGCCGGAATGTATCCGAGCTCCAACGCCGGACTATATCCGAGGTGTCATATCACCTTGGTTCAAAAAAGTTGAAGGAGTTTAGCCGAGCTTAATGCCGGAAATGCCCTCTATGGAGCCAGCCACTAGCGCCCGAGCTTTATGCCGGACTGCTTCTGAGGTGGTGCACCACCCCGACTATGGGCCGATTTTTTGTCAATATTTTTTATTGGTGCAATTTATTCTCTGCCGAGATATATAGCTAGTAGCCCTCAAGGTGTGTATCGTTCTAAAACCCGAGATGCACATGAAGGATGACATAAGACCGCTGATCCTAGTAGCCGCTGAGACTCAGGTTGATTTGCAAAATCGGCCTGAGGATCAAGTCCTAGCTCGGCAGAATACTTCGGGACACTAAAAGCGGCGTGCTCAGTCCTCGAGACTCAGGTTGGGTGCGGCCGACCAACCTGAGGATCAAAATCTCCTCGGAAACTATATTGCACATAAAATTTTCTGCATTGGACAAGCAATGCAGTAGCCCCCGAGACACTGGTCGGATGGCAACACCAGATCAGGGGATCGATGCGCCCCTTTAATATTTGTAAATAATAAGCCCGAAGCCCAGTAGCCCCCGAGCCTTAATGCGGGCACGGGTGGACGAATTAAGGATCAATATCCATAGTAAAATCACAAATTATGTGTAATGACTCTATGTATCCAAGTACTTTACGTCATTAATGCTCAGATCCGCATTGTACAAAACTTTATTGACCGACCATCGGCTTCCACCTCCTCGGCCAGTAGACGAGGAGTGTTTGTCCTACTTTATAAAGCCTTTATGAGGGCAAAGATTTACAACAAACAAGGCAATCTGGCCATACAGTTTTATAAACAAAGGTACGCAGAGAGATATGTTATATTACGGTTTAACAGAAGAAATGTCTTCCAAAGAAAATAGTCCCGCTATCGGTTCCTTTCTTTGGGTTGCCATGCTAAGCATGATCATTAAACCTCAGCTCTAATGTAAGGGCAAAATATCGAGGATTTAGTTTGGGAGGCCAGTTAATAGCCCCCGGTAGTGTTTGGCGACAGTCGAGGTCAAGCCGTAAACACTTCAGCCAATGTTATGAATGGCCTGTTATTTAACATAGTCATCGGATCGCTGACCAGTTTACGCTTATTGTGATAGTCAGTTTTCGGCTTTCTCCACTGAGGTGCTTAACCATGTGAGCTGGAAGCACAATCGTAGTGGTTCTCCCTTCGCACGCCTAGCCGAACAAAACGGAACGTAGGAAGCAAGTGCAGGAGCCGGGCAACCCAACTATTGACCGAAGACACAATTCGAAACTGATGCATATATAGCAATATCTGAGAATGTTTTTGCCGAATCCCTAAAAGGTGTCCGGCGTTGCACTGCGAGACTAATGCTGGAAAAACACAAATAGTTTAAAAGTGCTAAAAAGCTTGGAAAACCAAGAAACGTTAGTAAAAACATGACGTCCGAACAATATCAAGTGTTCGGTGCCAATCCTAAAATTGATCTTAGAAAAAAGAAGTGCTTCTGTCGTGCTTTAACATGATACATCCTATCTCAAGACTTCGAGCGGGTCATCCTACGGCTTCAACCTCCTATCCCGAGGGCGGAGTACTTCTCATCAGGCCAGTTTAGCAAACTAAACTCTAGCGGCTTTTAGAGAGAAATTAGGCTCTCTGGCTAGTGACCACACACTCATGTCGAAAAAAGGAGTGATAAATAATAATAATAAAACTTTGAAACGACTAAGAAGAAGAACACTTATTATAAAATGGCTCAAATAAACTTAAGAGGCCCCAAGTGACTTGGGTAGGAAAATGATTGCATGTACCAAAGTACTTATATCATATCTATGTTCAACCGAACTTTAAACGCGTCTTAACCGACCGTCGGCTTCTCCCTCTTCGGTCAAGGACCGAAAAGTGTTATGTACTCCATCTGTCGAGAGTATCGACGGTGTTTCCAATAACTAGGCAATCAGGTCATAAGGCTGTAACAGACAAAGCGCGCTCAGGGAACTTATGCTATATTACCGCGAAGTGTAAGAAGCATCTTCGAAGAAAATAGTACCCCCACCGATACCTTTCTTCGGTGCTCATTGTTATTATGAGACTTGTGCAATAGATTATTTGTACTCATGAGTTCCGTTGTGTGCCGACCATCATTGAAAACTATAAGAGCGCTAGCTTTCGGCTTCACCCAGTCTGAGGTCCGGCTCGGGCGACCCGATCGTGACAATCGCAGAGGTGCTCCCTTTACTCCCTAGCCGAACAATCGGGAACGTAGGGGTAAACACAGGAGCGAGGCAACCCAGCTTGCAAATCACTTAAGTCAATATGGTGCATATTGTGGCGTAATACACGAACAAGGAACGAAGCCGTACAAGTATAATCATATGCAACAGGGAAAGCTTCATAAAGGAAGCCCCCAAGTAAACGGGGTATTTGAATTTATGTGTCACAAACAAAGTTTGGACACGGAAATTTTTTACAAGCAACTTTTTTCCAAAAAAGTATAATGCTTGGTCGAACCGAACACAAGTTAGAAATTAAAGCTTTGAGCGTGAAAGCGACTTAGCTGGTTAATGTGTTCGGTATTGATGAC
Source organism: Triticum dicoccoides (assembly GCF_002162155.2). Taxonomy (NCBI): domain Eukaryota; kingdom Viridiplantae; phylum Streptophyta; class Magnoliopsida; order Poales; family Poaceae; genus Triticum; species Triticum dicoccoides. The sequence goes on from NC_041382.1 coordinate 336,874,611, forward strand.
GCGGTCCGAGCTTGATGCGGGGCAAGGTTCCATCCCCCAAGCTGGTCCCGAGGTGGCGGAGCGGAGAGCTCGACACGCTGAAGTGGTGACATAGCACGGTCGATGCAGACCGGCAGAGTGACGCCGAAGTCCCCGGATCATTTTCCTGTGCACAAAAATAGTGCAAACGGGAGATAATAGTAATGATGACAATTAAAAAAATTGTTGCATAATAAATAATTTATGCAAAGTGAGTAATAAAAGAAATATGGCCTGGCGCCGAAGTCATTGTCCATGCAGGACGTCGGCGTGATGCGGTAAAGGCGTGGCAAAGCCTGAATTCGCAGGTCGGTCCGAGCTCCGGATGCGGCGTTCGCCGGACTATGTACGGAAACTGACCGAACCACCATGCGACTGTCATTAATGCGGCCACCATTTGATAGACCTGTGTACATATGATTTATCCTTCGCGATGCCGGACTCTTGTTCGGCTTGCCGAGATGATGATCCGAAGAAGTTGAGCTCGGCTCAACAAAGTGACGCCGCATCTAGCGCAGGTCGGCAGCCGTGGAGTAATATTGCCGGACTGGTTTGACACCAGCATGATGTTGAAGATCATGTTCAAAAGATCTTAAAGTTAGTGGGATGTGTTCGGGAACAAAACACATATACCCCATACAAAACATCCTTCAAAAGGGATGTCCGAAACCCCGTTCATAAAAAAGATGAACTCGGGTCGGATTTGCTTACGCGCAGAAAATAGATCCGAAAAGTGATGCACTAATCGGAAGGTTCCCGGAGTTTGGACGGTCGGATCGAGCTGAAATTTTGAGAGGTGGTAGATATAGGAATTCCGCAGCCGATCAACGGTTGGATCTTCCAAAGGACATCCGAGCTAGAAGCTGGACACCACGCCCTAAACTCATCCAAATTCCCGTCCAGATTTGACAAGGCTCCGGTATATCGTGGATTGCCACAGATTCCTCCATCAGAACTCGACGAAATTTTCCAGGGTTGTTATAGACTCAATTCCGCACAATTCCACCAAAGCGATCGTCACAACGATACTCGAGGAGGTGGTGGCGGCTGATACGAGTTTGCTGTCCAAAAAAACAGCACGGTCGCTTGAGGGCAATGTTGACGTTGAGCCCCCGAGCTCCATGGATGATTCCTCCGTGATCTTGCTAGAGATCGGAGTTGATGTTTGATGAAGTCCCTCGTCCGAACATGGTGATCCGAACACGGGGCGCAATTCTTGGTCGAACCAAGGTGACCGGTCGAGCTGGTGACGAAGATGCCGAAGTCGCAGTTGATTTGCAGGCGAGCCATCGATCCTTTTGTCGATCACACAGCGGAACTCTCAATGAAAGCACCAATGTCGGTGTCAAAACCGGCGGATCTCGGGTAGGGGGTCCCGAACTGTGCGTCTAGACGGATGGTAACAAAAGACAAGGGACACAATGTTTTACCCAGGTTCGGGCCCTCTTGTTGAGGTAAAACCGTACGTCCTGCTCGATTAATATTGATGATATGGGTAGTACAAGAGTAGATCTACCACGAGATCAAGGAGGCTAAATCCTAGAAGCTAGCCTATGGTATGATTGTTGTTGTGTATATGATCTATCGACTAGCCTGGCCCTAGTTTATATAATGCACCAGAGGCCTAGGTTAACAAGAGTCCTAGCCGAATACGCCGGTGGGGAGAAGTCCTTGTCTTGATCGCCAAGTCTTGTGGAATCTTCCTTGTATGCGGAAGCTATCCGAACTGGCCCATGAGTATACGGCCACGGGGGTCCTCGGCCCAATCTATCAGATCAAGACATGACGTGTTGATGAAGATTAAGCACAACATATGAACTAGGGTTTGGAAATGAGATGGTGCTGATGAAGATGTTGATGAAGATGAGGCCTCCCACAATAAGAGGTGGTTGTTGGTGCGAAATAGGGCATATCTCGAGGTAGGGATCCTAAGATAGGCTTCTTGGAGCGATGGTAACATGGACACATGATTTTACCTAGGTTTGGCTACTCTCGAAGAGATAATATCCAACATCCTGCTTTTCCATGCATCTACCATGAGATTGTTGTAATGAATATGAGATATCATCATCTATTGACTAGCCTGGCCTCTATTTATATAATGCACCAGAGACCTGATGTTTGCTTGAACTACGTCGGTATTTCCCCAAAGAGGAAGGGATGATGCAGCACAGCAACGGTAGATATTTCCCTTAGTGATGAGATCAAGGTTATCGAACCAGTAGGAGAACCACGCAACACTACATGAACGTCCCCTATACACAAATAACAAATACTCGCAACACGACATATTAAAGGGGTTGTTAATCCCTTTTGGGTAACGGCGCCAAAAATTGGGAAGTAGACGGGATAAAATTGTGATAGATTGATAGATGCAAATAAAAGAAAATAAAAGTCTATGAGGTATTTTTGGGTTTTTGGATTAATAGATCTGAAAATAAAATAAAATAAAAATAGATCTTGAAGGCAAATATAATAAATAATAGACCCGGGGGCCGTAGGTTTCACTAGTGGCTTCTCTCGAGAAATATAACAAATGGTGGGTAAATGAATTAATGTTGGGTAATTGATAGAACTTCAAATAATCATGACGATATCCAGGCAATGATCATTATATAGGCATCACATCCAAGATTAGTAGACCGACTCCTGCCTGCATCTACTACAATTACTCTACACATCGACCGCTATCCAGCATGCATCTGGTGTAATAAGTTCATGGAGAAACGGAGTAATGCAATAAGAACGATGACCTGATGTAGAAAAGATCTATTTATGTAGAAATAGACCCCATCTTATTATCACTAATGGCAACGATACATATGTGTCAGTTCCCCTTCTGTCACTGGGATCAAGCACCGTAAGATCGAACCCAGCACAAAGCACCTCTTCCCATTGCAAGCTAAATAGATCAAGTTGGGCAAACAAAACCCAAATATCCGAGAAGAAATACGAGTCTATAAGGAATCATGCATAAAATAGATAAAAAAGACTCAAATAACGTTCATGGATAAAAAGATTGATCTGATCATAAAATCAAACTTTATCGGATCCCAACAAACACACCGCAAAAAGAGTTACATCATATGGATCTCCAAGAGACCATTGTATTGAGAATCAAATGAGAGAGAGGAAGCCATCTGGCTACTAAATACGGACCCAAAGGTCTACAAAGAATCCCTCTGTGATGGTATCTAGATTGCATCTGGTGGTTCTAGAACTTGCGGCGGCTGGAATTGATTTTTGTTGACTCCCCTAGGGTTTTTGGAATATTGGGGTATTTATAGAGCAAAGAGGTGGTGCGGGTGGCCACTAAGGTGGGCACAACCCACCTGGGCACACTTGGGGGCCCAGGCGTGCCCTGGTGGGTTGTGCCCCCCTCAAGGCACCCCCAGGTACTTCTCCGGCCCATTGGGTGTCTTCTGGTCCATAAAAGTCCACAAAAAGTTTCGCTGCGTTTGGACTCTGTTTGATATTGATTTCCTACGTTGTAAAAGCAAGCAAAAAAACAACAACTGGCACTTGGCACTCTGTCAATAGGTTAGTACCAAAAAATGATATAAAATGATTAGAAAACATCCAAGAATGATAACACAACAATATGGAACAATCAAAAATTATATATATGTTGGAGACGTATCAGCATCCGCAAGCTTAATTCTTGCTCTTCCTCGGGTAGGTAAATGATAAAATCAGAATTATTGATGTGGAATTCTTCCTAACATGTTCATCACATATTCTTTCTTTTATAGCATGGACATTTGGATTTTTATATGGTTCGAAGCAATAGTCTAGTTTTGACATGAGACTGAAATACTCAGGCATATCAACAAGCAACCATGTTTTTCAAAATATCAATGCTAAAATAAGTTATCCCTAGCCCATTATGCACAATCATTGATCCATTCATGAAACACAGTCGCATATTAGCTACACCCAATGCTCATGTACGATCACAGTGCCCCTTACTTGGTACTTTATAAGAGAAGATGGAGACTCAAATTAAAAATAAAAATTGCATAAAGTAAAAAAGGAAGGCCCTTTGCAGAGGGAAGTAGGGATTTGTAGAGGTGCCATAGCTCAAAGTGAAAAAGGTTGAGATAAAAACATTTTGGGAGGCATGCTTTTGTTGTTAGCGAAAATGATCGAGTAGTTCCCAATACTTTCCATGCTAGATATATCATAGGCGGTTCCCAAACAGAAATTAAAGTTTATCCCTTTTTCAACCATACTTTCACTTTCCATGGCTAGCCGTATCCGTAGGTGCCTTCCATACCAACACTTTCCAAGGAATTTATTATTTGACAAAATAAAGTAAATTCATTTTTCATTTCGGGACTGGGAATCCCTAATACCTTCGCCTTACTGTCGTGCAATGACAAGTGAATAAACACTCATCGTGATAATAACATATCTAGCATGGAAATATATTAGCCACACCCTACCGTTTGATGAGTGGTACGAGCACACAAAAGAGAAATTTATTTTGAAAATTGGAGATTGCACATACAAATTTTCTTACAACGACACAGAAATACCGCATATAGGTCGGTGTGGTGGACTCATATGGCAAAACTGGTTTAAAGGATTTACGATGCACAAGTAGTGATCATACTTAGTGCAAAATGAAGGTTAGCAAAAGATTGGGAAGCGACCAACCAAAAAACAAAAAATCTCTTAAGCGAGCTTAAGCATAATTAACACCGAATAATGCAACACAAGTAGGATGTAATTTCATTGCATAACTATTGACTTTCGTGCTTGCACAGGGAATCACAAACTTTAACACCAATATTCTTACTAAAGCATAATTACTCATCAACATGACTCACATATCACATCATCATATCTCCAAACTATTACAAGGAATCAAGTTTACTTTGTCCAATGATCTTCATGATTTTTTTATTATATCTTCTTGGATATCTATCACTTTGGAACTAATTTTCATGTGTTGCTTTTGGTAAGCTCAAACAAATATTAGTGAAGATTATGAGCATAATATTTCTTTCTCTCAAAATAATTTAAGTGAAGCAAGAGAGAATTTATTAATTTTTTTACTAACTCTCAAATAAATCTAAGTGAAGCATGAGATCATTTATTCAAAAATAACAAAGCACACCGTGCTAAAAAAGATATAAGTGAAGCACTAGAGCAATTCGATAGCTCATAAAGAATTAAGTGAAGCATGGAGAGCAATTCTAACAAGTCATGGCATAATTTTGGATCTCTCAAATAGGTGTGTACATCAAGGATTCAAGACTTAGAATAAAAATCAAAACAAGCAAAGACTCATAGCATACAAGACACTCCAAGCAAAACTCATAGTATGCGATGAATAAAAATATAGTTCCAGGTAAAGTACCGATGGTTGTTAGAAGAAAGAGGGGATTCCACTTGGGGCATCCCCAAGCTTAGTTTCTTGATACTTCTTGGATATTATCTTGGGGTGCCATGGGCATCCCCAAGCTTAGCCTTTTGCTAATCCTTATTCCTTCATCCATCGTAAAGTCACCCAAAACTTGAAAACTTCAATCACACCAAACTTAACAAAACCTTTGTGAGATCTGTTAGTATAAGAAAGCAAATCACTACTAAAGTACTATTGCAAACCCACTCGTACTGTATTCTTGCATTATATCTACTATATTCCAACTTTTCTATGGCAAAAACTCTTCAAAGAAAACCATGGAATCATCAAAACAAGCACACAACGCAAACAAAACAGAATCTGTCAAAAACAGAATAGTCTGTAGCAATCTGGAGATTTCGAATACTTCTGTAACTCAAAAAATTCTAAAAAATTAGGACAGAGTGAACAATTTGTATATTAATCTTTTTCAAAAATGAATTGGTATTTTATCACGCTCCTGTTAAAAACGAGAATTATTTTCGTCAGCGCAAAAGTTTCTATTTTTCAGCAAGATCAAATCAACTATCACCCAAGATGATCCTAAAGGCTTTGCTTGGGACAAGCACTAATTAAAACACAAAAAACACAATCATAACAGTATCATAATTGTCCAAACACTCAAGAATAGAAAGAAAAAGACAAAAATAAAATTTATTCATTGGGTTGCCTCCCAACAAGCGCTATCTTTTTATGCCCTTTTAGCTAGGCTTTCAGATTTCGATGATGCTCACATGAAAGATAAGAATTGAAACACGAAGATAGCACCATGTAGCATATGAAAAACACACTTAAGTCTCACATACTTCCTATGCATAGGAATTTTATAAGCAAGCAATTATCAAGACACGAAACATCTAACATATGCAAAGAAGAGGAATAAAACATTGACAATCTCAACATAATGAGAGGTAATTTAGTAACATGAAAATTTCTACAACCATATTTTCCTCTCTCATAATTACATGTAGGATCATAATCAAATTCAACAATATAAATATCACATAAAATTTTCTCTTCATGATCCAGATGCATAAAAGTTTTATAATCTTCCAAGATAGTGGGATTAACATCAACTAAATTCATGACCTCTCCGAACCCACTTTTATCAAAAAATTCTTAAGAATGAACACTCTCCGTATATGTGGGATTATTTTTAATTAAAGTTGACACTCTTACAAACCCACTTTTAATACTATCGCAAGCATATTCATCGTGATGTTTAAATAAATTTTTAAGATGATAAGAGTCATTATCACCCCAATCATGATCATTGCAATAAGTAGCGTACATAGCAATATCAACATCCCCAAGTTTGGGGTTTTGCATATTATTACCACATTGACATTAATAGAATTTAGGATAACATCATTGCAATCATGCTTTTCATCTAAGGAGCTATCATGAATCACTTTAAAAATTCCTTATTTTTGTGACGCCCCCGATCTAATCGTACACTAATCATACACGCAAACGTGTACGATCAAGATCAGGGACTCACGGGAAGATATCACAACACAACTCTACAAATAAAATAAGTCATACAAGCATCATATTACAAGCCAGGGGCCTCGAGGGCTCGAATACAAGAGCTCGATCATAGACGAGTCAGCGGAAGCAACAATATCTGAGTACAGACATAAGTTAAACAAGTTTGCCTTAAGAAGGCTAGCACAAACTGGGATACAGATCGAAAGAGGCGTAGGCCTCCTGCCTGGGATCCTCCTAAACTACTCCTAGTCATCGTCAGCGGGCATCACGTAGTAGTAGGCACCTCCGATGTAGTAGGAGTCGTCGTCGACGGTGGCGTCTGGCTCCTGGGCTCCAACATCTGGTTGTGACAACCAGGTAGAAGGGATAGAGGGAAAAGAAGGAGAAAGCAACCGTGAGTACTCATCCAAAGTACTCGCAAGCAAGGAGCTACACTACATATGTATGCATTGGTATCAACTGGAATAAGGCTATTATATGTGGACTGAACTGCAGAAAGCCGGGATAAGGGGGGATAGCTAGTCCTTTCGAAGACTACGCTTTTGGCAGCCTCCGTCTTGCAGCATGTAGAAGAGAGTAGACTGAAGTCCTCCAAGTAGCATCGCATAGCATAATCCTAACCGGTGATCCTCCCCTCGTCGCCCTGTGAGAGAGCGATCACCGGTTGTATCTGGCACTTGAAGGGTGTGTTTTATTAAGTATCCGGTTCTAGTTGTCATAAGGTCAAGGTACAACTCCAAGTCGTCCTGTTACCGAAGATCACAGCTATTCGAATAGATTAACTTCCCTGCAGGGGTGCACCACATAACCCAACACGCTCGATCCCATTTGGCCGGACACACTTTTCTGGGTCATGCCTGGCCTCGGAAGATCAACACGTTGCAGCCCTACCTAGGCACAACAAAGAGGTCAGCACGCCGGTCTAAATCCTATGGCGCAGGGGTCTGGGCCCATCGCCCATTGCACACCTGCACGTTGCGTACGCAGCCGGAAGCAGAACTAGCCCCCTTAATACAAGAGCAGGCTTACGGTCCAATCCGGCGCGCGCCACTCAGTCGCTCACGTCACGAAGGCTTCGGCTGATACCACGACGCCGAGTGCCCATAACTGTCCCCGCGTAGATGGTTAGTGCGTATAGGCCAGTAGCCAGACTCAGATCAAATACCAAGATCTCATTAAACGTGTTAAGTATCTGCAAACGCCGACCAGGGCCAGGCCCACCTCTCTCCTAGGTGGTCTCAACCTGCCCTGTCGCTCCGCCCCAAAGTAACAGTCGGGGGCCGTCGGGAACCCAGGCCCACCTTTACCAGGGTGGAGCCACCTGCCCCTTCAGCCCCCATCTCCGAACAGTATCACAGGTAATGTATCAATGTAGAGTATATAGTAAATGCCCGTGATCACCTCCCGAAGTGATCACGGCCCAGTAGTATAGCATGGCAGACGGACAAGAGTGTAGGGCCACTGATGGAACACTAGCATCCTATACTAAGCATTTAGGGTTGCAGGTAAAGGTAACAACAGTAGTAGCAAGGACAGGCTATGCATCAAGATAGGAATAACGGAAACCAGTAACCTGCTACACTACTCTAATGCAAGCAGTATAGAGAAGAGTAGGCGATATCTAGTAATCAAAGGGGGGGCTTGCCTGGTTGCTCAGACAAGGAGGGGTCGTCGGTGACGTAGTCGACCACAGGGACGTCAGCATCGTCACGGGGTCTACCGAAGAGAAGAGGGGGGAGAAACAGTAAATACATAGCAAGCAAGTGCATATCAGGACAACAGGCAGAGCTAAACATGTTCTAACTCGGTATGAGGTGATACCGGTGAAGGGGGAAAACACCCGGGAAAATATCCCCGGTGTTTCGCGTTTTCGGACAGATGAATCGGAGAGGAAAAGTTGCATGTTTGCTATGCTAGGGATGTGTGGCGGACGAACATGCTGCGTATTCGAATTCGTCTCGTCGTTCTGAGCAACTTTCATGTATAAAGTATTTTCATCTGAATTACGGATTAAAAGATATGATTTTCTAAAGATTTAAATCATTTTCTGATTTTAATTATTTATTTAAACCCAACATTATCCAGAACAGTGAATGATGATGCAGACATGACATCAGAGTGATGTCAGCAGGTCAACTGGTCGGTTGACCAGTGAAACAGACAGGTGGGTCCAGTGGGACCCACATGTCATTGTGTGTTAACTAATTAACCAGGTTAATTAGTTTAGTTAACAGACTAGTTATGTTAATTAACAGTAGTTGATTAGTTTAATTAGTTATGAGGTTAATCTAATCAGGATTAGTTAAGTTAATAAATTTAATTAACCAATTAATTAATATATTTTTTTATTATTTCCTTTTAATCTTTTTTTATAAACGTTCCAGGGGCTAGGCCCCACATGTCGTTGGGTCAGGGGGCCTTAGCGGGCGCCGGCGCACAAGTGCGGATGCGGGCGCTGGGCGCTGCCCGTTTGGGCGCACGCCCACGTTACCAGGGGGTGCTGGCCACGGCGGGGCACTGGCCACGGCAGGGCGCCGGAGCAGCACGACAAGGGGGCGCGCGCGGCCAAGGCAAAAGGCAGGAGCGGGAGGGGCTGCGGTGGCACGGGACGGCCCAGGCGGGCGCGTGCGGGCGTGGATGCTGGCCACGGCGAGCGAGTGGCGCAGGCGAGGCGCGTCGGGGCAGGGCGACGGGCGCAGCCAAGCGGAGCGGCGCGCGGCCAGGGCGCGGCGCGGCAGCGGTGAGTGCGGGGCGGAGC